>NC_136513.1:97277847-97675347 GCF_053919585.1 Euprymna scolopes
ACAGAGGCTGAAGCTTAGATGCCAGTTCAGGGCCTATCAGATTGGCGACTCTCTTTTGAACCTTGTCTAGGAGCGAGAGACTAGTAGTAGACGCACCATCAACAATACTCCATACATGGGCGAATGGTGGCCTTATAGAGATACAGGATACTTTCAGGTGTCAGTAGTTTTCTAGCACGGTAGAGAGAGCCTACCTTTTTGCAGCGGCCCTGGCAATGTTTTCAATATAATTTTTCCAACTCATGTTTCCTGTGAACGTTAGGCCAAGCAGTTTGAAAGATGTACTCTCAGACAGGGAGTCACTGGCCATTGCTATTGGTGGCAGAGAAGGTTTCTTGTAGTTATTGAAGGAAACCAGTTTAGTCTTGGCAGCATTGAATGTGACCATCCATTTATGTCCCCATTCTACTACAGATTGGAGGTCATCCTCTAGTGTTTTTGCCATTTCTTTAGATATGTGTTCATTTGTTTTCCTGTCATGCCTGTTATAGAGTGTAGTGTCATCAGCATATAAACCCATCTCAGAGGCAGTTTTGTCGGGGAGGTCATTAATAAATATCAGGAACAATAGATGTCCAAGAATAGACCCCTGAGGCACTCCCGCATTTATATCACACTGTTTGGATGTTCGACCGTCGAGGACAACTTGGATTTTTCTCTTATCTAAGAAGGATTTAATTATGCTAAGTATTCTACCAGTGATACCGTTTTGTCCAGTGAATGGTATATACCCCCGCTTTGTCCAATGAATGGTATATACGTTCAGAGATTACAGTGAGGATGTCAGCTGTGGAACGGGCTTGTCTAAATCCATATTGTTTGTCAGTCAGAAGTTTAGCATCTGTAAGGTGCCGGACTAGAGCATGGTTAATTAAGGTCTCAAATATAAGTTGACGTGAGTGTGGAGGAAAAAGAAAAGAAAAAGAAAAGGTGGAAAAATACCAAGACTTAAAAATGGAGGTAAAAAGATTGTGGAAGTTGAAGAATGGTAGAAGGTGTACCTGTAGTGATGAGAGCCCTGTCGATTGTGACAAAAAGGATTTGATGAGTAGATTGAGAAAAGTGGGGTCCATTGCAATGTCGGGGTACTTAGAAAACTGCCTTTGTGGGAACTGCCAGAACCTCGAAGAAAGTGATGGAAGACTAAGGAAAGAAGATGCTGATAGACTATGGTCATTTGTTATGATCCGCCTATCAACATAAAGTCGGCAACAATAAAAAAAAATGTGAGAAAAGAATAATAGTAAGAATAATAAAATCGTGGGGTCGGCTTTAGGGTTAGGGTTAGGGTTAGGGTAACATAAAAAATTGTGAAAAGCCAAGGAGTCTGGAAAGTCCAATAAAAGAGAACACTAAACAGACTTCCACTGAAAGAGTGCAAAAGAAAACACTGAAACACTGGGAAAGCAACGAGAGATCATCGGTTACGGTAACTCAAACTCATTTAGAATCGTTATATTTTGTCGGTGGTAGGGAAGGAAAATCTACAATAATGTTGAAATTTATGGGGAAGCATGGGTTGCCTGATCACTATCCGTGTCAATCCATTTATGTAATTATTTGGATAACCTGCTCAGTTCTTTTCAAAAAATGATATTATTTACCTAGAAATCATTGGTGTTGGTAGTCGGAAGGGAAAAACATTCAATAAAAAAAATGGTGACATTCCTTTTTTAGTGCCCCTCATCTAGTTGATAACGTGATCTACCTAGGAAGCTCCACTAGCAAAAAAATAGGAAGCATTACTTTTGGAATACCTCTCATATGATAGGTTCCCGGGGTTGCCCGGGTGTTTGGAGGTGTGTGTTGAGCAAAAAAAAAAAAAAAGGTGGTGGTAGACAGGCAGGCTGGAACCTGTACCGAGAAGGGGGAAAACGTGGAAAAAACGTGATATCTTTGTTGTTACGCCCAACGCCAAACCGGAAGTGACGAATGTTTAAGACTAGTCAATTGAAAAGAAAGGATATCTTTCGAAAATATCGGCGAAAAAAGCGACACCTTCCTGTAGAAAATGCCCAGTTATAGGTGAAATAATTTATGTTTTTAGCCAAATTTTCGATATTTGTTGTCCGAAGAGCGAGCTTTAAAACGATCCCGATCTTGTGAAAATTCGTCGCCTCTGTCGAAAGTTTTAGGTAGACATACATACATACATACATACATACATACATACATACATACATGCATACATACATACAAACATACATACATGCATACAAATATACATACATAATAAATACATACATACAAACATACATACATACATAAGCATATACATACATATATAAATACATACACACATACATGCATACAAAAATACATACATACATAAATACAAGCATACATACATTTAAAAACCTACTTAGAAAGATCCATAAACAATAAAAATAGGAGTAATTACTTGAATAGCTGGGGGACATTTTGCCCCTCAGGCTCAATGTAACACTACAGGTTATTGTGTGAAAATTTCTAGTGACTAAATAATAATATTTTAAAAAGTTTTGTCATTCTTACAAAAGCCATATTGGCACTGAGACGGATCGGGCGATGGGGAGTTGTGCTGCGAAATGTTTGTTCATATCACATTTAAAGTTCTACATGTTGGTGAACATTTCGATAATCAATAAACTTTTTTGTTGTGTGTGGACGTTGGATTTTATCGTTGAGTTATTCAGTGACTTTTAATCTGTGTTAAGTATTAAAGCACAAGAAATCTTGTTATCAGTTTTAAATGCTTTATTGAAGAGAAAAATTCGTCCAGTAAGGAGAAACCAAGATTAACTCTTTATAAATAATATGTTACTAATAACATATTACTTGCTTAATTGTTATACCTACTTAAAACCTGGTCAACAGCGCCCGCACAATAATCACCGAGTGGTGAGACGGAGACGGATACAACGGAGTCGCGCGGGGAGGGAATAGGAGGGGAAAAAGAAACCGTAGCGACAGATGGGGCAGGCGGGCGACAACGATCGTGAGGACGAGTCCCTTTTGTCGCAGCCAGCGTCACCGTCGTAGTAGTCACCGCCGTCGTAGTCACCGCGTTTCCTTTCCCACTATCCAAGCGGCCTGTTTCCTTATATTCTACGATCAACGCATTTACCCCCCCCCTCAAGTCTGTCGTCGAAAGAAAAGATAAGGATAATAGTCCGCAAATAAATAAATAAGATCTTTCTTCTGATACCCACGGCGTTTTATAGTTTTGGATAATTTCACGTAGTTTTGTTGGTATATGCAACACTCAAGCAAATTTTATCTGCTATGATGTCACAGAACGGGTTGGATATTTACAAAAAAGTTGATCATTTTAATGGTTTTTAAGTCAAAATCCATGTTTTTGGACCGCAGGTATATATAAAATATAAAACGGAAGTAATGCTATGTATTAATTATAAAAACGAATGGCTTTATTTTAAAATTATTTATTTTATGACGTAACGGATAAAAGTTTTAATAAAATTAAGTTATTTTAAGCAGAATGGGTGCTGGTAAAATGCACTGCAGTAATAGATGATTTAGGATATAAAACAGGTAATAAATTATTAAATTTCTTCAGCGAAGCCAGGCATTGTTATCCATTTCATCAATTGAAAGTGAATGCTTAAACGAACAAGTAGGTAATGTAAAATACAAGCGAAAATAAAAGTATAAATAAGGGATAGAGTTAAAGTGAAAGAGAAACAAGACATGAAATGGAGAATGAAAATGAAAGTGAAAGTAGAAATGCGTAATAAAGATAGAGTGTAAAAGGAACAAAGAAAAAGAGAATATAAAATGAAAGATACAATAAAGTGCAAATAAAAAAGTACATTGCAAAGTATATAGAAAGTGAGGTTGTAATGAAAGTGCTTGAAGGTTAGAGTTGATGTGAGAACAAAAGATACAATCAAAAGGGAATAGAAAATGAAAAGCGAGTGCTAGTGGTGAAGTGAAACAGAAAAGTACATTTAAGTGTAACTTAAAAGTGAAAGTGAAAAGAAAGCGAAAGTGAAAGTACAAATCAACATAAAAGTTGAAAGGATAACAAAAGGAACAATGAAAGAGAGGATAGAAAATGAAAGTGAAAGTGAAGTGAAGATTAGGGTTGAAGTAAGAGTGAAAGGAACGATGAAAAAAAAGGCAGAAGTGAAAGTGAAAGAGAAAAGTTGAAATCTATACGCATTGTATTAATTTGATTGAACCATCTCTTAGCTTTTGTTTTAAGAAATGACATATGTGTCATGTGCGGATCGAAAGAAATAAAGGCATTGAAATCTGTCGAGCTGGGAAGATATTTAAGAGAATACCCAATAGGACTCCATACGAAATTCAATCAAACTGCTCATAAATAATATCATAAAAGCTAATATCGACACACATATACACACGCGCTTATATATATATATATATATATATATATATATATATATATATATATATATATATATATATGAACAAATTATTAATAAAACATGTTAAAAAACATCTGGAAAAAGAGTTAAAAACATATTTAATTTTAAAAAGGAAGCACAAGATAAGTGGATAGTCCTTAATCCGAGGAGTTTCGAAGAAATACTCTCCATCTCATCAGAGGGCAGGAATTAGCAAAAAACGGGATCGGATTTTGCATGTAAAAGAATTTAATGAAACCACACGTAAGTCACAGATCTTACTTGGTTATAAAAAGGGTGAGGTAAGGGGAATAGGAGGTAAAAGAAAAAAATAATAAAAAGATTTCACATGAATGGATAGTCCAGTGAAGGGTAAAAAATCTAAGAATGGTAAAATCCAAACACGGTAAAATTAAAAACTTCCAATCCAACAGGTAAGTTCCAAAGTAATCGCGTAACTGGAAGATGGTCCAAAATGATCCAAAAGGCAGAATTCCTTGGAAAAAATCACAAATGGAATGAGTTCAAAATCATTAAAAGAAAAGTTCAAATGTGCACAGAAAAAGCAACGGAGAAAATATTTATAAACACGTCTGCCAAGGCTGGATATGCCTTGTATATATTTTTGAATATATGTATATATGTATGCATGTGTGTGTGTGTTTGTATATATATGTGTATATACGTGTGTGTGTGTTATTGTATATATATACATATATGTATATATATATGTATATGCGTGTGTGTATAAAACACGTCTGCCAAGGCCGGAAGAATCAAGTAAATTCTTTTCTTTTAATGATTTTGAATTCATTCCATTTGTGATTTTTTCCAAGGAATTCTGCCTTTTGGATCTTTTTGGACCATCTTCCAGTTACGCGATTCCTTTGGAACTTACCTGTTGGATTGGAAGTTTTTTAATTCGACCGTGTTTGGATTTTACCATTCTTGGATTTTTTACCCTTCACCGGACTATCCATTCATGTGAAATCAGTTGATTTTACAATTCTTGACAGTATATGTTTCGTAGCGCAAAATAAATCACTAAATTATTATATCAATTACTCAATCTATTATGCCCTTAACTTATTAGAAGAAATAGCAACAACCAGTCCGTCAATATGAATTTCAATATGACGTAATGGAAAAATATAAAGGTAACTGCAGCTTCTCTTCCAATTTTCGGATTTTGATCATGTTAAATTATATTTCAATTCCTTTTGAGGGAATGATTGCTGCTATTTCTTCTGATGAGTTAAGGGCATAATAGATTCACTAATTGATATAATAATAAAGTGATTGATTTGGCGCTACGAAACAGATACTGTCAAGAATTGTAAAAATCAACTGATTTAAAGGAATAAAGTATAAGATGGTAAACATCATTAATTTTGGAATATAAATTTTTGTCATTTATTCTGTATATTGCTCTGAAATCACATTGAGCTTCTTATATAAGGATTTATATATAATAAGAAAATATGTCTCTACAGAAATATATATATATATATATATATATATATATATATAGCGAGAGAAAGGGATAGATGCATAAACGTTAAGAACAGTATGCACGTAATATTTTTAGAACCCAACTAAACAAAAAAAGCAACAGCTGATCGACCTTCTATAGAATATGAATAAAATGAAAATAGATTATGTTCTTATAAATGTCCTTAAGCATTCTAGTTTTGTCTCTTAATACGATATATATATATATATATATATATATATATATATATATATATATATATATATATATATAGATAATTTATTGCCTTCATTATTTTTTTAACCTAAATATGAAAACTCAGTTATATAGCTTAGATGGAACTGGCTTCAAATGTAGCAATATAAAAATAAAATGTCTCCTGGTGTACAATGGATTCAAATGTAGTTTTTTACTCAAGAAGGATTCTCACAAATCATATAACAAGTAAGATCTTCATATTTATGACTTTTCAACGATTCTATTCCTTCTGCGAATTTGTACAATTTGGAAACAAAGTAAATCTATCCAAGAGTATCGTTTTTTTAGAGACAAACAAACTAGTATCGTATGAGTTATTAGCATTCAACACCTGTAAGACGAATTATGCTACTAATAAAATGAGTGTGATGTGAAATGACCTTTTGTTTGTGGGTTTACTTTCAATCTTTCTCTCCCCCTCTCTCTCTCTTTCTATCTATCTATCTCGCTCTCTATCTATCTATCTATCTATCTATCTATCTCCACCTATCAATCTATCTATCTATCTTTCTATCTATCTGTCTATATATCTATCTATCTCTCCCTCTCTCTCTCTCTCTATATATATATATATATATACCTTTCTATCTTTCTATCTATCTATCTCTCTTTCTATGTATCTATCTATCTGTCTATATATCTATCTATATATATCTATATATATCTATATATATATCTTTCTATCTATCTATCTATCTATCTATCTCTATCTATCTCTATCTATCTATCTATATTTCTTTCTATCAATCTATCTATCTATCTATCTACCTATCTCTCTCTATCTTTCTATCTCTATATATATCTATCTATCTTTCTATCTTTATATATATCAATCTCTCTCTATCTATCTTTCCATCTTTCTATCTATCTATCTCTGTCTCTCTATATTTCTATATTTCTATCTATTAATCTCTCTCTCTATCCTTCTATCTATCTATCTTTCTATCTATATCTCTTTCTATCTTTCTATCCTTCTATCTATCTCTCTTTCCCGATCTATCTTTCTATCTCTCTCTCTATCTATCTATCTTTCTCTCTATATTTCGATCTATCTTTCTCTCTATATTTCTATCTATCTATATATGTATATATATACATACATATATATATATATATATATATATATATATATATATATATATATATATATATATATATATATAGAGAGAGAGAGAGAGAGAGAGAGAGAGAAAAGGCTTCCTTCAGCCATGACAAACTATGGATATCCACTGTAGGGTTCCTGCGCGTGAAATGTTTGTGGCAAGATTTTGCAATCTCCAACCAACCCTTTCCTGAGTCGACATTGTTGAGTACAAGTGGCATGTGGAGATTTAGCACGACTGGAAACAATGCCGATATAAGCGGAAAGAACATGCAGCGGCTAGAATTCCCAAATGGTAACCCCTCTGGTACTAGCCAACCTTAACGTTGCTTAACTTCAGTAATCTGACAAAAACCGGTGTGTCAACTCGATTATACCGTGCAATATATATATATATATATATATATATATATATATATATATATATATATAAAAGTGAACGTGTCTGTGTGTGTGTGTACATTTCCCTATGCAATAACTCTGTCAATTTAAAGTCCACAGCCTTGAAGTTAATTTGATATACAGGGTACTGAGATTTGAGAAAATCGTTGTGCTCGGTTTTCGGCCAGAAATTTGGCTGTTAACGGGTCAAAGTTCAACGATTTGACATTTGAGAACTCTGCCAAACTCCTCCGACGATTTTGGGTCTAAACACTTGAAATTTTAGATATAGATCTAATTTAGATATAGATCCCTAAATTAATAACTTGATTAGAATCCAAACCAATAAATGTTAAGGGGCCATAATAGGGGTCAAACTAAAAAATATTGATCTCTGCGGTCTCTACCAAATTACTTAGTCAATTTCTGGTCTGAACATTTGAAATTTTACATGAAGGGTATGCAGAGAAAGGACAAGCTTTTTAATCGGTTTGGGTCGAAAATTTTTAGTTACCAATATATAAATGTATGTATGCATGTTTGCATGTCTGCCTAAGACTTTCGACAGAGGCGACGGCTTTTACCAAGATCAGTATCGTTTTAAAATTTGATCTTTCATACGACAAATATCGAAAAATTGGCTAAAACATTAATATCTTCCCCTTCAACAAGTCACTTTTCTACAGGGGGGTCGCTTTTTCGCCGATATTTTTGAAAGTCATCCTCTCCTTTCGATTGTGTAGCGTTAATTTAAACATAAGTCAATTCCGGTTTGGCGGTGGTCGTAACAGCAAAGATGACAGGTTTTTCCCCATTCTTTTCCTCCATCGCGATAGGGGTTCGAGCCTGCCTTCTTACTACCATTTTTTTATTTGCTTAACATACACATCCAAACACCCGGGCAACGCCGGGCTGAAATGCTAGTATATCTATAAACGTGAACGTATCTGTGTGTGTCTGTGTGTGTACATTTCCCTACGCAATAACTCTGTCAATTTTTAGTCTGCAGACTCGAAATTTGACATACAGGGTACTGAGATTTCCCTACGAAATAACTGTCAATTTAAAGTCTACAGACTCGAAATTTGATGTACATTGAACTGAGATTTGGAAAAATCTATGTGATCGGTTTTCGGCCAGAAATTGTGCTGTTAATGGGTCTGAGATTTGGGGAAATCTTAGTGATCGGTTTTCGGCCAGAAATTAGGCTGTTAAGGGGTCAAAGTTCAACGATTTTGCTTTTGAGAACTCTATCAAACTTCTCCGCCAATTTTGGGCCTAAACACTTGAAATGTTAAATATTTGTTACGTAGCCATGGATCTAACTTTTTAATTTGATTTGAGCCTAAAACAATGAATGATAAGGGGTAATAATTGAGGTTAAAGGTTTAAAAAAATAGCAAGTTTTCTAGCAAATCACTTAGCCAATTTTTGGTCTAAACATTTGAAATTTTACATAAAGTGTATTCAGACATAGAGCAAGCTTTTTAATCGTGTTTTGCTGAAAATGTGGTTGCGAAGAGGTCAAAGTTAAAAAAATATTACCTTTGCGATCTATAGCAAACTATTAAGCCAATTTTGGGTCTAAACATTTGAAATTTTACATTCATACATGCAGCAAGTTTTTTTAATCAGAGGTCAAAGTTACAGAGTTGACCAAACTCCTCCGCTAATTTTGGGTCTAAACATTTGAAATTTTACATTCATACATGCAGCAAGTTTTTTTAATCAGAGGTCAAAGTTACAGAGTTGACCAAACTCCTCCGCTAATTTTGGGTCTAAACATTTGAAATTTTACATTCATACATGCAGCAAGTTTTTTTAATCAGAGGTCAAAGTTACAGAGTTGACCAAACTCCTCCGCTAATTTTGGGTCTAAACATTTGAAATTTTACATTCATACATGCAGCAAGTTTTTTTAATCAGAGGTCAAAGTTACAGAGTTGACCAAACTCCTCCGCTAATTTTGGGTCTAAACATTTGAAATTTTACATTCATATATGCAGCAAGTTTTTTTAATCAGAGGTCAAAGTTACAGAGTTGACCAAACTCCTCCGCTAATTTTGGGTCTAAACATTTGAAATTTTACATTCATACATGCAGCAAGTTTTTTTAATCAGAGGTCAAAGTTACAGAGTTGACCAAACTCCTCCGCTAATTTTGGGTCTAAAGACTTGATATTTTAGATGCACGTTACTTAGACATGATTCAAACATTTTAATTCGATTTGAGCCCAAAACAATTAATGTTAAGGAGTCAAAATTGGGGTCAAAGTTAAAATTTGACGTCTGCGGTCTCTACCAATTTTTCTCTATAGTAGTTCAGGAAATCTGTTATATAGAAACATATTCACACGTTTTAATATATACATATGCACATAAAATTATGAGCAGTACCTAGGGCCCGAGCAAAGCCGGGCGGAACTGCTAGAATATATATATATATATATATATATATATATATATATGTGTGTGTGTGTGTGTGTGTGTGTGTGTGTGTGTGTGTGTGTGTGTGTGTGTGTGTTTTATTTTTATTACCGTATCTTTCTGTTAAGTTACATTATTGTTTCGGCTACACGTCCCTTTTTTTTGGCCGACTTTTACAGAAACGTCTGAGGATGCTACAGACGGCCAAAAAAACGGCTGTGTAGCCAAAACAATAATGTAACTTAACAGAAAGATACGGTAATAAAAAATAAAACACATATTTTCTCTACAACAGTATTGAGCACTTTCTTCAGTTTTTATCAATTACCATCTCCACTAAATATATATATATATATATTTCGTGTATTAATTATGTGGTTAAATGACGTAGTCATATATATATATATATATATATATATATATATATATATATATATATAATGTATATACATCATTAAATAATTTATACGTTTTTTAACCCATTGATTATTTAGTCCAAAATTCTATAACATTTTATGTGTATGTTGTTAGAAAAAAAAGGATTTAAAGAATTGTTTTCTGGAACTTTATTTGTTAATGTTTTAAGTGAAATATGCGCCGAATTGCTACGTGTACCCTCGGAGAACCCAACGTACACGACGTGGCGCGCGTACGATCAATTATGTTTGAAGAGACGAATGAAAAAGCGTCGTATAATTTCTCCTTTTGTTGTTTTCTTCTCCTTTTAAGAAAATCCCACTTTAGATAAAACCTTCTTCCTCTTTTTATCTTGGTACTAATCCAGTTTTATGTTCGTCTAAGTCAATAAATTTACAGATTGCCTTCCTTATCGGTCGATTCCCCGTTGGATTTGAAGCTAAAACAAAGCGCGAGCGCGACTTAATGCATCGGAAATATTCGCCCACAGATTATTCCGTAATCATATTGATAGGAATCTAATCTCCCTATAAACCTTGAAAATCCAAAACTTGCAGCCGACGCACAACAGTCTATCACAAATCCAATGTTAAGATCCTTGTAAGATCAAAAAAAAAGATAAAGGTTTTGGTATTTTTAGCTTCTTTGTACAATGTCTGTTATTCAGAATGGATCCATTTTGTATTTTCAAACGGAGCGACGCCATCTTAGATTAAATGATAACATACACTATTTTTAGCGCGGGAAAAGAACCTACAAGCATTTGTTTATACAGAAACACAGATACAGGGCAGAGATAGAAGAGGTGAAACAGAGAGATAGACGGAAAGATAGAGAGAGACAAATTATGGGAGAAAGATAAAAAGAAAGAAAGGTATAGAGTGGAATGATAAAATCGTCGCTCTAGAAATGGTAAAATTCCATTTTCATTTGATGAAAACTGGTTGCAGATCATCTAATAGTTGGCCAATTGTGTACAAATTCCAATGGAACTAGGAGCCTTTTATCGTGTCTAAAAGTGACACTATGTTCAACGAGTGAGATTGGAGATGCGCCGCTGTACAGTTAATGCTGTCCACCGCTCGAAGTGATGACAATAAGTCCATTTACAGCACCCTCAAATACATCGCTGGATTGCCACGAATAACATGGTACGTACTCACTGGGATGAAAACAAAATGGCATTCATCGGTTATGGGCTTTGCTGTGGTTTCAAGTGCGAGTCACATCATGCCATCTCACATCTTAAAAGTCGGTTTAAAGCTGAACACCAAAGTCTCAATGGATGTGCTGGCCCTCCTCTGGTACAATCAAGTGGCTGCTGACAAATTCTTGGTGTGGAACCAAGACTTGGTTCCGGCCTCCAAGTCCAAAGAGACCCAGGTTTGGCTTCAGAAAAAGTGATCCGACTTTGTACCTTCCTCTAATTTCCCCCCTGGTTCCCTAACTGAACCCGCTGGATACATTTACAATAATTACCAATTAACATATTTATTACCAATCATCATCATTATTACCCATCACACTCATTATTACACATCACCACTATTAAAAATCATCACCATTATTAACAATCACCTTCACTATTACCAATCATCATCATTATTAGCAATCGAAATAATTATTACCAATCATCGTAATTATTACTAATCACTATTATTATTAATAATCAACACAATTATAAACAATAACCATAATTATTACCAATCACCATCATTATTAAAAATCATCATAATTATTACCAATCAGAATCATTATTACTAATCACCATTATTATTACAAAATATAATCATTATCAACAATCATCATCATTATTACTCATCATCATAATCATTATTATAAATCATCATCATTATAAACAATCATCATCATTATTACCATGACCATGATTATTACCATTCATCATCATTATAAATAATCATCATAATTACCAATCACCATCATAATTACCAACCACCATTAATATTACCAATAACCATCATTATTATAAATCATCATCATTATAAACAATCATCATCATTATTACCATGACCATGATTATTACCATTCATCATCATTATAAATAATCATCATCACAATTACCAATCACCATCATAATTACCAACCACCATTAATGTTACCAATAACTATCATTATTATAAATCATCATCATTATAAACAATCATCATCATTATTACCATGACCATGATTATTACCATTCATCATCATTAAAACCAATCATCATCATAATTACCAATCACCATCATAATTACCGACCACCATTAATATTACTAATAACCATCATTATTATAAATCACCATCATTATTACAAATCATCACCATTATTATCAATCACCATTATTATTACCAATCATCATCATTATTACCAATTACAGTCATTATAAAAAATCATCAAAATTATCACTAATCATCATCATTATTACAAATCCCCATTTTTATTATCAAGCATCTTCATTTTTACAAATCACCATTAATATTTACAATCACCATTATTATTACTAATCATCATGATTATATACAATCACCATCATTTTTACAAATCACCATCATTATTGACAATCATCATAATTATTACCTATCATCATTATTACCAATCACCATTATTATTACCAATCAGCATAATTATAAAAAATCATCATTATTATTACCAATTATCATAATCGTTACCAATCATCATCATGATAACCAATAATCATCAAGATAACCGATCATCATCATTATAACCAATCATCATCATTATTACCAATCACCATTATTATTCCAAATCATCATAATTATTAGAAAATCACCATTATTATTACCAATCACCATCATTATTACTAATCATCATAATTATTACCAATCATTATTATTTTAACAATCATCATAATATTACAAATCACAATCAATATTACCATTCATCATTATTATAACCAATCATCATCATTATTAACAATCACCATCATTATTACCAATCTCCATTTTTACCATTTATCATCATTATTATCAATCATCTTCATTATTACTCATCATCATCACTATTATTATTACCAATCACTATTATTATTACCAATCACTATTATTATTACCAATCATCATTGTTACTAATCACCATTATTATTACCAATCACCATTATTATTACCAATCATTATTATTATTACAAATCACCATCATTATTACCAATCATCTTTGTTACTAATCACCATTATTATTACCAATCAATGTTATTATTACAAATTATCATCATTATCACCCATCACCATCATTATTACCAATCATCATCTTTTTTTCACCATCTTTTTTACCAAGGATCACTACAATTACAAATCACCATTATTATTACGATTCACACTTATAATAACCAATCATAATAATTGTAACCAATCAACAATGTTACCAATCATAATCATTATAAATATCTACCACTATGATTACCAATCACAATTATTATTACCAATCACCATCATTATTACAAATTTCCATCATTATTACCAATTACGATTATTATTTCCAATCACCAATCCTTGTAATTATAAACAATCCTTATCATTATTACCAATCACCATTATTATTGCCAATCATAATAATTATTACCAATCACTATCATTACTATCGATCACTATCATTATGAACAATCTCCATAATTATTACCAACCACCATCATAATAACCAATCATCATAATTATTATCAATCATCATAATTATTACCAATCATCATAATTATTACTAATCACCATTATTATTAACAATCACCATTATTATTACACATCATCTTCATTATTAGCAATCATAATTATTAACATTTCCAATTATTATTATAAATTATCTTCACGATGACCAATCATACTCATTATTAGCAATCACCATCATTATTACCAATAATCATAATTAATACCAATCATCATAATTATTACCGATCATTATCATTATTACCAATCACCATCATTATTACCAATCACCATCATTATTATCAATCATCATAATAATTACCAATCGTTATCATTATTACCAATCACCATCATTATTGCTAACTACCATTATTATTACACAATCACCATAATTATTACCAATAACCATTATTTTTTCCGATCGCCATCATTATGACAATTCACCATTATATTTAACAATCATCATAATTGTATTACAAATCAGCATCATTATTACCGAACACCTTCATTATTACCAATCTAAATTATTATTACCAATCACGATTATTAGTTTTAATTAATATTTTTACAAAGGCAACAACACTTATCAAGGCGAAGAGGCCACTCCAGGATAAGGGTTATAGAGTGTACAGTAGACAATTGGACAAAAAGTAATCGTTATTAATGGAAATTCGGTAAATTTGTTAACTTATATGGAACGACTCATCAAGAACTTGTTTACGTTAGATTTGAAGACAACCGTATTGTAGTTAGCTGGAAAGCAGGAAAACGGAAGACAATTCCACAGGCGTGCAGTTCTAAGAAAGAAGCTTTGTTCATGGAATCTACGTTTAGGTTTAGGCACAGATAAAGAGTGGTGGAAATTATTGACAGTGTTTTCTGCTAGAGGGGTGTTTCTTGTGAAAGTTAGGCGAGAGGGACAATAGATTGGAGCTCAGTCGAGCACTTGCCATGAAAATAACGATAAAGCTGGGACAAACTCGCAACATCTCTTCTGTTAGAAAGAGGTTGCAAGGAAGAGAAAAGGACACCCCCTACGAGGCTACGAATCTATTTTGAACTGGTTCAAGGCAGGATAAGTCCTTTCGAGCAGATCCTGCCCAAACGTGGCAACAGTACTCCATCCTTGGACGTACCTGGCTCTTATATAGATAGAGAATTGCATCAGCAGTGAGATATTTACTGGATCGATTAAAAAGATCCCAACAATTACCAATTATTGTGAGCAATCACCATTATTATTGCTGATCGCTATCATCATTATCAATCACCACGGTGTTATTTCATCACTTACATGGCAGTCACAGCATTTGTTATCCACTGGCCTTTTTAAGCCTTAATATGTAGAGATCACCCAGTAAAAACAAAAATTATAAGTTGCGATACCGATATTTGATGAATTTATTGACGTTACCATATATTGTAGTTCCACTGAAAATACAGATAGGACAAAGAAAGAATAGCGACGCCTTTTCCGTTAGAAAAGGTGTGAAGTGCTATCGGTCATTTCAATCGTTCAATTAACAATATATATCGCTGATATATCTTTGGAACTTAATTAAATGATACTTTTTATACGTTAAGCATGTTATTTAAATAATTAACATAAATTCTGTTCAACTTAGCTGACATGCCAGGCGTCGGATATATAATACAACTTCACATCATTGCATCATATGTATCATTTAATTATCCCACGAAGCTTTTCATCATCTCCGGCGATTGTATCGGATTAATGACTATATCAGTTTCCACAATTCCTATCAGGTTAATGTTTTGAAATCTCTAGTCTTTCGGTAAAAAGTATTTTACTTAAAACAATTAGCTCGCTCACCACTCGCCACGACTTAAGTGAGATGAGATCATAAGAAATTTTCCACCGAGTGCCGTAACGTTATGTCTGCAGTAGAATTGTGCCAAAGAATAGCCACGTTTAATTTTCATTTCCTTTTAAAACTACACAAAAAGCAAAGAAGTAAATAGACATCCTTGTTATCGAATTTGTTTTTTTTTTTAAGTATCCTGATGAATCTGAACAATCTTTTTATTTTTAATACTATACGACATAATCACGTTGACACACCGGTTCTCATCATATCACTGAAGTTAAGCAACTTTGGGTCTGGTTAGTACAAGATGGGTGACAATTTGGGAATTCTAGACGCTGTATGTTCTTTCCGCTTATCTCTGGCGAAATAAAATTTTGCTTGAGCGTGTTATTCCATTTCATTTCTAATGTACTATTTTAATATTTTTCTTTTTCTTTTCTTTTCTTATCTGTATATGTGATCGATAAGAAGAGAGTAACAGGAGAGAAAAAACACAAATAATAATACATAAAATAAGAGAATAAGACAATTGATGTGTTAATTATGAATGGAGACTAATTAAAAAGTAAAATACGAGGTTTTTATCAATAACAAACACTGAAGATTTAGGAAAACTAATGTTGATTAATTCAGAGTAACTATATATATATTATATATTATATATATATATATATATATATATATATATATATATATATATATATGTGTGTGTGTGTGTGTGTGTGTGTGTGTATCAATAATGCTTTACGGCATCCATTAATAAAAAAAACATCTTAAAGAATATATATATATATATATTTACATATATATATATTTATATGTATATGTATATTTTGTCAGCAAGTCATTATTCAAGCACATCTGATTGAACACGAGAGAGCTATTCTTTTTTCCGATGTGTCTGGATATCTTTTCCATTCGCTGAGCTGTCTTTTTTTAATTTCAGCTAGCATTTTGCATATAATGGCGCCCAAACATTTTTGTTCAACCATATTCTTCTCAAGTGCCTTCTATCGGTACATCGGTTGTTGTTTTCATCGTTTTCTTTTTCTTTTCTTTTGAGGGTTATATATATATATATATATATATATATATATATATATGTATATATATTTACACAGACACAGACACACACACACACACATATATATATATGTATATATATATATATATATATATATATATATTATTTATTATAAAAGTGGATGCAGGAAGATAGGGTGCATTATTTTTATTTTTAATTTTTATTTTCTTTTTTATAGTTTATTTATTTAGTTTCTTGTTCGTTATTAAATACTGTTCGTATATTTGTTCCGATGTTTGTATATGTATGTGTGTTTATATGTATATATATATGTGTGTGTGTATGTGTGTGTATATATACATTAATAAAACCGCAATGCAAACCCCATTAATACATTTTATCAACATCAAATCACGCCTAACTTAAGAATCGAAGAAAACGCAATTAAAAATATCATACGTAGATAATGGTCGCCTTTTGACAGTAATTCTAAAATGTAATTTATCATCTACTACAAGAAGTTTAGAACACAAAACTTCACCGGCTATAAAAAACGTTGAAACAAACCAATGCAGTGTAAAAATTCAGATGTTCCATGGGAGAATGTAACTCCGAAAATAATACATACATTGTGCATACTACGACAATGTTGTCCCGGAGGATAACCATGCATTAAATATTATAAGTGGTATATATAAACATTTGATAAAAGAACATAACTGTCCCCCTCCCATCTTAGAAAGGTCCCTGTTGACAACATCACAATTATACAACATGAAAATAATATTAAAAAATTAAAAATTCCTGAAGCGTCACGTATTAGAACCCTTCAATCCACTATAAATGATATCGCATTCAATTTTACCAAGATCAGTATCGTTTTAAACCGCGACCTTTCCTACAACAAATATGAAAACTTGGCTAAAAACATTAATATCTTCACCTTCAACTGGGCACTTTCCAACAAGGGGGAGTCGCTTTTTTTCTCCGGTATTTTTGAAATTCACACTCTCCTTTCGATTGTCTCGCCTTAATTTAAACATAAGACACTTCCAGTTTGGCGGTGGTCGTAACAGCAAAGACATCAGGTTTTTCCTCCGTTCCTTTACTCCTTCGCGGTACGGGTTCGAGCCTGCCTTCCTACTACAACTATTTTTTATTTTGATTTTGCTCAACATACACATCCAAACACCCGGGCAACGCCGGACTGAAATGATAGTATATATATATATATATATATATATATATATATATATATATATATATATATATATATATATATATATATATATGTGTGTGTGGGGGGGGGGTAAAACATTTTGTTTGAATAAAAATGCTGCATAAATGCATAAAATTCAAAACAGAGAAACGTAGCTGATTTATAAATATAAAATAAAAATATTCAGACAGCGGAAAGAGAACGACAGAGAGCGAGCAAAACAGCAAACAAAACAAAGAATGAGAGTAATGATCCGTTTAAATAATGAAGCCAACCTGGAAAAAGTCATGAATCGAATTTGAAGCATGCTGACCAATCAGGATCACATATTACATTTGAGCGTCGAGAGCTTTTATGCGACGACAATGATTAAATGTAAAAAAAGCGAATGTTTGTCGACTTAACAACGTGTTTTTTTTTAGACTGACGATGCGCCAACCGCTGGCCCCTTTTTTTAGATGGCATTTTTCTGTTTAAAATTTCTTTAAGCTTTCATAACGATCCTCTGTTTTTGAACACAATTAACATTAATTAGACACAATCTTCGTAATAAATTCCTGCTGATTCAATAAAATTATGCATGTGTATCTTGATCATATCCTGCATTAAACATTACGGATTGATTGAGATTGTCGGACTGACTGCCTCATCTTGTTTGTTAACGTCACAACGTTTCGGCCGTTTTGCCCTCCGGCCTTCATCAGGTGTTTTGTATCGAACTGGGGAACCGTTTGTTAGGATCTCGAACCCAATCATTTTTTATTATTACGGGGGTACCGTGTTCGGACTCCGGCTAGGCTCTGAGACATAGTTGCTGATTCTCTGTTTTTCACTGCCTTCGTTCAGGATTGAACTCAGTACCTTTGGGTAACTGTAAAATTTGATATAACGTCTAGGACCACTCGGCCATATGTCACTTGGACCATTCTTAGTTGGTTTTTGTTAATGTTAAACCTATGTTGTTATTCAAGGTTTTCTCTCTCTATCAGAGGTGTCCAAATTGCATTCAGCTCTATGCTTGGTTTGCTCAGTAGGTTGGTATGTCCGAGCATGTGAGCTGTTTCTTTAAGTTTTCTCACTTTCCAGTGGGTCTCTCTGTTTATTATTTTTACTTCATCCCAGAGGGGGCGATGGTTCCCCCCTCTCCATCCAGACATGGTTAGCTATACCCGATTTTTCCGTCTCCCCTTTAGTTACCGCTTTTCGGTGTTCTTCCACCCTTACTTTAAGGGGGCGGCATGTTTCACCCTTGTAACACTTTTCTGCAACTGCATGGGATGGAGTATATACAGTTTTTGGTCATGTTCTCCTCCATGCGGGGCTTCACTCGTGCCAGGTGTCGTCTGAGTGTTTACTCGCTCTTGAATATCGTCCTGATGTTGTAGGGGGCACATATTCTCTGAATCTTTTCGGAGATGCCTCGTATGTATGGTAGGCACCCCGTAATAATAATAAAGGGTTGGGTTCGAGACTCCTAACAAACGGTTCCCCAGTTCGATACAAAACACCCGATGAAGGCCGGAGGGCAAAACGGCCGAAAAGTTGTGACGTTAACAAACAAGATGAGGAAGTCAGTCCGACAATCTCAATCAATGAAAACACCTCATCTCAAAAATACAGACAATTAAACATTACAAACTTCGTCTAATATAATTGAGCTCTCGCGTTTGTTGAAATAATTTATTACTACACACACACACACACACACACACACACACACACACACACACACACACACGTGTGTGTGTATAGTATTATATATGGTATATATAGAGTTATACATATATATATATATATCTGTGTGTGTTTGTGTGTGTGTGTGTATTTTGAACAATGGGGAGGAACACCAAAAAGTCCGCAAATCCGTCCGAGTGAAAACATTTAAAAATGCTGCATGAAGAGGGCTGGCTATTTTTGGAGGATGTATGCGAAACGGGGGAGAGATACCATTTTAATTTATGTAAATTTAGAAATTCCATGAGTGAGTGTATATACAATATATTTAAATATGCAATATATACAAAACACGCAATACACACACACACACATATATATACACACATATATATATATATATATATACACATATATATATTTATACATATACAGGTGTACATGTAAATAGCTACGTATACATATATATATATACATATACATATACATATATATATATATATACATATATATATATATAGTTTTTAATCTATCATTCTGACGTTTCCTCTTAGAGGGTCAGACGATAAGGCCTTAGGGAAAATTTTAATTTCACCTGCCCATTTCTTGTTTTTTTTTTGGTATTTAAATTAATTATGTTTCCTCTGAAATTTCTCCTTCCATTCTGCTGTACCAAAAATTTACTTATATATATATATATATATATATATATGCAGGTGTACATATATGTATACGTGTACATATACATGTCCAAATATCCAAATCTAAATTATTTTCATTAATGATAGTTTTTGATAGGTGGGAATAAATATGATAGAAAAATTTCATTTTTGTTTATATATTAGTAGAGTGGGAAATCAAAGCGCAAGCAATTACACGACGTGTTGATGTTATCGCGTATTTGTTATATAAGTTTTGCCTTTTCAAAGTCAAAGTAATGGCCATACGCCATATGATGAGATTAGTTGACGTTGAGTGTGTTATTTTTTTTATTTTTTATCTCTCTCTTGTGTTTAAAAAGTCTCTTGTCGAGATTTCACTTTGTCGCAGTAAGATTTCCGGACGTTATCCATAAAAGTTGAGAAGTTGTGTTTAATCTTCTATAGATTGATTGATATTTGTGTTAGTTGATATGACTCAATTTTAGTAAGTGTCGGGTTTAGTTGAGAGCTGCTTTGATTGAGCTTAGAGTAAATTTGCAGAGTTTTCTTGTTGAGTTTATATGAAATATGGCGGATATAAAGTTATTAAGGTGCGTTTAATTCATTCGAATTTATCGTTTAGATGTTAGTAGCTAGATATTCTTAGAACTCTGAGGTAAAAATCGAACTCCAATCTATGGTCCCCCATTTGGATAACTTTCACGTTAAACACTCAGCTAGCAGAGACCACTATGAATAATATTCCCACTCTTTATTTCTGCCTAAACCTAAACGTAGATTTCATGAACGAATCTTCTTTCTTAGAACTGCACGCCTGTGAAACTCTGTTCCGTTTCTCGGCTTTTCAACTGACTTAATAACTTGAAAAATAATAACAAACCTAATTAATACACCAGACCCACTGACCAAAACACAAAAAAATCAAACTAATATTATATTATACTACATTTAAGACTTCCAATTTAATAATCAAAAACAATAACAATACTAACACCACACTAAACCAAACTTATGTAGTGTATAAAATCATTTGCCCCTTCGAAGAATGTCTCCGAACCATTCTAAAACCTCATACAACGCATACATAGGCCACACTACAACAACACTTTCCCGACGACTAAACAATCATTTAGTTGACAATAGCGCCATAAAACAACACTTAACATCCCACGGTTAAAACCTATTAAAAATATATTAACTAAAAATACCAAAATTCGATATCGTAACAACTGCACAGGAAGACTAAAATTACTAAAAACCATACATCAAAACACTACAACCCTTTTTAAACCGGGTCTCATTTAACACCGGGACAAATATACAATCAATATTTAATAAATAACTAAATTAATAAACTATAAAATAGGAAAATCGAAACTAAAACTAGAATGAAATAAGAATAATTCGCCCCCGACCCTTCTGCACCAACCTTTCTAGTCAATTAAAAAAAATTATAAATACACAAATCCTCAAAGGTAAAGAATATGAAGAGAAAACAACAACAATTGCTCCTGACAAAAATCGGATAAACTGAGAAAAAGCACTTGAGAAACATATGGTCGAACAACAAAGCTTCGGCGCAATTCTATATAATATGCCTGCCGAAATTAAAAAGACCATTCGGAAGATAGAAAAACTATCAAGAACACTATCCGAAAAAAGGAATAAATCTGTCGTGTTCAATCAGACGTATACATACATATATATATACATATATATATATATATATACATATATATATATATATATATATATATTATAGAGAAAAAGGCGCACGCTTACATGTCGATTCTTGGCTGTCCCACTCAGCTAGAATTTAATTAATAACATTCCATCAAAGCAAAAGTTGCAATTTTCAATTCTGTCTTTTGTTACATAAAACCATTCGTCGCGAAACCATAACAAGTTTTATTGACTTCTTTTGTTGAAAAAAAATCAGAGTTTCAATCATGTTTATTCATTCAATACAATTTTTATACAAAACTTTTTTCATCGATTAAATTTGATGGTCCAATAACTCTGCAGAGATCGCAGGAATAAAACAAATTCGAAAACCTATATTTTTCTTGATAATATTAGAATAAAAACTTTCGAAAACCTATATTTTTCTTGAAAATATTAGAATAAAAAATTTCGAAAACCTATATTTTCTTGATAATATAAGAATAAAAAATTTCGAAAACCTATATTTTTCTTGATAATATTAGAATAAAAAGTTTCGAAAATCTATATTTTTCTTGATAATATTAGAATAAAAAGTTTCGAAAATCTATATTTTTCTTGATAATATTAGAATAAAAAATATCGGAAACTTATATTTTTCTTTATAATATGAGAATAAAAAATTTCGAAAACCTATATTTTTCTTGATAATATTAGAATAAAAAATTTCGAAAACCTCAATTTTTCTTGATAATATTAGAATAAAGAATTTCGAAAACCTATATTTTTCTTGATAATATTAGAATAAAAAATTTCGAAAACCTATATTTTTCTTGAAAATATTAGAATAAACAATTTCTAAAACCTCTATTTTTCTTGATAATATTAGAATAAAAAATTTCGAAAACCTCTATTTTTCTTGATAATATTAGAATAAAAAATTTCGAAAACCTACATTTTTCCTGATAATATTAGAAAAAAATTTCGAAAACCTATAGTTTTCTTTATAATATTAGAATAAAAAATTTCGAGAACCTCTATTTTTTTTATAATATTAGAATAAAAAATTTCGAAAACCTCAATTTTTCTTGATAATATTAGAATAAAAAATTTCGGAAACCTCTAAATTTTTGATAATATTAGAATAAAAAATTTCGAAAACCTATATTTTTCTTGATAATATTAGAATAAAAAATTTCGGAAACCTCTAAATTTTTGATAATATTAGAATAAAAAATTTCGAAAACCTATATTTTTCTTGATAATATTAGAATAAAAAATTTCGAAAACTTATATTTTTCTTGATAATATTAGAATAAAAAATTTCTAAAACCTCTATTTTTCTTGTTAATATAAGAATAAACAATTTCGGAAACCTATATTTTTCTTGACATTATTAGAATAAAAAAATTCGAAAACCTATATTTTTCTTGATAATATTAGAATAAAAAATTTCGAAAACCTCTATTTTTTTTGATAATATTAGAATAAAAAATTTCGAAAACCTATATTTTTCTTGATAATATTAGAATAAAAAATTTCGAAAACTTATAATTCTCTGTATAATATTAGAATAAAGAATTTCGAAAACCTATATTTTTCTTGATAATATTAGAATAAAAAATTTCGAAAACTTATATTTTTCTTGATAATATTAGAATAAAAAATTTCGAAAACCTCTATTTTTCTTGTTAATATAAGAATAAACAATTTCGGAAACCTATATTTTTCTTGATAATATTAGAATAAAAAAATTCGTAAACCTCTATTTTTCTTGTTAATATAAGAATAAACAATTTCGGAAACCTATATTTTTCTTGACATTATTAGAATAAAAAAATTCGAAAACCTATATTTTTCTTGATAATATTAGAATAAAAAATTTCGAAAACTCCTATTTTTCTTGATCATATTAGAATAAAAAATTTCGAAAACCTATATTTTTCTTGATAATATTAGAACAAAAAATTTCGAAAACTTAAATTTTTCTTGATAATATTAGAATAAAAAATTTCTAAAACCTATATTTTTCTTGATAATATTTGAATAAAAAATTTCGAAAACCTCTATTTTTTTTGATAATATTAGAATAAAAAATTTCTAAAACCTATATTTTTCTTGATAATATTAGAATAAAAAATTTCGAAAACCTATATTTTTTTGATAATATTAGAATAAAAAATTTATAAAACCTATATTTTTCTTGATAATATTAGAATAAAAAATTTCGAAAACCTCTATTTTTTTGATAATATTAGAATAAAAAATTACTAAAACCTATATTTTTCTTGATAATATAAGAATAAAAAATTTCGGAAACCTATATTTTTTTTGATAATATTAGAATATAAAATTTCGAAAACCTCAATTTTTCTTGATAATATTAGAATAAAAAATATCGGCCCACTCTATTTTTTTGATAATATTAGAATAAAAAATTTCGAAAACCTATATTTTTCTTGATAATATTAGAATAAAAAATTTCGAAAACCTATATTTTTCTTGATAATATTAGAATAAAAAATTTCTAAAACCTCTATTTTTCTTGTTAATATAAGAATAAACAATTTCGGAAACCTCTATTTTTCTTGATAATATTAGAATAAAAAATTTCTAAAACCTCTATTTTTCTTGATAATATTAGAATAAAAAGTTTCGAAAACCTCTATTTTTCTTGATAATATTAGAATAAAAAATTTCTAAAACCTATATATTTTTTGATAATATTAGAATAAACAATTTCGAAAACCTATATTTTTCTTGATAGTATTAGATTAAAAAATTTTGAAAACCTCTATTTTTTTGATAATATTAGAATAAAAAATTTCTAAAACCTATATTTTTCTTGATAATATTAGAATAAAAAATTTCGGAAACCTCTATTTTTTTTATAATATTAGCATAAAAAATTTCTAAAACCTATATTTTTCTTGATAATATTAGAATAAAAAATTTCAAAAACTTATATTTTTCTTGATAATATAAGAATAAAAAATTTCGAAAACCTCTATTTTTCTTGATAATATAAGAATAAATACTTTCGGACACATATAGTTTTCTTGGTAATATTAGAATAAAAAATTTCGAAAACCTCTATTTTTCTTGATAATATTAGAATAAAAAATTACGAAAACCTCTATTTTTTTTGATAATATTAGAATAAAAAATTTCGAAAACCTATATTTTTCCTGATAATATTAGAATAAAAATTTCGAAAACCTATAGTTTTCTTTATAATATTAGAATAAAAAATTTCGAAAACCTCTATTTTTTTTATAATATTAGAATAAAAAATTTCGAAAACCTCAATTTTTCTTTATAATATTAGAATAAAAAATTTCGGAAACCTCTATTTTTTGATAATATTAGAATAAAAAATTTCGAAAACCTATATTTTTCTTGATAATATTAGAATAAAAAATTTCGAAAACCTATATTTTTCTTGATAATATTAGAATAAAAAATTTCTAAAACCTCTATTTTTCTTGTTAATATAAGAATAAACAATTTCGGAAACCTCTATTTTTCTTGATAATATTAGAATAAAAAATTTCTAAAACCTCTATTTTTCTTGATAATATTAGAATAAAAAGTTTCGAAAACCTCTATTTTTCTTGATAATATTAGAATAAAAAATTTCTAAAACCTATATATTTTTTGATAATATTAGAATAAACAATTTCGAAAACCTATATTTTTCTTGATAGTATTAGATTAAAAAATTTCGAAAACCTCTATTTTTTTGATAATATTAGAATAAAAAATTTCTAAAACCTATATTTTTCTTGATAATATTAGAATAAAAAATTTCGGAAACCTCTATTTTTTTTATAATATTAGCATAAAAAATTTCTAAAACCTATATTTTTCTTGATAATATTAGAATAAAAAATTTCGAAAACTTATATTTTTCTTGATAATATTAGAATAAAAAATTTCGAAAACTTCTATTTTTCTTGTTAATATAAGAATAAACAATTTCGGAAACCTATATTTTTCTTGATAATATTAGAATAAAAAAATTCGTAAACCTCTATTTTTCTGGATAATATTAGAATAAAAAATTTCAAAAACTTATATTTTTCTTGATAATATTAGAATAAAAAATTTCGAAAACCTATATTTTTCTTGATAATATTAGAATAAAAAAATTCAAAAACCTCTATTTTTCTTGATAATATTAGAATAAAAAAATTCAAAAATTTATATTTTTCTTGATAATATTAGAATAAAAAATTTCTAAAACCTATATTTTTCTTGATAATATTAGAATAAAAAATTTCGAAAACTCCTATTTTTCTTGATAATATTAGAATAAAAAATTTCGAAAACCTATATTTTTCTTGATAATATTAGAACAAAAAATTTCGAAAACTTAAATTTTTCTTGATAATATTAGAATAAAAAATTTCTAAAACCTATATTTTTCTTGATAATATTAGAATAAAAAATTTCGAAAACCTCTATTTTTTTTTGATAATATTAGAATAAAAAATTTCTAAAACCTATATTTTTCTTGATAATATTAGAATAAAAAATTTCGAAAACCTATATTTTTTTGATAATATTAGAATAAAAAATTTATAAAACCTATATTTTTCTTGATAATATTAGAATAAAAAATTTCGAAAACCTCTATTTTTTTGATAATATTAGAATAAAAAATTACTAAAACCTCTATTTTTCTTGATAATATTAGAATAAAAAATTTCGGAAACCTATATTTTTTTTGATAATATTAGAATATAAAATTTCGAAAACCTCAATTTTTCTTGATAATATTAGAATAAAAAATATCGGAAACCTCTATTTTTTTGATAATATTAGAATAAAAAATATCGAAAACCTATATTTTTCTTGATAATATTAGAATAAAAAATTTCGAAAACTTATATTTTTCTTGATAATATTAGAATAAATAATTTCGAAAACCTCTATTTTTCTTGTTAATATAAGAATAAACAATTTCGGAAACCTATATTTTTCTTGATAATATTAGAATAAAAAATTCTAAAACCTCTATTTTTCTTGATAATATTCGAATAAAAAATTTCTAAAACCTATATATTTTTTGATAATATTAGAATAAACAATCTCGAAAACCTATATTTTTCTTGATAGTATTAGATTAAAAAATTTCGAAAACCTCTATTTTTTTGATAATATTAGAATAAAAAATTTCTAAAACCTATATTTTTCTTGATAATATTAGAATAAAAAATTTCGGAAACCTCTATTTTTTTTATAATATTAGCATAAAAAATTTCTAAAACCTATATTTTTCTTGATAATATTAGAATAAAAAATTTCAAAAACTTATATTTTTCTTGATAATATAAGAATAAAAAATTTCGAAAACCTCTATTTTTCTTGATAATATAAGAATAAATAATTTCGGACACCTATAGTTTTCTTGGTAATATTAGAATAAAAAATTTCGAAAACCTCTATTTTTCTTGATAATATTAGAATAAAAAATTACGAAAACCTCTATTTTTTTGATAATATTAGAATAAAAAATTTCGAAAACCTATATTTTTCTTGATAATATTAGAATAAAAAATTTCGAAAACCTATATTTTTCTTGATAATATAAGAATAAATAATTTCGGACACCTATAGTTTTCTTGATAATATTAGAATAAAAAATTTCGAAAACCTATATTTTTCTTGATAATATTAGAATAAAAAATTTCGGAAACCTCTATTTTTCTTGATAATATTAGAATAAAAAATTTCGAAAACCTCTATTTTTCTTGATAATATTAAAATAAAAAATTTCGAAAACCTACATTTTTCCTGATAATATTAGAAAAAAATTTCGAAAACCTATAGTTTTCTTTATAATATTAGAATAAAAAATTTCGAGAACCTCTATTTTTTTTATAATATTAGAATAAAAAATTTCGAAAACCTCAATTTTTCTTGATAATATTAGAATAAAAAATTTCGGAAACCTCTAAATTTTTGATAATATTAGAATAAAAAATTTCGAAAACCTATATTTTTCTTGATAATATTAGAATAAAAAATTTCGAAAACATATTTTTCTTGATAATATTAGAATAAAAAATTTCTAAAACCTCTATTTTTCTTGTTAATATAAGAATAAACAATTTCGGAAACCTATATTTTTCTTGACATTATTAGAATAAAAAAATTCGAAAACCTATATTTTTCTTGATAATATTAGAATAAAAAATTTCGAAAACCTCTATTTTTTTTGATAATATTAGAATAAAAAATTTCGAAAACCTATATTTTTCTTGATAATATTAGAATAAAAAATTTCGAAAACTTATAATTTTCTGTATAATATTAGAATAAAGAATTTCGAAAACCTATATTTTTCTTGATAATATTAGAATAAAAAATTTCGAAAACTTATATTTTTCTTGATAATATTAGAATAAAAAATTTCGAAAACCTCTATTTTTCTTGTTAATATAAGAATAAACAATTTCGGAAACCTATATTTTTCTTGATAATATTAGAATAAAAAAATTCGTAAACCTCTATTTTTCTTGATAATATTAGAATAAAAAAATTCAAAAACTTATATTTTTTTGATAATATTAGAATAAAAAATTTCGAAAACCTATATTTTTCTTGATAATATTAGAATAAAAAATTTCGAAAACTCCTATTTTTCTTGATCATATTAGAATAAAAAATTTCGAAAACCTATATTTTTCTTGATAATATAAGAATAAATAATTTCGGACACCTATAGTTTTCTTGATAATATTAGAATAAAAAATTTCGAAAACCTATATTTTTCTTGATAATATTAGAATAAAAAATTTCGAAAACCTCTATTTTTTTTGATAATATTAGAATAAAAAATTTCTAAAACCTATATTTTTCTTGATAATATTAGAATAAAAAATTTCGAAAACCTATATTTTTTTGATAATATTAGAATAAAAAATTTATAAAACCTATATTTTTCTTGATAATATTAGAATAAAAAATTTCGAAAACCTCTATTTTTTTGATAATATTAGAATAAAAAATTACTAAAACCTATATTTTTCTTGATAATATAAGAATAAAAAATTTCGGAAACCTATATTTTTTTTGATAATATTAGAATATAAAATTTCGAAAACCTCAATTTTTCTTGATAATATTAGAATAAAAAATATCGGCACCCTCTATTTTTTTGATAATATTAGAATAAAAAATTTCGAAAACCTATATTTTTCTTGATAATATTAGAATAAAAAATTTCGAAAACCTATATTTTTCTTGATAATATTAGAATAAAAAATTTCTAAAACCTCTATTTTTCTTGTTAATATAAGAATAAACAATTTCGGAAACCTATATTTTTCTTGATAATATTAGAATAAAAAATTTCTAAAACCTCTATTTTTCTTGATAATATTAGAATAAAAAGTTTCGAAAACCTCTATTTTTCTTGATAATATTAGAATAAAAAATTTCTAAAACCTATATATTTTTTGATAATATTAGAATAAACAATTTCGAAAACCTATATTTTTCTTGATAGTATTAGATTAAAAAATTTCGAAAACCTCTATTTTTTTGATAATATTAGAATAAAAAATTTCTAAAACCTATATTTTTCTTGATAATATTAGAATAAAAAATTTCGGAAACCTCTATTTTTTTTATAATATTAGCATAAAAAATTTCTAAAACCTATATTTTTCTTGATAATATTAGAATAAAAAATTTCAAAAACTTATATTTTTCTTGATAATATAAGAATAAAAAATTTCGAAAACCTCTATTTTTCTTGATAATATAAGAATAAATACTTTCGGACACATATAGTTTTCTTGGTAATATTAGAATAAAAAATTTCGAAAACCTCTATTTTTCTTGATAATATTAGAATAAAAAATTACGAAAACCTCTATTTTTTTTGATAATATTAGAATAAAAAATTTCGAAAACCTATATTTTTCCTGATAATATTAGAATAAAAATTTCGAAAACCTATAGTTTTCTTTATAATATTAGAATAAAAAATTTCGAAAACCTCTATTTTTTTTATAATATTAGAATAAAAAATTTCGAAAACCTCAATTTTTCTTTATAATATTAGAATAAAAAATTTCGGAAACCTCTATTTTTTGATAATATTAGAATAAAAAATTTCGAAAACCTATATTTTTCTTGATAATATTAGAATAAAAAATTTCGAAAACTTATATTTTTCTTGATAATATTAGAATAAAAAATTTCGAAAACCTCTATTTTTCTTGTTAATATAAGAATAAACAATTTCGGAAACCTATATTTTTCTTGATAATATTAGAATAAAAAAATTCGTAAACCTCTATTTTTCTTGATAATATTAGAATAAAAAATATCAAAAACTTATATTTTTCTTGATAATATTAGAATAAAAAATTTCGAAAACCTATATTTTTCTTGATAATATTAGAATAAAAAAATTCAAAAACCTCTATTTTTCTTGATAATATTAGAATAAAAAAATTCAAAAATTTATATTTTTCTTGATAATATTAGAATAAAAAATTTCGAAAACCTATATTTTTCTTGATAATATTAGAATAAAAAATTTCGAAAACTCCTATTTTTCTTGATAATATTAGAATAAAAAATTTCGAAAACCTATATTTTTCTTGATAATATTAGAACAAAAAATTTCGAAAACTTAAATTTTTCTTGATAATATTAGAATAAAAAATTTCTAAAACCTATATTTTTCTTGATAATATTAGAATAAAAAATTTCGAAAACCTCTATTTTTTTTTGATAATATTAGAATAAAAAATTTCTAAAACCTATATTTTTCTTGATAATATTAGAATAAAAAATTTCGAAAACCTATATTTTTTTGATAATATTAGAATAAAAAATTTATAAAACCTATATTTTTCTTGATAATATTAGAATAAAGAATTTCGAAAACCTCTATTTTTTTGATAATATTAGAATAAAAAATTACTAAAACCTCTATTTTTCTTGATAATATTAGAATAAAAAATTTCGGAAACCTATATTTTTTTTGATAATATTAGAATATAAAATTTCGAAAACCTCAATTTTTCTTGATAATATTAGAATAAAAAATATCGGAAACCTCTATTTTTTTGATAATATTAGAATAAAAAATATCGAAAACCTATATTTTTCTTGATAATATTAGAATAAAAAATTTCGAAAACTTATATTTTTCTTGATAATATTAGAATAAATAATTTCGAAAACCTCTATTTTTCTTGTTAATATAAGAATAAACAATTTCGGAAACCTATATTTTTCTTGATAATATTAGAATAAAAAATTCTTAAACCTCTATTTTTCTTGATAATATTCGAATAAAAAATTTCTAAAACCTCTATTTTTCTTGATAATATTAGAATAAAAAATTTCTAAAACCTATATATTTTTTCATAATATTAGAATAAACAATCTCGAAAACCTATATTTTTCTTGATAGTATTAGATTAAAAAATTTCTAAAACCTCTATTTTTTTGATAATATTAGAATAAAAAATTTCTAAAACCTATATTTTTCTTGATAATATTAGAATAAAAAATTTCGGAAACCTCTATTTTTTTTATAATATTAGCATAAAAAATTTCTAAAACCTATATTTTTCTTGATAATATTAGAATAAAAAATTTCAAAAACTTATATTTTTCTTGATAATATAAGAATAAAAAATTTCGAAAACCTCTATTTTTCTTGATAATATAAAAATAAATAATTTCGGACACCTATAGTTTTCTTGGTAATATTAGAATAAAAAATTTCGAAAACCTCTATTTTTCTTGATAATATTAGAATAAAAAATTACGAAAACCTCTATTTTTTTGATAATATTAGAATAAAAAATTTCGAAAACCTATATTTTTCTTGATAATATTAGAATAAAAAATTTCGAAAACCTATATTTTTCTTGATAATATAAGAATAAATAATTTCGGACACCTATAGTTTTCTTGATAATATTAGAATAAAAAATTTCGAAAACCTATATTTTTCTTGATAATATTAGAATAAAAAATTTCGGAAACCTCTATTTTTCTTGATAATATTAGAATAAAAAATTTCGAAAACCTCTATTTTTCTTGATAATATTAGAATAAAAAATTTCGAAAACCTATATTTTTTTTGATAATATAAGAATAAAAAATTTCAAAAACTTATATTTTTCTTGATAATATTCGAATAAAAAATGTCGGAAACCTCTATTTTTCTTGATTAAATTAGAATAAAAAATTTCGAAAACCTATCTTTTTCTTGATAATATTAGAATAAAAAATTTCGAAAACCTATACTTTCTTGATAATATTAGAATAAAAAATTTCTAAAACCTATATTTTTCTTGATAATATTAGAATAAAAAATTTCGGAAACCTCTATTTTTTTTGATAATATTAGAATAAAAAATTTCGAAAACTTCTATTTTTTTTGATAATATTAGAATAAAAAATTTCGAAAACTTCTATTTTTTTTGATAATATTAGAATAAAAAATTTCGAAAACTTATATTTTTCTTGATAATATTAGAATAAAAAAATTTCTCAAAACCTCTATTTTTTTTGATAATATTTGAATAAAAAATTTCTAAAACCTATATTTGTCTTGATAATATAAGAATAAAAAATTTCAAAAACTTATAACGTAGATTACTGTTTTAAAAATAAATAAATAAATAAATAAATAAAAATATTATTTGTTTACGTCCAAAATAAAAAATAGGCAATTACTAAAAAATGCATCAGATCTCCAAGGTGAAGACGCTTACCTCAATATCGTTTAAAAAAATCAACAACAAAAAAACTACGTAAATATATATACGATAAAAACTGAACAGTAAATTGTCTATGGCATCATAGCGTAATGGATAAGAGGCTGGACTGAAATAGATGAGGGTCCAGGGTTCGAGTCCTAATAACAGTCAAGCTACGTTGAAGAGGGATAAGGCCCCGAAACATGCATGTACGTAGATTACTGTTTATATATATATATATATATATATATATATATATATATATATATTCAGGAGAAAAAATGAAGCACTTTACAAATACTTATATAAAAAAATCCGATACATAATATCCTTTCTTTTTCTACATTTATTTTGCATTATGTATTATCTAGATAAACTGAAGCATTGCTACTAGTACTACTACTACTACTACTACTACTACTACTTTTACTGCTACTGCTTCTAATACTACTAGTGATAATAATAAAAATGTTAATACTAATGATATCATACTATTTATTCTGCTGTACGGGTTTCAAACATAGACCTTTGTCTAGAGATTGTTTGTTCTGACAGTGTGTATAATTTATAGTGACAAAACGCTTAATGTATACGCTGCAATCGCAAATACAATGTTTTAAAGAAAAATATATATTAAAAACACAAAACTTACGATCACAGAAAATAAAGAGAACACTGTCAATATAAATTATGGATATTGTCATAGCAGACTACCTCTTGAGGAACCGCTATGTTTGGATCTGGCTTAAGAGAAAGCAAAACAGCATTATTATTTTTTTTTAGCTCAGTGTGCATATCAGTATAAAAAGACGTTTTATCAGTCTGTCTATCGATCTTACGTCTAGTCTGTGGCCCCATCATTCTCAATAAATGTTAACATTATTAAAAATCTGTACAATGAGAGAGCAAGGGGATAATGCGATATCTCGTGGAAGACGTTTTGTGTAAGAAGATGCTGACCGCGGTCGCTTTTTTTCGGCAGCTTATTGTCTGATACGGATGTATATGTCGAGCGCTCGTGCGACCTAGAAATAAGTATATATATATATATATATATATATATATATATATATATATATATGTGTGTGTGTGTGTGTGTATATACATATATATATATATATATATTAATGTTTAATTTCTAAGCTAATGCGACTAATGCTAGACGTCGCATATATATATATATATATATATATATATATATATATGTATATATATATATTTATTTATTTATTTATTTACCTGTGGTGAAAAACGGTCTAGAGTGCTCAATGTGTAGCCAGAGCAATATATAGGAAATTTATTACTGTGAGTCCAGAATGAGTTTACATATTGTTTCAGCTAGGGGGGAATACTCAAACAATATATAAACTCATTCTGGACTCACAGTAATAAGTTCCTATATATATATATATATATATATATATATATATATATATATATATATATATTGTCTTGGAAGTTTTTTTTAACCCTTAAAGCTATATAGAAAATATTTCATTTTTTATTTTTCATCATTCGTTTGAAAACAATTTAGTCAGTAAGTCATTTAATCACCTATACTGCATCAAATTTCTCGCTCGAATTCCCAATAGTCATAATGTTAATTTAAGGGATCATCAGTTGTTTACCATATAACACTGTTTAGAGGAATTAAAAAAACAATACAGTATATTAAATATGGCTCCCCAGCAGAGTTGATCAAGTACAACCTCTTTAAATCACAAGAACAAAATATGTTCCAGATATTGGATCTAGTTACCTACTAATTCGGCTAGCTTATATATATATATATATATATATATATATATATATATATATATATATATATATATATAGGAGGAAGAAAATTAAAACTGTTCCAGTACTTCTACTATCATATGTATTATTTTGATTTGCTTCATCATTCAAATCCTTTTTTTACTCTCTGTGTATTTGATCCGTTTCTCCTTTTCTTTGATGTTCACCCTGTCGGCAGCTGGAACAGCAAAGTTTACGATTTGACATGACTTTTCTTTCTTGTTAATTATTACGACATTCGGTCTTCTTGCTTGGATGGATTTATCCGTCTGTATGTCCATGTCTCATAAGATTTTGTGATTCTCGTTTTAAAGTACTGTTGCGGGCTTATGCTTGTACCATTTTTCTGTGCGTGAGAGATGCAGTTGTTTGCATAATTCCCGGTGTACTGCCCTCCCCACTTGGTCTAACCTGTTTTTGTATTCCTTTTGGGTCAGTTTGCTGCATTCACTTACTGTATGATTTATCGTTTCGTCTCTTTGTCCACAGACTCTGCATTTGCTGTTGTCTTGTGTTTTGTCAGTCTTTGCTTTGATATGCTTGGTTCTTATCGAGTAATTTTGTGCTGCATTTATTATTATTATTATTATTATTATTATTATTATTATTGATTAGGAGTTTTCACACAGGTCCTCATAAAATTCTCCTTGAATCTGAGTGACAGAAAGTCTCTTCAGATTTCCAGTACTCGTCATCTCTTTCGATACTCTTTGCAAATAAATTTGCGTTATCGCAAGAGTCGTTTACTATTGATTTCTCATTGTCAGCAACTATTGGCCATCATTAGAATTCAAGTAGCACTTAACTCCCCCAATGCTTCAGTACTCTTCGCACTGATCAAGTGAAGGTCTGGTTAGTGCTTTCTCTTCTTTGCCTTTCCATCTTCATTGACTTTGCACGACTATTTGGCGTATTGCCAGTTATTGCTGACACCCGTTTTGTTTTGATTTTTTAACTACTTTACAATTACGCAGTTTAATATTCGTAATTCTGATGATCTTTATTAACAGTAGGAGAAGAAATGTTAATATTGTTATTATTATTAGTATTACCTTTACTCACATGATGTTCTCAAAGTTTATCATCACCACATATTACTCATTGATAAGATTCAGTTCAGTTTCTTGGAGTCTGGGTGACAAGAATCTCCTAAGTTTTGCAATATGTTCCAAGAATTTCGATAACCATTATCACAACAGCAAATTACCACTGATGTCGTGCTGGCAACGGCTTTTAATCTTCACTGGAATTTGGTGGTAATCAGCTTTTCCAAAGCCCCAGTTCTGTTCGTATCAGATATCCAGTAGATATCTAGTTATTGTTCTTTTTCTCGATTCTTCCAGCCTTTCTGATCCTTCACAGATATTTTGTATAGTATCAACCAAGGTTAAGACATTTCGGGGGTGTGGTAGGGGGTACAGATTTAGTACCTTTGTATTCATGTGGCGTCCCTTTCTTTTGTTTTTATTCTGTTGCAGTTTGCATGTGTTTCTGTCATATTTTAGTTTGCAGGATTGTTTTAGCGCACCTAAAATTATTGGTTAAAAATTATAAAAATACTTGACTTTGTTCAAGTTGCATATTTCTATGATTGGTATAATAATAATTATTATTTTTATTTATTTTATAATCATTAAAATATTAATAATAATAATAATAATAATAATAATAATAATAATTATTATCATTATTATTATTCAATGGATGTTATAATATTTACGTCGCTGCACCTTGTTATCACAAAGGTTTATAAAACTTTCAGCCTGATCGGACCAGTAGTTTCCGAAAAAGGTATTACGGACAGACAGGCAGATAAATATTATAAGCAGTAGTATTCGTAGGAGTAGTATTATTATTGGCTCAAATGGAGCTTTCACACAAGTCAGCAAACGATCTGATTGGAGACCTGTGGTGTTCTCTGGAAGCTGAGTGACAACAAGTCTCCCCAGACGTCCAGCTCTCTCCTCCTCCTTCGATAGCATTTGCAAATAAATTTGCATCATCGCAACAGCCTCTTACCATCGATTTCTCGCTGGCAGTGGCCATTGGTTTATACTTGAATTTGAGTGGCACTAAGCCTCCCCAAGATCACAGTTCTCTTCACACTTATCCAGCGGAGGTCTGGCCAGTGCTCCCTTCTCGGTCTTTCCATCCTCCTTGACCCTTCACGGCTATTTGGTATCACTTTTCTATTGGGGGAACGGTGGTGAAACAATCGAGGGGATGCATGATGGGGGGTTAAAACATGTAGATCTGCAGCTTCGGTATTCTTCATTCCCTGTAACGCTTCTTAGTTATATTGTCTTGTGTTATTCTCCGCATTCAAGGGTTTTCCTTAATATTTCAGCCTTTTTCCTTATCATTAGGCGTTGCATTTTTGCAGCCATTCCTCTGATTCCAATTTTTGGCATTCTTTTTTCCAGGTTTTTCGGAATTGTTCCTAGTGCTCTTACTATTATCGGTACTATTTTGATTTTCTTCATCATCCAAATCCCTTTTAACTCTCTGGCTAGTTCTGTGCATTTGCTTCGGTTCTCCTTTTCTTTCATACTCACCCTGTGGTCAGCTGGGACAGTAAAGTCTACAATTTGACATGATTTCTCTTTCTTGTTAATTATTACATCTGGTCTTCTTGCTTGGATGGGTTTGTCCGTCTGTATGTCCAGGTCCCATAGGATTTTGTGGTTCTCGTTTTCGAGTACTGTTGCGGGTTTATGCTTGTACCATTTATCTGTACGCTCAAAATGCAGCCGTTTGTACAATTCCCAGTGTACCACCCTCCCCACTTGGTCATGCCTGTTTTTGTATTCCTTTTCGACCAGTTTGCTGCATTCACTTCGTCTCTTTGCCCACAGTGTCTGCATTTGCTGTTTTCTTGTGTTTTATCGATCCTTGCTTTGATATGGTTGGTTCTTATCGAGTTATCTTATGCTGCAGTTATTAGAGATTCAGTTTCTCGGTTTATATGTCCTTTTCGCATCCATAACCAGGTGTTTTCGTTATTCTCATCTTTTGTCATTCGTATGAATCTTCCGTGGAGTTGTTTCTCTTCCCACTTCTCTTTTCTCGTTTTATCATTTGTCTCTCTGTTTTCTATTTTGTTGGTTTTCTCCGTATCTCTCGCTGCCATAATTATCTTTCAGTATTTTGCATTATGTATTTTTCTAGTTCTTTTTTTTGTGTTCTTCACAGTCTTCTATACAGATCAGTCCTCTCTCGGCATCTTTCCTTTTCACGTAGAGTCTGTCAATACCGTCCTTTGGGTGTAGTGCATTATGCATGGTCATGAGTTTCCTGGTTTTCTGGTCGAGCTGTCTCAGTTCTTCTTTTGTCCATCCTATAAACGCTCCAGGGTATCTCACTAATAATACTGCCCATGTATTTATACCTTTTAATTTATGTAATTTAGTTTCCAGGAATTTTCTTGTTATCCTGAGGTATTCCTTTCCAATTTTCTCTTTCATTTTTGTTGCTCTGATGGTGTCCGCTTCCAGAATTCCCAAGTATTTATAGTTATCCTGTTCTCTTAGTGCCCTCATTTCTGTTTGTTATTATTATTATTATTATTATTATTATTATTAGTAGTAGTAGTAGTAGTAGTAGTAGTAGTAGTATTTGTAGTGTAACACCAAAGAGGGGCCACATCAGATCAGTAGGGTCGATGTGACGTTTTTTTGTGTTAAATGTAATATCCAATCCCGGGCGAACGCCGGTTACAGAAAAAAAATAAATTTTTACTTAATATTTTTATGTGTCAAAATCTTGTTGTTGAAATACCATACGGTCGGGGGATAAAAATAGAAATCGCATGCTAAACTTCAAAGCGAAAGATTACTTAAAACATTTTTTAACCAAAATACGCTCGCGTTTGAACTAAACGAGCCAACACAAAATATTCCGAAACAGAGAGTTGAAATGTCGGTCGGCTTGAAATGTGGTGTTTGACAGGTGAAATGTCGGATTGTTTTTGACCTGAGAAACACACACACACGAAACAGATCGGGCCTGATAAAAGAATTAATGACGTCAGCCCAAGGTTCGACATGAATTGTTTTTTAATATGTATTATCTGAGAACTTCAGAATGATAATATGTTTTGGGCGTAAATAGAATATTTTGTTGAAATACTCAATCTGCCGATGCACAAAGGATTTCAAAAGCAAGCCAGTGTTTATTTTCAAATTATGACTTATCTAAAAATGTCTTTTGGCAAATTGTTTTGGGCGCTAACGGGAATTCTGACATGTAAAGAATATTTTTTTAAAAATCACACGGATGTTTTTACAAAACAAATAATTCAAGGAGGAAAGAAGATCAAACGCATATTTTTAAATAGATGAAATCTGGTGATCTATTACAAACTAAAAATAATATTTCCTCTGATTATCAGTTGATAATATGGAAAAAAACATTATCGAGAAGGCGGGGTCAGGCAAATTGGGGAGGAGTCAATTTGATTTTGGAAATTGGGGGCGGAAAAATAATACCTGCCACAAGCCAAATTGACCAATGAGAAGGAATCAGGTGGATTGTTAAAGACGAAGACGAACGTAGGTGTCGTCATTATTCAAGGGTTTTACTATATAAGATCTGTAAAACTCGATTTAATCAGATAGAAGAAGAGAGAAGAAAGAGTGAGGTCTTTGGAGAGACAGAGAAAAAAGTCTCGGTATAGGAATCCAGCCACCCAACTTCTCTCTCCCCTCGCTGGTCGCCAGAGAGCTCAATTTGCCACTTAATAGAATTCAGAGGACCTAGGAAGAGACCAGCCAGAACACCTTAACGATAATTACAACGGTCCGCGACTCCGACCGAGTATTTCAACAACAAGAAGCTCATTCACAAATCTAATTGCTTGCTTCCATTTAATCTTCAATTGTACATACGCCTGTAGATAATCATTTATGAATTTCCTAAATACATTATATATCAACCAACCTCCGGAGTTTGTTTGCTGATGTGCTGTTGTTCCATGTAACTTTGTTTCTTTTACTTGCCACTTGTGACCCCGTTCCCGTCAACGAACACCCAGTCAACAGGATGACCAACTAGACGATCAAGAAGAACAGGCCTTGAGGACCGTGCAACCGAAAAGAGTCCTCCAACGCCTTGACGAGGACTCACTGGGTGACGCGACGTACCAACGGTTGGCAGACCTGGTTGCCCAGTCGACATAATTCATTACCCGGTGACTAGGATAGTCATAATTGGGCATCGACCTCGGGTTAAGATCATAACTGGGCCGCGATCAGAGGTTTAAGGTCGTGTAAGGTCACGTTTAAGGTCACAGTAGGATATCAGTTTTGTTCAGTAAAAATGTCATCCAAATGATCACTTCTCAGTTGCAATATTTTAATCAACCCATTTTTAATTTTGAAAATTTCGAGAATAAATTAATCAGCGACTGGAAGAATCGTTGCTATTAATAATTTTTATCATGCGACGAAAGCCAGAACAAATAATTGTGGATATTTTTAACGAATCGAACGGAAATATCCGAATTTAGAACATGAATTCCTTTTCTATAACTTTCTTTATCTCGATAACAATTGCCGACTCTTTTCGTAGAAATATTAATCCAATAGATTTGGAAAAAAAAAACTCCGAATTTGCGGCTAAGTATGTATAGGCGCTCGAGTTGCGAGGATTTCGGTGATCAGAATGAAATCTAATAAATATCGAATAAATATGATTTGAATGCAGATTTTCTAGAAAAAAACGCTTGAAAATGTTGGTTAATTGCTTAACAGAACAGTTTCTCGGGGAACTGTTGTTTTTTCTATAGTTATTTACTTTATTAATATAGAACATATATTATTATTATTATTATTGTTGTTGTTGTTATTATTATTGTTGTTATTATTATTGTTATTATTGTTGTTGTTGCTATTATTATTGTTGTTATTATTATTGTTGTTGTTATTGTTATTGTTGTTGTTATTATTATTGTTGCTATTATTATTTTTGTTGTTGTTATTATTATTGCTGTTATTGTTGTTATTGTTGTTATTGTTATTATTGTTATTATAGTTATTGTTTTTATTATTATTATTGTTGTTGTTAATATTATTGTTGTTATTATTATTGTTTTGTTATTATTATTGCTGTTATTGTTGTTATTGTTATTATTGTTATTATTATTGTTGTTGTTATTATTATTATTGTTGTTATTATTATCATTATTGTTATTATTATTGTTGTTGTTATTGTTATTGTTGTTATTATTATTATTGTTGTTATTATTATAATTATTATTATTGTTATTATTATTGTTGTTGTTATTATTATTATTGCTGTTATTGTTGTTATTGTTATTATTATTATTATTATTATTATTATTATTATTATTATTATTGTTATTATTATTATTGTTGTTGTTATTGTTATTGTTGTTGTTATTATTATTGTTGTTATTATTATTGTTGTTATTGTTCTCATTGTTATTATTGTTATTATTATTATTGTTGTTATTATTATTATTGCTGTTGTTGTTATCATTATTATTGTTGTTATTATTATTATTATTATTGTTATTATTATTATTATTATTATTATTAGCAAGGAGTATTAACACAGACAATATTATGAGATTATTCTTTGACAAGAACTTGTGACATTTCCTGGAGTTAAGGTGACAACAAGTCTCCGCAACTTTCCAGTACACTCCACCTATTTCGATAACATTTGCGAATGCATTTGCGTTATCGTAACAACCGGTTATCATTGATTTCTTGCTGGCAATAACTGTTGGCATTCTTTTTTTTACAAGGTGGTCACCGCTTATCAAGGCCCGGAAGCCACTCAGGGATAAGGGTTATTGTAAGTACAGTACGTTAGTGTGGATATTTAAAGTGTCTACTTAAGGGGGCGGTTCATAAGGAATTTGTTTACGTTGGACTTGAAGACATCCAAGTTGTATTCAGGAGAAAAGCAGGCAGACGGAACAGAGTTCCACAGGCTTGTAATGCTAAGAAAGAAGCTTTGTTCATGGAATCTACGTTTGATTTAGGCATAGATAAAAAGTGGGAAAAGTTTTTGACAGTGGGTTCAGCTAGACGGGTGTTTTTTGTAAAAGATTGGCGAGGGGGGACCAGAGATTGGAGTTCAGACGAGCACCTGCCATGGAAATAACGATAAAACAATGATAGGCTTGCAACGTCTCTTCTGTGGGAGCGAGGTTGCAGGGAAGAGAAAAGGGCATCTCCCACTAAGCCAGGAAGTCTATTTTGTACTCTGTCAAGGCAGGATAGGCTGTTTTTAGCAGCTCCTTCCCAGATATGGCAGCAGTATTCCATCCTTGGACGTGCTTGGCTTTTATATAGATAGATAATTTCATCAGTAGTGAGATATCTTCTGGAGCGACCTTGGCAACAGACTTGATGTACGTGTTCCATTTCAAATCAGGAGTCAAGGTCAAGCCCAGAAGCTTGTCAAAACATGGGGCTTCTCCTAGACGAGAGCCATCCATTTCAATTGATGCCAGATGGGGATCAGAGCGTTGATGATGTAAAGATAGGAGTTTGGTTTTAGATGCATTAAAGATAACCAGCCAAGTCTTCCCCCACTGAACTACTCGTTCGAGATCAGAGGAGAGAGAATCAAAGAGAGCTTTGTCATTTACAGCCTTTGATGTGTTGCTGTAGATGGTCGTGTCATCAGCATAGATGTCAACAAATGATTTAAGTATGTGTTTAGGGAGATCATTGATGTAGATCAGGAAGAGAGTTGGGCCCATGATTTACCCTTGAGGGACTCCAGCATTAATACTGCAGGCCTCTGATTTCTGCCCATCAACCACTACTCTTATGAGCCAATCAGAGAGAAATGATTTAATGATAGAGAGAATATTTCCAGTTATACCGTAGCTGGAGATCTTGTGAACTAGGCCTTTATGCCATACCTTGCCGAAGGCCTTTGATATGTCAAGAGCAATTGCTCTGGAAATGAAGCCTTTGTCAAGATATTCACTAATCCTATGAGATATAACCGTTAGCACATCTGCAGTAGATCTTGCAGAACGGAAACCGTATTGCGTATCACTAAGAAGGTTGTTTCTGTTGAGGTGGTTGACTATTTCTCTATTTAATATGGATTCCAGCAACTTACTCATAACACACAGGAGATTTATTGGTCTGTATTGAGAGGGAGATGACTTATCACCTGAGTTCTTAAATACAGGGCATACTGATTCACTAAAATTTTGATGGCAATAAGCCTCACACAAATCCTAGTCCTCTTCTCACTCATCCAGTACTGGGCTGGTTAGTGCTTTCTCTGCTAAGCCTTTTTATCGTCCTTGACCCTCCTCGACTAATCGGTAAATTTTTGGGGGTGGTTGGAGTGTATTAACTTATAATTGTACAGTTTCATTCTTCTTAATGTTGACTCTGTGATTTGCTGGAACAGTAAAATCTATGATGTGGCAGGAGTTTTCCTTTTTCCTTTTGTAAACTATTAATAAATCCGATTATTGTTATAATTATTTTCTTTTCTTATGAAGGCCCGGAGGCTACTCGAAGATAAGGGTTGATGAGTGTGCGAAAGTCAAGAGGAGTTTTAACACAGGCCACCATATAAGAGTTTTCTTTGAGGACAATCTATGGTATTCCCAGAAGTCTGAGTGACAACAACAAGTGTCACCAGATTTCCACCACATTCGGTAAACGTTGCAAATTGCTTTGCGTTATCGCAATAACCGTTTAAAATTGATTTCCTGTTGGTAGCGACCATTACTTTTCATTGGAGTTTGAGCCGTTGTGAGGTACCATCCTTCTTGGCACTCATCTAAATGCTTATTACTGTTGCTTGATGGTGTACTTCTTGAACTCTCAAATATTTGTAGGTGTCATGTTTACCTAGTGCCATGGTCTCCCATCGTTGTCTAGTTCCATAGATTCTGTTTTTTTTTACTAGTGTTTTCATCCTCCAACCAAGTAGCACATACTTTTCCACACGGAATTCCATTCTGACTGAAGATTCTGGTCGTGTTTATTAGCGTTTCTAGTTCCTTTTTGGTTCTTGCAAAATTTTTCAGATAGTCCATGTACATCAGGGGGTACATTCTTTCATCTGTATTAGTCAACTTGCATCCGGCTTGGAACTTTCTTAGTATATTGTTAAGGGGCATCATGGCTATGATAAATAGCAATGGTGATAGGGAATCTCCTGGGAAGATATCTGTATTTTAATCTCTGTTACGTATTGTCCATCATATGTCAGTTCGAACCTCTATGTTTTCATTGGATTTTAAATCAAATTCGTAATCATGGCTGGTGTTTTATACATTTTCAGCCATACTATTATCAATGCTTGAGGAATAATTTCGTAGACTTTATTGAGGTCTGTTCATGCCGTGGCTATATTATTTTTTTTCTACGTTTTACCTCCTTCAGGATTTTTTGTTCTTTGTATAGTAGATCGTGTGCTCCATTTTTTCTCGCTTGGGATTCTTCATGTTCATCGACAAATAATTCACGATTATTAAGGAAGCGGCAACCTTGTACTCTCATTTGTACTGTTAGTGTTGTTCACGTTGTAGGTAAACATGTTATAGGTCCGTAGTTGCTGGGGCTGATCTTTTTTTTCTGGATCTTTTTGCATAGTGGTTTTCCATTTGTAATCCATTCTGGTACGCTTGCTTCGTTATTATTATTATTATCATTATTATAATTATCATTATTATTATTATTATTATTATTATCATTATCATTATTATTATTATTATTATTATCATCATTATCCTTATCATTATCATTATTATTATCATTATTATTATCGTTATTATTATTATTATCATTATTATAATTATCATTATTGTTATTATTATCATTATTATTATTATCATTATCATTATTATTATTATCATTATCATTATCATTATTATTATCATTATTATTATCGTTATTATCATTATCATTGTTATCATTATTATTATTATTATTATTATTATTATTATTATTACCATTATCATTATCATTATTATCATTATTATTATCATCATTATTATTATTATTATCATTATCATTATCATTATTATCATTATCATTATCATTATTACCATTATTATTATTATTATTACCATTATCATTATTATTATTATTATCATTATTATTATTATCATTATCATTATCATTATTATCATTATCAGTATCATTATTATTATCATTAATATTATTATCATTATCATTATTATCATTATCATTATTATCATTATCATTATCATTAGTATCATTATTATTATCATAATCATCATCATTATTATCATTATCATTATCATCATCATTATTATCATTATCATTATTATTATTATTAGAATATCAGTTTTATTCAGTAAAAATATTACTCAAATGACGTCCTCTTCTCAGGTCTAATGGTTTCATTATTTTTAGTTTTGAAATTCCGGAAATAATTCATCTGCGATTATTACAATCGTTGTCGCAGGCAATTCAATTCCTAATGTTAATCTGCGATAAAGGCTAGACCAAATAATTGTGGATATTTTTGATAAATCGGACGGAAATATCCGAGTTTTGGATATGACGGATTTAACTGTTATAACTTATCCGTCTTGATAAGAATTGGCGATTCTTCCTGTCAATCTATTAATACTTTGTTATGACGCATTTTTTTTACGTGAATGATGCATTGGATTGAGAAACATCGAAATTAGTAATGAAGTTCGTCTGGATATTTGGATGTGATACTTTGTTCATCGCCCAACTCGTTTCGTCACAATTTCTTTCGTAAAAATAAATGACGGCAAACATGCTTCGCCAATGTTCACACTAATCTATCTATTATTAATCTCTCAACCTATATACTCAAAAGATTTTTAATCTACAGATTTGAAATTTGGTATATAGGGTATTCAGATATGTGATAGACTTTTTAACAGGTTTTCATTCTCCAAAATGATGCTTGTGGTGAAGATTGAAAAACTGGTACGGGTGGTGATTGAATTTTTTATCAACTGTTTCACGACTTCACATGCGCGGCTGTGAAACATGACAACTTTCTTATGTTAAGTATAAGTTAATTTGAAAACACTTTTTAAAGATCATGCCGCACTAATGATTATTGTACTTAACTCACTATCTTTGGGTTTTGCGTTTAGATCTGTGCTCGAGTATTTATTAACTTACAAGAATTTAACTTATGAAAAAAACATAATACTTGCATGCACAGATCTCAGTTTCTTTTCATTTTTTGCTTATTTTTTTTAAACGAGTATGTGTGAGGACACTTCTCAACCTATATACTCAACAGATTTTTATCTACAGACTTGAAATTTATTGTATGAGATATTCATACAAGTAGGGAACTTGTAATCGTGTTTCATCCGGAAAAAATAGCTGCTAAAGGATCAAAATTAAAAAAAAAATATTAGATTGGAGTTGTCAGATCTTTATGTTTGCTAACTGTTTCACTAATGTGCATTCGTGAATAATTAACATGAAAGGTTCATTATGTTAAATGTAAGTAGGTTTACAAACACTTTTAAAGGACTGTGTAAAGCTGGTCTAATGGTTATCGTCATTTACTTACTTTCTTAAGGTTTTAACTTCAATCTCAGCCTGAATATTTTCTTTTTTTAACTTATAAGAGGTGAACTCGTATGAACATGTATCAGTTTGTATATGAATTAAAATATTTATGCGTATTTTTACTACCGGGCAACGCCGGGCGGCATGCTAGTACGAATATAAAATAACAGGATTATCTTGGTCTTTTTTCTCACGAAATCGTTCACTGAGATTATATATTATATCTCTTACTAATTCGCCAACCGTTGTCTTTATTTTGATTTTTCCTTTCCTCATGTGCAGTTAGGTAGCGATGAGGCATTAAAAAAACATAATGCTGGAGGTTTTACCATTAAAAACGTTACCAGAAGTGAACAACAACAAAAAAAAAAAAAAAAAAAAGAAAAGAAAATATCCCAAACTGGATCGTTTAAAACAAGAAAAGTGAAAATAAAACATATATCGGGATAGAAAGCAGAAAGGCACCACGAGAAGGAAAAAAGTTGCTATTTGCGTTCTCCCTTCTCATATTCAGTAGACATATTTTTGGGTTACGGTAGGGATATGTCTTCACAAAAAATACTGCTTTATACTATAACGAAAAGATCTCTTCGAATGTATTAGTATATGCTTCAAATTTAATCTGCGTAAGAAATAGGGATACATGCTGGAATTGCGTCACTATTGAATATCCGCCGTCCAGTGATCGGTTTTTCGGACCCACGCTAGTAAATAGGAATTATTTTAGCTAGTTTGAACTTTGATAAGTACTAAATTATTGCATGCTAGGTTTACCTAGATTTAAACAGAATTGCACCCAGAGACGAGCGACGTGGATTGAATCGGGAAGCAACAGGTCAGACTGTAGACAAAGTCAAACGATATGAAAATATGATGAATGAGTCATGTTTAAGAGGAGAGAGAAACACATATTTTTAGTTCAGTCTCTCGGTTGAAGTATGTGACCGAGACATGATAATAATATAGAAATAGAATGAGGTGAACTTTACCGACGTCTGTGCATCACTTATTTTGCTAGATAGAAAATAAGTATAAGAATGGCCTCGTTAGTCATTAGTCTCTCTTTCTCTCCTTGAACTTTGAAGGACTCAACAAACATCTCCAAATTTACAGCCACTAGACGATGCGGTCACTAATGAAATGACGACGACGAAAACAACCAAGACGAATAGAATGAAAATGGCACTATAAACCCAACATATAAAGACTTTTATTTTATTTGATTAGTTGATTCTAATTTTGGAAACGGTAACTGTTCGAACATGTTTTCCCTCACATGTACACACCCACATGTACGCACGCACATACGCACACACACACACACACACGCATATACACATCCTCATACACACACCCACGTGTACGCACGCACATACGCACAGACACGTACATATATTCACGTTCACGTATATACACTCACATTCACACACACACACGCGCGCGTGCGCTCACGTACACACATATACGTACACATACGCGCACATGTGCGCGCACAGGCGAAACATCACTTCCCCCTGAAAGGAATTCCAGACATGCGCAGTCAGAACACTCACCCCGATATAAAAGTCCAAAACACTATTCAAATTCCTCTTTCTTCACTTTCGCCTGGTTTCGTCAACCAGGCAAGTTCGGCGTCCATAGCTCTTGGTTTGAAGACTTTTCCACGTGGACGACTGCTATCATGAACGCACGGTTTTGCTGAGGCAAACACTCCTTTTTCTATTCTCCTTTCTACGTGCAGGGCGGCCATTTCTCGCCCTCGACTTCATTTCTTTCTTTTCCACGCATGTAGTCGTCAACGCCTGAATGAACACGTGTTACACCTAAACCATTTTTATTTCCAACAGAAAATAAACGACATGTTTATTTCAACCCGAAATTGAGTTATTGTTTACGTCATTCCATTCGTTTCATTATTTTCTTTTGTAGCGAGTTAGGGTATTTATACTCTGGTCCGCAACATAACTATTGTGATTGCAGTTAAGAGGGGGTAACCGGATTACTAGACTCACAGCCTAAAAATGACATTAATTTCATTTTTGGGGTAAGTAGAATATTACACCTGTTCTTTATTTGGAGTTAGGAAAAGACTAGACACTAGAAAACATAATGACGGACAGTTTAACATCAAATAACGGATGAAAAAGGAAACGTCTCACACTGTAAAACTTAAAAATAAAAAATAAAAATAAAAATACGCAGATCGGTATATAAAGCAGAAATGTATAAAGAGAAAAAAGATTTGTTATTTTATGCTGTCATCTTATACAGAGTAGACATATATATTATTAGAATATTATCCAGCGGTTGCAACAAAGCGACAGAACCATTGGGATAAGATGGAGACAGCCAGCATAAAACTGAAAATAAGACACCCGTTTGTTAAATAAAGTAGACATTGTCTAACAAACAAATTTTTAATTTCAGCTACGTGTTCCTATTAATGCTTATCAAGGCCCAATAGTCACTCGAGGATATGAATTAATGAGCATTCTTAAAACTGAGACAATACCGTGATTGTCGTTAATAGTTGATGAAGATGGGGTTTGATTATTTAAGAGCACGGCTAAAAAAAGAACTTATTTACATTAGATGTGAAAACAACAATGTAATAGTCAATTCAGAAGCAGCCATTCGGTATTGTGTTCCATAGATGGATAGTTATAAGAAAGAAATTCGCTCGTGGAATTCTCATTTAGTTTTAGGCCCTGATAAAGAAAAAGAGAAAGTACTGACAGCTATTGAAGCTAGACGAGTCTTAGCTGTGAATGTTTTGAAGGAGCACAGATTGAAGCTCGGAAGTCCGCGTAAAATTCAAAATTGAATACTTTATTGTCTTTAAGGAAATAGCATGTTCTTATTCCGTCAGCCATGGGATTACCTATTTCTACAGAGTATTCCTAAGTTTAATAAAAATACACACGATGAAGGTCGGAGGTTGCATCGACCGAAATGTTATGAAAACAATAATGAGAACAATAGTCCGAATAATCAACTAATACAAATTTCTAATCTTTATCCAAAAACAAATCAGAAATATATGTCGGTGTTCACTGACGTGTTGACATAATATTTGCTAAAAACTTTGATAGAATTATGATTGAAAGCAAGGTCCGTAAAGAAAGAAAAGATTGTTGCGTTCTTTCTTTGACCAAACTTATTGTGCCAGAATGAAAGAAATTGGTTGAATTCTTTACAGTTAAAGATATCAATATCCCCGCTCTTAGAATTTCGAATAAAACGAGTGATCCCCGTTCAGAGAGAATTGCTTCTGTAAATATTCTTGTCTAAAAAGAAACGAAAGCTTTTATGTTTGCTAGATGCGACCTTATAAATCTATAAAAGCTTTGTCTGTCGTCTGTGGGTGTATCTGCTGTTCTGTCATATTTAGAGTTTAAAAAACATCTTCGTAGCAAATAATAATAATAATAATAATAATAATAATAATAATAATAATAATAATAATAATAGTAATAATATAATGATAATGATAATGATGATAATAATAATGATGATAATAATAATGATAATTATAATGATAATAACAATAACAATAATAATAATAATGATAATAACAATAATAATAATAATGATAATAATAATGATAATAATGATGATGATGATAATAATGATAATAATAATAATAATAATGATGAAAATAATAATGATAATAATGATAATAATAATAATGATAATAATAATGATAATAATAATAATGATAACAATAACAATAACGATAATAATACTGATAATAATAATAATAATAATAATAATAATAATAATAATGATAATAATAATCATGGTAATAATGATGATAATAATCATAATGATAATAATGATAATAATCATAATGATAATAATGATAATAATGATGATGATGATGATGATAATAATGATAATAATAATAATAATGATGATAATAATGATAATAATAATAATAATGATGATAATAATGATGATAATGATGATGATGATGATAATAATAATAATAATAATAATGATAATAATGATTATAATAATAATAATAATAATAATAATAATAATAATAATAATAGTAATAATAGTAATAATAATAATAATAATAATAATAATAATAATAATGATAATAATAATAATAATAATAATAATAATAATAATAATAATAATAATAATAATAATAATAATAATAATAATAATAGTGCCGATTTTGTTTACAACTAATTTTAGACACGCCGGGAAAGCTGAGGTTGCCGGTGATTTAATGATGATCAAGAAATGTTTCAAACTCCCAAACTTTGTTTTATTGTTATTGAAATCAGTGAAATCTTCATTTCTTTTCCAATCAAAACATACTGTTGATTTCATAAAACCATTTAATTTATTAATTAATGAATTATAGTTTCAAATAAATAAGTAACATGTTTCAATTGTACTCAAAACAGAAACATTCAACGTGTCCCTGTCAATATCATATCTGTTGATTTTATAAAATTATTTAATATATTAATTAATGAATTCAAGTTTCAAATGAATAAATATCAAACAGAAACATTCACCGTGTCAATATCACATCTGTTGATTTTATATGTCTGTCCCCCCTGCTTATATGATGATGATGGCTTAGAATTTACGTTTAAAAATACAATTTAGTTTAAAATATAAAAGTCTAGTATCGTGATTTATTTGTGTTCTCTCTGAAAAAAAAAATCGAACGCACTCCTGTCATATGAAGGGACCTACTGTTAATTTTATATGCCGCCAATTTCTGCTTGTCTGGTAATAAAACCTCAAATACGCTTTTGATATTAGGCTGTATAAGTTAAATTTTTAAAAAAAAATTCTGTTTCTAATTTCATTGGATTTTTCCATTAATTTCGATTATCGATACTTATCGGAGACATTTCAATGCAAAACTTATTTAAGAACACTGCCAGATACATCAAATATTTGCATAACATATCGTAAAAATTGATCCAGCCATAGCGGAGTCTATAGGGAACTCTCTCTCTCTCTCCCCCTCTCCTACAGACCCAAACGCATACAAGGTTCCGCTTATATAGAAGTAAAGATACGGATGCACATTCTCTAAAAAAAAAAATGTCTTTATTTGTAAATATCTACATATTCGTCCCGTTACGACAAAGTTTACTTTTTATACCGATTTCAAGTGTTTTACTTTTTTTTAATTTCCAGTTACAGACGTTATATTTTTCTAACATCTATTTGTTTTGTTAGCGACGTTTATTTAATTTAAATTTCATTTTTAACCGTTTGATGTTTAAGAAGTTTTTATTTTTATAATTTGAAGTTTAACATGTTTAAATTTTAATTATTTAAATATTAAACTTGTTTTCATTTTTAATTATTTGATGTCTTATATGTTTTTGTTTTTATTGTTTAATATTAACCATGTTTTTATTTTTAATCATTTGATGTTTAACATGTTTCTGTTTTTAATCATTTGATGTTTAACATGTTTCTGTTTTTAATCAATTGATGTTTAACATGTTTCTGTTTTTAATCATTTGATGTTTAACATGTTTCTCTTTTAATCATTTGATGTTTAACAGGTTTCTGTTTTTAATCATTTGATGTTTAACATGTTTCTGTTTTTAATCATTTGATGTTTAACATGTTTCTCTTTTTAATCATTTGATGTTTAAAATGTTTCTCTTTTTAATCATTTGATGTTAAACATGTTTCTGTTTTTAATCATTTGATGTTTAAAATGTTTCTGTTTTTAATCAATTGATGTTTAACATGTTTCTGTTTTTAATCATTTGATGTTTAACATGTTTCTCTTTTAATCATTTGATGTTTAACAGGTTTCTGTTTTTAATCATTTGATGTTTAACATGTTTCTCTTTTTAATCATTTGATGTTTAACATGTTTCTCTTTTTAATCATTTGATGTTTAACATGTTTCTCTTTTTAATCATTTGATGTTAAACATGTTTCTGTTTTTAATCATTTGATGTTTAACATGTTTCTGTTTTTAATCAATTGATGTTTAACATGTTTCTGTTTTTAATCATTTGATGTTTAACATGTTTCTCTTTTTAATCATTTGATGTTAAACATGTTTCTGTTTTTAATCATTTGATGTTTAACATGTTTCTGTTGTTAATCATTTGATGTTTAACATGTTTCTCTTTTTAATCATTTGATGTTTAACATGTTTCTCTTTTTAATCATTTGATGTTAAACGATTTATGTTTTTAATCATTTGATGTTTAACATGTTTCTGTTTTTAATCAATTGATGTTTAACATGTTTCTGTTTTTAATCATTTGATGTTTAACATGTTTCTCTTTTAATCATTTGATGTTTAACAGGTTTCTGTTTTTAATCATTTGATGTTTAACATGTTTCTGTTTTTAATCAATTGATGTTTAACATGTTTCTGTTTTTAATCAATTGATGTTTAACATGTTTCTCTTTTTAATCATTTGATGTTTAACATGTTTCTGTTGTTAATCATTTGATGTTTAACATGTTTCTGTTTTTAATCATTTGATGTTTAACATGTTTCTCTTTTAATCATTTGATGTTTAACATGTTTCTCTTTTTAATCATTTGATGTTTAACATGTTTCTCTTTTTAATCATTTGATGTTAAACATGTTTCTGTTTTTAATCATTTGATGTTTAAAATGTTTCTGTTTTTAATCAATTGATGTTTAACATGTTTCTGTTTTTAATCATTTGATGTTTAACATGTTTCTCTTTTTAATCATTTGATGTTTAACATGTTTCTGTTTTTAATCATTTGATGTTTAACATGTTTCTCTTTTAATCATTTGATGTTTAACATGTTTCTCTTTTTAATCATTTGATGTTTAACATGTTTCTGTTTTTAATCATTTGATGTTTAACATGTTTCTGTTTTTAATCATTTGATGTTTAACATGTTTCTATTTTTAATCATTTGATGTTTAAAATGTTTCTGTTTTTAATCATTTGATGTTAAACATGTTTCTGTTTTTAATCATTTGATGTTTAACATGTTTCTGTTTTTAATCATTTGATGTTTAACATGTTTCTCTTTTTAATCATTTGATGTTTAACATGTTTCTCTTTTTAATCATTTGATGTTTAACAGGTTTCTCTTTTTAATCATTTGATGTTTAACATGTTTCTGTTTTTAATCATTTGATGTTTAACATGTTTCTCTTTTTAATCATTTGATGTTTAACATGTTTCTCTTTTTAATCATTTGATGTTAAACATTTTTCTGTTTTTAATCATTTGATGTTTAACATGTTTCTGTTTTTAATCAATTGATGTTTAACATGTTTCTGTTTTTAATCATTTGATGTTTAACATGTTTCTCTTTTAATCATTTGATGTTTAACAGGTTTCTGTTTTTAATCATTTGATGTTTAACATGTTTCTGTTTTTAATAAATTGATGTTTAACATGTTTCTGTTTTTAATCAATTGATGTTTAACATGTTTCTCTTTTTAATCATTTGATGTTTCACATGTTTCTCTTTTAATCATTTGATGTTTAACATGTTTCTGTTTTTAATCATTTGATGTTTAACATGTTTCTCTTTTAATCATTTGATGTTTAACATGTTTCTCTTTTTAATCATTTGATGTTTAACATGTTTCTCTTTTTAATCATTTGATGTTAAACATGTTTCTGTTTTTAATCATTTGATGTTTAACATGTTTCTGTTTTTAATCATTTGATGTTTAACATGTTTCTCTTTTTAATCATTTGATGTTTAACATGTTTCTCTTTTTAATCATTTGATGTTAAACGATTTATGTTTTTAATCATTTGATGTTTAACATGTTTCTGTTTTTAATCAATTGATGTTTAACATGTTTCTGTTTTTAATCATTTGATGTTTAACATGTTTCTCTTTTAATCATTTGATGTTTAACAGGTTTCTGTTTTTAATCATTTGATGTTTAACATGTTTCTGTTTTTAATCAATTGATGCTTAACATGTTTCTGTTTTTAATCAATTGATGTTTAACATGTTTCTCTTTTTAATCATTTGATGTTTCACATGTTTCTCTTTTAATCATTTGATGTTTAACATGTTTCTGTTTTTAATCATTTGATGTTTAACATGTTTCTCTTTTAATCATTTGATGTTTAACATGTTTCTCTTTTTAATCATTTGATGTTTAACATGTTTCTCTTTTTAATCATTTGATGTTAAACATGTTTCTGTTTTTAATCATTTGATGTTTAAAATGTTTCTGTTTTTAATCAATTAATGTTTAACATGTTTCTGTTTTTAATCATTTGATGTTTAACATGTTTCTCTTTTTAATCATTTGATGTTTAACATGTTTCTGTTTTTAATCATTTGATGTTTAACATGTTTCTCTTTTAATCATTTGATGTTTAACATGTTTCTCTTTTTAATCATTTGATGTTTAAAATGTTTCTGTTTTTAATCATTTGATGTTAAACATGTTTCTGTTTTTAATCATTTGATGTTTAACATGTTTCTGTTTTTAATCATTTGATGTTTAACATGTTTCTCTTTTTAATCATTTTATGTTTAACATGTTTCTCTTTTTAATCATTTGATGTTTAACATGTTTCTGTTTTTAATCATTTGATGTTTAACATGTTTCTGTTTTTAATCATTTGATGTTTAACATATTTCTGTTTTTAATCATTTGATGTTTAACATGTTTCTGTTTTTAATCATTTGATGTTTAACATGTTTCTGTTTTTAATCATTTGATGTTTAACATGTTTCTGTTTTTAATCATTTGATGTTTAACATGTTTCTATTTTTAATCATTTGATGTTTAAAATGTTTCTGTTTTTAATCATTTGATGTTTAACATGTTTCTCTTTTTAATCATTTGATGTTTAACATGTTTCTATTTTTAATCATTTGATGTTAAACATGTTTCTGTTTTTAATCATTTCATGTTAAACATGTTTCTGTTTTTAATCATTTGATGTTTAACATGTTTCTGTTTTTAATCATTTGATGTTTAACATGTTTCTCTTTTTAATCATTTGATGTTTAACATGTTTCTATTTTTAATCATTTGATGTTAAACATGTTTCTGTTTTTAATCATTTGATGTTAAACATGTTTCTCTTTTTAATCATTTGATGTTTAAAATGTTTCTGTTTTTAATCAATTGATGTTTAACATGTTTCTGTTTTTAATCATTTGATGTTTAACATGTTTCTGTTTTTAATCATTTGATGTTAAACATGTTTCTGTTTTTAATCATTTGATGTTTAACATGTTTCTTTTTTAATCATTTGATGTTAAACATGTTTCTCTTTTTAATCATTTGATGTTTAACATGTTTCTCTTTTTAATCATTTGATGTTAAACATGTTTCTGTTTTTAATCATTTGATGTTAAACATGTTTCTCTTTTTAATCATTTGATGTTTAACATGTTTCTTTTTTAATCATTTGATGTTAAACATGTTTCTGTTTTTAATCATTTGATGTTTAACATGTTTCTCTTTTTAATCATTTGATGTTTAACATGTTTCTGTTTTTAATCATTTGATGTTTAACATGTTTCTGTTTTTAATCATTTGATGTTTAACATGTTTCTATTTTTAATCATTTGATGTTAAACATGTTTCTCTTTTAATCATTTGATGTTTAACATGTTTCTGTTTTTAATCATTTGATGTTTAACATGTTTCTCTTTTAATCATTTGATGTTTAACATGTTTCTCTTTTTAATCATTTGATGTTTAACATGTTTCTCTTTTTAATCATTTGATGTTTAACATGTTTCTGTTTTTAATCATTTGATGTTAAACATGTTTCTGTTTTTAATCATTTGATGTTTAACATGTTTCTATTTTTAATCATTTGATGTTAAACATGTTTCTCTTTTAATCATTTGATGTTTAACATGTTTCTGTTTTTAATCATTTGATGTTTAACATGTTTCTCTTTTAATCATTTGATGTTTAACATGTTTCTCTTTTTAATCATTTGATGTTTAACATGTTTCTCTTTTTAATCATTTGATGTTAAACATGTTTCTGTTTTTAATCATTTGATGTTTAAAATGTTTCTGTTTTTAATCAATTGATGTTTAACATGTTTCTGTTTTTAATCATTTGATGTTTAACATGTTTCTCTTTTTAATCATTTGATGTTTAACATGTTTCTGTTTTTAATCATTTGATGTTTAACATGTTTCTCTTTTAATCATTTGATGTTTAACATGTTTCTCTTTTTAATCATTTGATGCTTAACATGTTTCTGTTTTTAATCATTTGATGTTTAACATGTTTCTGTTTTTAATCATTTGATGTTTAACATGTTTCTATTTTTAATCATTTGATGTTTAAAATGTTTCTGTTTTTAATCATTTGATGTTAAACATGTTTCTGTTTTTAATCATTTGATGTTTAACATGTTTCTGTTTTTAATCATTTGATGTTTAACATGTTTCTCTTTTTAATCATTTTATGTTAAACATGTTTCTGTTTTTAATCATTTGATGTTTAACATGTTTCTGTTTTTAATCATTTGATGTTTAACATGTTTCTGTTTTTAATCATTTGATGTTTAACATGTTTCTGTTTTTAATCATTTGATGTTTAACATGTTTCTGTTTTTAATCATTTGATGTTTAACATGTTTCTGTTTTTAATCATTTGATGTTTAACATGTTTCTGTTTTTAATCATTTGATGTTTAACATGTTTCTATTTTTAATCATTTGATGTTTAAAATGTTTCTGTTTTTAATCATTTGATGTTTAACATGTTTCTCTTTTTAATCATTTGATGTTTAACATGTTTCTATTTTTAATCATTTGATGTTAAACATGTTTCTGTTTTTAATCATTTGATGTTAAACATGTTTCTGTTTTTAATCATTTGATGTTTAACATGTTTCTGTTTTTAATCATTTGATGTTTAACATGTTTCTCTTTTTAATCATTTGATGTTTAACATGTTTCTATTTTTAATCATTTGATGTTAAACATGTTTCTGTTTTTAATCATTTGATGTAAAACATGTTTCTCTTTTTAATCATTTGATGTTTAAAATGTTTCTGTTTTTAATCAATTGATGTTTAACATGTTTCTGTTTTTAATCATTTGATGTTTAACATGTTTCTGTTTTTAATCATTTGATGTTAAACATGTTTCTGTTTTTAATCATTTGATGTTTAACATGTTTCTTTTTTAATCATTTGATGTTAAACATGTTTCTCTTTTTAATCATTTGATGTTTAACATGTTTCTCTTTTTAATCATTTGATGTTAAACATGTTTCTCTTTTTAATCATTTGATGTTAAACATGTTTCTCTTTTTAATCATTTGATGTTTAACATGTTTCTTTTTTAATCATTTGATGTTAAACATATTTCTGTTTTTAATCATTTGATGTTTAACATGTTTCTCTTTTTAATCATTTGATGTTTAACATGTTTCTCTTTTTAATCATTTGATGTTTAACATGTTTCTGTTTTTAATCATTTGATGTTTAACATGTTTCTCTTTTTAATCATTTGATGTTTAACATGTTTCTATTTTTAATCATTTGATGTTTAACATGTTTCTCTTTTTAATCATTTGATGTTAAACATGTTTCTGTTTTTAATCATTTGATGTTTAACATGTTTCTGTTTTTAATCATTTGATGTTTAACATTTTTCTCTTTTTAATCATTTGATGTTTAACATGTTTCTATTTTTAATCATTTGATGTTAAACATGTTTCTGTTTTTAATCATTTGATGTTAAACATGTTTCTCTTTTTAATCATTTGATGTTAAACATGTTTCTGTTTTTAATCAATTGATGTTTAACATGTTTCTCTTTTTAATCATTTGATGTTTAACATGTTTCTGTTTTTAATCATTTGATGTTAAACATGTTTCTCTTTTTAAGCATTTGATGTTTAACATGTTTCTTTTTTAATCATTTGATGTTTAACATGTTTCTCTTTTTAATCATTTGATGTTTAACATGTTTCTCTTTTTAATCATTTGATGTTTAACATGTTTCTCTTTTTAATCATTTGATGTTTAACATGTTTCTCTTTTTAATCATTTGATGTTTAACATGTTTCTTTTTTAATCATTTGATGTTTAACATGTTTCTGTTTTTAATCATTTGATGTTAAACATGTTTCTCTTTTTAATCATTTGATGTTTAACATGTTTCTGTTTTTAATCATTTGATGTTTAACATGTTTCTCTTTTTAATCATTTGATGTTTAACATGTTTCTCTTTTTAATCATTTGATGTTTAACATGTTTCTGTTTTTAATCATTTGATGTTTAACATGTTTCTGTTTTTAATCATTTGATGTTTAACATGTTTCTCTTTTTAATCATTTGATGTTTAACATGTTTCTGTTTTTAATCATTTGATGTTTAACATGTTTCTGTTTTTAATCAATTGATGTTTAACATGTTTCTGTTTTTAATCATTTGATGTTAAACATGTTTCTCTTTTTAATCATTTGATGTTTAACATGTTTCTGTTGTTAATCATTTGATGTTTAACATGTTTCTGTTTTTAATCATTTGATGTTTAACATGTTTCTGTTTTTAATCATTTGATGTTTAACATGTTTCTCTTTTTAATCATTTGATGTTTAACATGTTTCTGTTTTTAATCATTTGATGTTTAACATGTTTCTGTTTTTAATCATTTGATGTTTAACATGTTTCTCTTTTTAATCATTTGATGTTTAACATGTTTCTCTTTTTAATCATTTGATGTTTAACATGTTTCTCTTTTAATCATTTGATGTTTAACGTGCTGTTATTGTTTTATTATGTTATGTTTAACATGTTCTTAGTTAAAATCATTTAATCGTTAATATGTATTAATTTATCATTCATGTTTAACATATTTTTATTTGTAATTGTTTTAAATTAACATGCATATATTTTTTTTATAGTTTCATGTTTAAGTAGATTTTATTTTCATGTGATGTTTATCATGTGTTTATTTTGAATATATTTGGATTTTAATCATTTAATGTTAAACATGTGTATACTTTTAATTATATAATTTTAAATTGTTTTTTGTTTAACACCTTTTAATTTTTACTTGTTTTTATATTTAATGTGTTTTTATTTTTAATAATTTAATGGCTTACATGTTCTTATTTTGATCAGATGATGTTTATAATTAAAAATATTTAATTGTAAATCTTTTAATTTTAATGATTGTATGTTTCACATGTTGAACATTGATTGATGTCTAACATGTATTTATTTTCATTATTACATGTTGATATATTTGATGGATGAATTATTTATATTTTTAATCATTTGATGTATAACTAGTTTCTATTTTTAATCATTTTAAGTTAAATGTTTTAATTTTAATTAATTTAAAAAATTTTTTTATATCAGATTTAAGTAGATTTTATTTCTTACCCGATATCTATTTTAATGTTGAACATGTGTTTACTTTTAATAATTTTATGTTTAACATGACTTTTTTAATAATTGGATGTTCAACATGTTTTGATGTTTGATTATTTTATGTTTAACATATTTTTGTTTTATTTATTTTAGGTTTGACATGTTATTGTTTTGAATTATTTTATGTTAACCATGTTAGTATCTTCAATTATTTATTGATACAAATTATTAGTGTCAAAATAAGGAATTAGAAACACGCAATTTGCACGAGGTTTTCGTGCGATCGATGACGCATGCGCAGGAAAGCAGAAGCAGCCAGAAACAAACATATGTTACCAAATAAGATTTGCTTTCATAATTCTCCCTGCAAAAGATTCTTTCCAGAGTTAGTTTATTGCTAATCACCAGGTATTTCTTGGAAGTCAGTGACCCTCCTCGGGGGCTCTGACATTTCAGTCCCACTTTCCGAACCTGATGTTAAAGTTCTTGCATTGATAGGGAATTAAAAACCTTAAAAGTTAAGAGTTGCGGCTATGTGCAGAGTGTAGTATCTGTTCACTTGTTACAATTCGCCTATTTCGTCCCCTGACAGTGAAGAAGAAGAAACCCTTCTAGATTAAATATTTTTTTTTGTCTCAATCCAAAATTTGTCTTCTTACGGATCTATACTTTCCTCATTTATAAATCCTGAATTTGCCCTCGCGGGGATGCATGAAAATAGAAACAGGGTATCTAACCCACATATGAAATACATTTGAACATTTGCCCGTCGCGATGATGGATGACTCGCGCTGTGGGGCCATTTCTTGTGACAGTCTAGCATTCATCGTTGATTGTCTACAAATATCTTCGTGTTTGTATGTTTAACAGTTAAAGTTTAACAACCAACATTAAACATTTACAGCAAAAAGGGACGGATCACAGTTCCCCGCCAATCGGAAACACATAAATTTTTGATATTGTTTTGATGGATCTTTGAAGCTGCAAACGAATCGACCAAAAATCTTAGGTGTATTTTAAGCAACTTTTATTTCCAGAATATTTTCTACTTGGAAAGTTGTACGCGTGTCCCTAACTTCTATATTTTATCGACACCTCCTCGAAATTCAGAGCCATTACCGACCGATCTCTCAACTGTCTATCTAAAACTCTAATTACCAACTGACTATTACACGTAGCATTAAAGATCACTTGCTGTTTTTGCATAATCAAACAAATATCACGAAAAAAAAACAAACACCCAAAATAAAATCAATTCGCCTTCACCCTTGAGGCTCGCTTTTACAAATATCCGTGGGTTTAGAGTAAAACTAGATGATGTAAAGTCTTACGTCTTAGTAAACTCCCCGGATATCTTAGAATTAAATGAAACAAGCTTACACTCTTCAATCCCTCTAACTAGTTTAACATGACAGGATACTCCCCTCTTTGCTGTAAGAACTCGGATTGTAGCACCCTTCCTTTAACTAGAGAGAAAAATCTTGAATTGGATGACCAGGCTTTTATGTTCTTTCGACTAACATTTCATCACTGAGTTAATTACTTATATTTTCTCTACCGTTCTCCCTCAAGTCAGGATTGTACCCTAATCGATCATCTCTCCGATAGCATGGATGCAGAACTTTCCTTAGATAGTAACGCCCAAATACATGTGTTTGGTGACATTAATGTCCATCATAAAAAATTGGCCTGGTTTCTCAGGTTACACAGATGCAGCGGGAGTTCTACTTATAGCTTCTCTAAAGCCCATTCCCTCACACAGATAGTAATGTTCCCAACCCGTATACCAGATCGTTAACCACAGCAAGCTTCACTTCTAGACCTATTTCTCACCACAGTAACTGAGGATTGTGTGACTAATGCCCACAGTCCACTAGGAAACGTAGATCACATAGTGGTATCAGTTGATATCACATTTAAATCCCAACCTTAAGGTGAGAAACCATTGCTCAAAACAACGTACTACAACAAGGCTGATTGGAAAGCCATTAGAGAGCACATACGAGATGCCCCATGGAACAATATCTTCTCTCTTCCTGCTTAACAGTGTACCAATGAGACAACTGAATGGTGCAAAGCGGGCATTGAAGTACATGTTCCCACACGGAAGTATTATAGCAAGCCCCACTCACTCCCATGATTCACTGCAGATTTTGCAGCTGCTATTGCTTAAAGACAGTATGCATTCCGCCGGTTTGTACGTCATAAGTCGAATACAAATAGGCAAAAAATCGTAGATGCTAGAAATCATTGTAACAGAGAAATAGCGACAGTCAAAAGAAAGCATGCTGAAATAATCAGGGAACGCATAGAATCGCAAAATATAGGAACTTGTGATTTCTGGAAAATCTATAAGAGTGTAGTGAACAAAGGGCAATCAGCAATTCCCGCACTGAGCAACAACCAGAACGTTGCATGCACAGCAATCGAGAAGGCGAAACTGCTGGCCTGGCGATTTGCCTTCAACTCCACCTTAAAGCTAACAAACAACTCCCTCCCAAATTTCCCTATGCGGACTGAAGTAACATTAGATGATGTAAAAATCACCCATTCTCATGTCCGCAATATCATAAACAATTTGGACACCTCAAAGGTGTGTGGGCCAGATCTCACCCCTGCATTACTAATTAAGAAATATTCAGCCAAGCTAGCCCCTATACTTTCCAAGCTTTACAATAAATGCCTTGCTGAATTTTGCTTTCCTAATACCTGGAAGATGACTTCTATGGTACCAGTGTACAAGAATTCTGGTGAAAGAACAGACCCTCTCAATTATCGCCACATTAGTCTCCTCCCACTCTTCGCTAAAATCTTTAAGACCTTTATTAATCAAGCACTAGTTCACCACCTCGCAAAAGCAAATCTTCTCTCTAACAAACAGTATACATTCAGGCAATGTTGTTCTTCCGCAGATATTTTAACAGTCATCTTTGGACGCATTTACCATGTACTGGATAAAGCAGGCGAAGTCAGTGCTGTAGCCCTTGATATATCCAAGACCTTTAACAAAGTCTGGCACAAAGAGCTGCTAATGACAATTAAATCGTACGGTATAACTGGACGTATACTAAATATAATTAGATCCTCATAAGACAATAGAATCGGACGATCAAGCCTTTATGTGCTTGAGACTTAACATGCAGCATAACATTAGCTACTTTTATTTTCTCTACCGCTCTCCCTCGATCCAGGACTGTACCCTAATAAACACAGTCTCTGACAGCATAGATACATCACTTTCACTCGATACAAGCGCACAATTGCATGTATTTGGTGACTTCAATGTCCACTACAGCAACCGGCTTGGATTTTCTACAGACACAGCTGGTACCACAACACGTAACTTCTCTATCTCTCATTCCCTGTCACAGATGGTTACGTTTCCAACCCGTTTTGCAGACCAGCAAGAAAAACATGCATAACTTCTAGATCTGTTTCTGACCACAGTTCCCTATGACTGTGTAACGAATGCCCACAGCCCTCTAGAGAACGCCGATTATGCAGTGGTAATGGGTGAAATCGCCCTAAACTCTAGAGCCAAAACTGAAGAGCGACTGCTGAAAACAACGAGATATTATAAAAGGGATGACTAGGAAGCAATCAGGGACCTCATCAGGGATGCTCCATCGCAAAATATATTTTCACTACCTGCTGAACATTGCGCAAATGAGACGAATGAATGGTTCAAAGCGGCAATTGAAGCAAATGTTCCCACACGCAAATTCTATAGCAAACCCCACTCTCCCCAATGATCCACTTCAACTTGTGCAGCTGCCATAGTGCAAAGTCAGAGTGCGTACAGCAAATTTAACCGACATAAGTCCAGTTCAAACAGACAGAAGTACATAGAAGCTAAGAAAGAAATAGCGACAGCTAAGAGAAAATTTACTGAAACCACCCTAAAACGCATCGAAGAACAGAAATTAGGAACCCGAGACTTCTGGAAAATCTATAATAGTGTAGTAAATAATGGGCAATCAACAATTCCCCCACTATCCAACAATCATGAGGTTGTTTGCTCAGCAACTGAGAAGGTTAACATGCTTGCCAGACGGTTTGCCTCAAACTCCACACTGGACTCTGCTAACCACCCCTCCCTGACTTTCCTTTACAGACAGACGCCACATTAGACGATTTGAATATCACCCCTGCTACAGTGCATGCTATTATAAGAAAGCTTGACACTGCAAAAGCATGTGGACCTAATCTCATCCCGGCTGTGCTATTAAAAAAGTGCGCCGCCGAAGTAGCTCCAGTTCTCTCCAAACTTTACAACAAATGCCTTAATGTATCTTGCTTTCCTGCCTGCTTGAAAACTGCTTCTGTAGTGCCAGTTTTCAAGAATTCTGGCGAAGGAACTGACCCAATAAATTATCGCCCCATTAGCCTCCTCCCACTTTTCGCCAAAATATTTGAGACCATAATAAACCAAGCTCTAGTCCATCAACTTACAGATGCTAAACTTCTGACTGACCAACAATATGGATTTAGGCAAGCCCGTTCCACAGCAGACATCCTAACTGTAATCTCAGGACGTATATGCCAGTCACTGGACAAAGCGAGGGGGATAGAGCGATAGCTCAGGATATATCTAAGGCGTTTGACAGGGTATGGCATGAGGGTCTTCTTAAGAAAATCAGATCATACGACATCACTGGAAGAATACATAACATAATTAGATCTTTCTTAGATAAGAGTAAAACCTAAGTGTCCTCGACGGCTGTACATCTAAATAATATGATATAAATGCGGGAGTGCCTCAGGGGTCTATCCTTGGACCTCTGTTATTCCTAATATTCATAAATGCCCTCCCTGACAAAATTGTCTGTGAGATGAGTATGTATACTGACGACACCACACTCTATAACAGACACGACAGGAAAACAAATACACAGATATCTAAAAAAAAAAAAAAATGGCAGAAACACTTATTTCCAAGTGGTGATATGCTTTGTAAGGGGTAAACACGAGTAAAATAAATAAAAAAATTAAAATTTTTATCAAGAATTTTAAAAATTTGTCAGCTAAAATTTCTCTATTCAGTTACATCCCAGATTTATCGTAAATAAATATTTTATTCTAAAATACCTACTTTAGCTGCCATTACACGTTGACTATGAAATACAATTATAATAATCGAACCGTTCACTTTTGGCGTTGCCTTGGAACCGACAATATATTAATTATGCTTAAAATAAAAAAAAAACATATCATTGTTCTAATTAACCGTAATTTGTAATTGACTAAATATATCATACACCCTTGCTATTGTTGTGACATGGCTCAAACACGCGAGTACAGTTCAATCTAAACTGTCAGTTGAAGCTTGTCAACTCACTACCAGACACGGACTTTTATTATTGTACCTAATCGAATATATCTATTTTATATTTTATATCTATGTATTGTTTTGCATTCAACAGTAGAACAGCTATCAAATTATTTCTTTCACACTCTCACTGTATAGGAATGCAAGTATTTCTAATATTTCTTCATGCCTCCGAAAACATTTAGAAAAAATTTGACGGCATAAATATCTAATTTACATAACTGCGTATGTAAATATGATATTACATCCGTTAACTGATACGTAAAAATAGTAATATATATTACTTTTCATTACTAAAGAATGGTTTCAAGAGGTCGTGAACTTTAAATATAAATATATCTTACATTACCCACACTTACTTTTAGCAGATGTCTTCTTAAATTTATAAAGATCGGTTAATTAGTTTACTTATACGTACTAATCGGTTGTACGTATCGGCTAATTAGGTTACGTATACGTACAAATATAGGGCGTTTTTAGAGGCGGAAAACTTTCAATTAATATAAATTCCAAAAAATATTTTAGTATACAAACATGTAGTTTATCCCAAAGATATCTTTAACATTTGTAATTTAAATATGATTTCGAGCATATGGATTGGCGGCTCGAGCGTACATGGAAATTAGGCTCTATCTATATAACGCGTCGAATGTTCTCTTCCACATAATCTACTTTGACTGGTTTATAATCGTACACATAGAACTGACCACCCAAATAATTTAACACTGGTTAAATCGCACAAACAAGATGGTCAGTTGGCACGTCCATTTCTTAAAATTATTCGTTCATCTCATACTTTTAGATTTAGACATAAGGTCTAGATGTGTTTGGTGAAAGTGTTTCTGTGGAACAAACTGGGCTCGAACTTAGCACCCAAGTCTTCAATCCATGTGATTAGCCACCGTCAGACCAAACTGCGATGAAAGCGCATTTGCATGTCGTTCTAACCGATGTGTTACATGGAGAAACTGTTTCCAAACAATTTTGCCGATTACATCGCATTTTTTTCGTTTGCCGTGCGAAAGCAATTAGAGTTTGGCGTTGATAAAAACGCATTATCATGGCGAACCGGCGGCGAACCGGCGTTACTGGAAGGGAATCGATCACAAAACAGAGAACTAAAAACGTTGTCTATTCCCTCTTCCTACTCCCCTCTTTTTCTACCTTTATCATTTCGTCTCTTTCCTATCCTCTCTCCCCTTCCCATCAAATCTGCTTCTGTAACTCTTTCCGTTCAATACATTTCACTCATCCCTCCTGTACCCCCTTCTCACCTTTAAGCCATTTATTAATTCTTGGTGACTCTCAAAAGAATATATATATATATAGTCCGTTTATTATACAAATATTATTGGTTACATATGTGCATACATGTTTCAGTCGAGTCACAATTCGGGGAAATCAGCATATATGTAACTAATAATGTTTGTATTATAAACGGACTATATATCAGCTCTGTCTTACATTGAGCACTCTTTAATACTCACGTTAGTTCCCTGGATTTACCCCTGGAAACTAACCCATACAACCGGCATATATATATATATATATATATATATATATATATATATATATATATATATATGAAAAAATATCGATTACTCTTTGACAAATTTCTCGCTTTTCCAGCGACCATCCATTTATGAAAATATGTGTTTATATTCTGTCCGAAGAAAACTCGAAAAAATGTATCAGTTTTGTGGGTGTGTCTTGTGTAGATACCGACTTTTAAGTGGACACACACAGATACAAACAATTGTCCTTTTCAAAAGTCAACAAAGAAAACATCTCGTTTTTTAATTCTCGGCTTTTTCAATATGGTTCATATACTGACTTCTAGACAAATAAAACAAAACTACTTAACCAATACAGAGTACATATACCACACAATTAGATTACCAAATTTGAGCAATGTTGTGGCTAGTAGGGTGGATATTTGGGATACTAGTCATTGTATGTGAGAGGATGGTTGTCAAACTATCGACTCTTTCCTCCGAAAATTATCGCATATTCTGTCAGAGACGATACCGAAGAAGAATATATCTGTTTCGTGAACGTGTCTTGTGTAAATTGTAACTTTTCGCTGGGCACAAAAATAAACAACTAATTATTTTCTTTATAAATAAACAGTAGACACATTTCTGAAGGCGTTCGAATAATTTTTTTCAATTCGATTTTAGTTACAGTCGAAAATCCTTGAAGTGTGAACTTATCTCTGTCGTCAACTGAAAAAGGTTTTATTTTCCTCTCGAAACAACTGACGCTGCCATCCAGAAATTGCATTCCGAGGGAGAAAAACAATTTTAACTGCAAGTTCGCTTTAATCAAATATAGATACAACAGGAAGATCTAACAGTGTTTCAGTAAAGACATGCAGATTAAAAACTGAAACGGCGTTTAGTCAGTTAGATTGCCTAAATCGTGTCAAAACACTTAAACAGTGAAATCGCACCAACCGATAATTGACAAAAATGATAAAAACTATTGCAGAAAAGCTGATGAATTTGTGAAAACTTTGTAAAGGCATTAGGTTGAGAAGTAACTTCTTTGCAGAATTTTTAATTTTGATTTCAAATAAGTTTTCGTTATGATACCTTTACTTTATATATCATCTTAAAGAGCGTTTTTAGCTTTATCTAATTGTTTAAGTTATAATCGTTTTAAAGAATGTTGAATATAAGATTGAAAAATAGCAAATTCGCACAATTTTCTTATTTCAATTCAAGGGAGGCCAAAAAACTGTTGAAGGAGCTCGTGATATCAAAAAGCGTTTGACCCACGAACCAGTACTAAACGTCCAGTGCAATGATAATTTAATAAATTTCGGTGCGGCGATGAGCATAGTGGTCGGTTATCTGATGTTGGTAACGATCAATTAGTCGAAGCCAATCCAGGCACCATTGTTAGAGAACTAGATTTTTCATTAGACATAACGTATACGATGATTTCAACCATTTGAAAGAGATTTGAAAGTAAAAATAAAACTTCATAAATGGGCGCCCCATGAATTGAACGACAACCAAAAGAAACGCCGGTGTAAAGTGTCATCTTCCCTTCTTTTACGTAACACGGACGACCAGTTTCTCGACCGGGTTATGACTTGCTATGAAAAATGGGTTCTTTACGACAACCGGCGTCGCTCAGCACAGTGGGTAGACGCCGACGATGCTCAACAATACTTCCCAAAGCCAAAGTTTCACCAAAAAAGGTCATGCTGACTGGTTGGTTGTCTGCGACCGGTCTCATTCATTATAGTTTTTGAAAGAAGGAGAAACTATTACGGCGGTGAAGTACTCTCAACAGATGGATAAAATGCATCAGAATCTTCGACATTAACACTCAGAATTAACCAGGAAATGCCTAATTCTACTCCCCGGCAAAACGATTATATGTCAACATTTAAGTTAGTTTTGCTAAAACATGGCGTTAGAAAGATGAGTTGACATTTGATTGTTGAACTTGAGAAGCAAAATTTGGCAAAGCAAACTGAAAGTGGAATAAAAGATTGATGGCTGCGAATTGGAAACGAAACAGACGAGAGCGATTGTGTGCCCGAGGGATGTGGCCATAAAAAGGGAAAGCAAAGCTAACAAAAACAATAACAGAACGAAAAACTATCGACACTTGTCGACAGAAAAGGTTGTTGATAAAAGGGAAAAGATACTAATGAAATGATAAAGTTTAAATAGCGGAAGGAAACGCACGGAAATGATATAAACGGGATATTACGATATCGGAAAATACAAACAAATAAAACAATACATAAAAAGAATGCACTGAGTGTCTACCCTCTTTCTCTCTCCATCTTCTTTTGCGACGAATTGATATTTTTCTTGTTTTACATTATTTTATTTAGCGATACATTTCCCGCTCGGCATATTTACATATTAGCATAAACTTTTCCATCACCATAATTTGCTTTTTCCTATTTTTGTTTTTGTTCTCAACGTTTAAAAGTAAAGTTGCTATGAAATTGTAAATTTACTTTTGTTCCGTCCCCCTTTTCACTGCGTATTTCGTCTGTCTAGTGCACACTTTAGGGTCTGAAAAGAGTTTCTAATTTCCCTTTTGAGCGACGTAATATTTAACACCAGATGCCTTTCTTTTTATTTGTTCTTGTTAAGTAACCCCTTGTTTCGTTGATCCTAATGTATTCGGCTTTGTAAAAATATGTACATGCATATTTATGTATATGTGTTTGTGCGTGTATATATATATATGTGTTTGTACGTGTATAAATGTACATGCATGCTTATATTTGGATGTGTATGTACTTTATATATATATATAATGTTGTGGTGGCACCCACTCATTTACATATGTGGATAATATTACACATAAATAACAACACTCGGTTAGTCTGAGTGTGTGTTAACCAGCCACCGAAGGCCGAGCCGAGAGCAGATATGTTCTCCAGCCAAGACTCTCTTACCTTTCCTAATACACTTCTTATTGATCTGCCTTTGTTGATTCTTCATTGGTATTGCCTTATACGTTATTTGCAAACATAACAGTATATATATATATATATATATATATATATATATATATATATATATATAAAAGAGCAAAGAATTAAAAAAATTCAACTATTTGTTCTTATTATAAGCTCTATCTCCTATTTGGTTTTATCGAAATTTTACATATTTAAATATTAATTCTTTAATATCTATAATATACTTTAGTTTTACCATCTTGGATCATTTTGGTAAATTTAATTGTAATTTTTATTTTATATTATATTATATATATATATGTAGAGAGAGAGAGAGAGAGAGAGAGAGACATATATATATATATATCTATATATATATATATATATACTAACTTATTTATTTATTTCATTGCACGTTTTCTAATGGGTTCATCTGTTTAGTTTTATTTCTGTAAAAATGGTTCATTTGTGTACTCCCATGCATTTTTGTAAATCTATAAATAGCCTACCGAAAAAAATCACTTTCTTTACTATTTATTACGCGGATCAATGCAATGTCCGTTGAATTTGTTCCCTTTTATAGTAATATATTATTTGCATCTTTAAAAACACAAAATGAATGGACGCAGATTTATGACATACGCCCATGTTGACATGAGTCAAAGTTGTTATTGCGAAGTGATCCTCATTTTCATCGATCGACGTCTTTGCCCCAAAACATTTAAGTGCCATTTTCATCGTTTAAGATTAGCAGTTCAAATGGTCTTCAAATAATATTTGCTATATTTTTGAACGATTTGTGCAAATAAACAATCAAACTCTGTAATTGACAGTTGATTTTTCTACCCGAACGCTCAATGGACCATTTACAATGTTTACTTACACGTATAAATCCATTGTTATACAAACGTTTTGATCCCGAGGATTTAATGCCGATACCATCATCATTATATAAATTAATATTTTTATGTTATCAAATATTATCTCATATATAAAACAAAGCGAGCTTTCTCCTAGATTTAATTCAAGTTATTATATAGAAACAATTACATAAAATCAACAGTTGTTTTTTTGATAAAATAGGGCCGCATTCGAAAAGAACGTTTTAGTGGAGGGCACAATTTAACCATGACGCTTGGCTTTTGTTTTTTTTAATTTAAGTCAAGGCATTGTTTATATATAATCTTATAAAAATAAACAGCAGATTCTCTACAGTGTAATATAGAGTACTGTAATGTGGACTAAGTAACCACAATAAGTCAAATGAAGCTTCCCCCGGTACACTGCGGAGAGAGGTCCCTAAATAGATCAGGCAATCTATCGAGATGATTAAAAATGGGCGATTTCATCAATTTCGGTGACAATAAAAGCAGGTGGAATATTTGTTGACCCTTATTTAATCTCAAACAATGTTGTGTCTCTCTGTCAGTGAATATATATATATATATATATATATATATATATATATATATATATATATATACAATCTTACTATATTTTAAAAAAATGTTTAAATTTCCACGATATTTCTCGCCGTTGAGGTTGGCCGTGAGATGTGTTCTTTGCTAACGACGTCAGGTATGGCTTCTTCGCTGGGTTCAAATCTTCTGCCACCCTCCACTGATGATTCCCGAAATGATGAATCACTAGTGTCAGTAGGTATTTAGAATTAATAATAATAATAATAATAATAATAATAATAATAATACACACACACATATATTAGTTATTAGCTGGTTGGATGACCGCGTCCCTTGTCGAAGTAGGTTCATTTCACAGTCGGATTTCGGCGCGGTTTGCTTGATCTGTGTTGGTTAATTGAAATTCTTGTGTGCAGGGCGTTTGCTCAGTTGGTAGAGTGCTTGCCTTGCATGCAAGAGGCTCGGGTTTCGAATCCTGAGTTCGGATGTGTCTAACTGATGAGCCCAAATGAGGGCGAAACTCGAGTCTTGGACTTCCGGTTCTTTGACTGCCATGGCTCTTGTGGGCTGCGACGTTGTTTGGCTGTGGAATTTATTATATATATATATATATATATATATATATATATATATATGTATGTATATGTATATCGCAATCATGAAGGGAAGACTTTGATAATTCATGTTTAAAAACGTTTTAAAAATAAATTAATCGGGGCGAAGAGGAAAAGAAAAAAGGGGGGGGGGTGAGTCGGCTGACTTGTTTCGTCGTCGCTTTCTGAAAACTGTATCGAGGGATTTTTGTTTCTATAAAAAAGAAGAATCGAAAATTTAAAATAAAATTGCGTTGCGTTACATTGTGTGTGGGGAAAATTTAAAAAAAAAATGGGGGAAAGCGATTAAAATAAAGTAACGTTATATTTAACGGAATCTTCCGAGTAATATAACGTTACTAAAAGACTAATCACGCTCAAACCCAAGAGGCATTCCCTCTGTTCACAGACAGAAGGTCTTCGCAACCGAACGTAGACAGTCTCCAATATCTTTAAATGGAATAATGAGTGAGAACGAGTTTGGATTGAAAATGACTTTGTGCTAAGGTTTGCTGCATATGACGGGATTTTAATGAGATGGTCAGTGATTGAAGACTTGTATGCGTTTGCAAGTTCATCTGCTGCTTGATATGCCCCATTTTTGATTTTGGTAGGTACTACTATTGGACTCTTCCATCCAATCTCAACGTTGTTCGATCCATATAGCCGGCACTGCGAGTACATTCAAAATTGTAAATTACATTATTATTATTATTATTATTATTATTATTATTATTATTGTTATTGTTATTATTATTATTATTATTATTATTATTATTATTGTGGAGAGGGTAGAACATTTTTTTCGAGAGGAAGACATTAACGTTCTCGTAGAGAACACAACACGTTCATATAAAGCAAAATAACAATTTTGCACCGTTAATGAGATTTGCTTTGCGAATTTCTCACATAGTTCCCCAATCACGTTAAACGTAGATATATTGGTAATTTGTTAATTGTTTGAATTTTAGTTACAGAGAACTATTTTTCCTTTGTATAACTGACCTTATATCAGCGAAAGTGTACCCATTCTTGGATAGTAATTATTTTAAAATCCTTATCCAATTTTGATTTTGTGAAAATCATAAGGCACGATATCCCAGCGTGTATAAAGTCCCGTAAATGTAGGTTTACTTATATTGATCTAAGATAACTGGGTTGTCTTTTTGTTTCTAATACATTACACTCTCCTTCATGAGTATACTATAACGTAGGATGCATCTTATTAAGTAGGAGGAAAAATTATTTGCCGCTTCCTAGAAGTGACAAGCGGAAATTGGCAAGTCATTACAATTTGTAAGTATAATTCTATTCTTTTTACATTGTATTCTGAATTCAGTCTACACTAGTACATTACATTATCAATATTTAATTATGATATTACTATGAGTTACCCTTAGAATGGTAAAAAAGAGAGATAGGTCTAACAAAACGTTATATTCTGCAATAAGTGGTTTCGCTATCAAATAAAATGCTACTGTCATTGGGAACCGAACGTTTTATTCGGCCCCGAACTTTTTTCATTTAAAATGTGATATGAATTTTTTTTTTTTTTACACAGTGATCACCACTTATCAAGGCCCGGAAGCCACTCAGGGATAAGGGTTATTGCAAGTACATTATGTTAGTGTGGAGATTTGATGAAGTGTTTACTTAAGGGGGCGGTTCATTAGGAATTTGTTAACATTGGACTTGAAGACATCCAAGTTGTAGTCCGGAGGGAAGCAGGCAGACGGAACAGAGTTCCATAGGCGTGCAGTTCTAAGAAAGAAGCCTTGTTCATGGAATCCGCGTTTCGATTTAGGCACAGATATAGAGTGGGGGAAATTTTTCACAGTGGATTCAGCTAAACGGGTGTTTTTCGTGAAAAATTGGCGAGGGGGGACCAGAGATTGGAGTTCAGACAGGCACCTGCCATGGAAATAACGATAAAGCAAGGATAGGCTCGCAACGTCTCTTCTGTGGGAGAGAGGTTGCAGGGTAGAGAAAAGGGCATTCCCCACTAAGCCACGAAGTCTATTTTGTACTCTGTCAAGGCAGGATAGGCTGTTTTTCGGCACTTTTGCAATACTGCGCGGTAACCACGTTTTCCGTTTTCAGTTTGGGGAATATTATTATGAGGCCACATTTATTTGACGATTTATCTGCAGCACTTTTTAAAATCACTGGCACTGGTTCAATAACATTGATTGGTTGGTTGTTTTTGTTTTACGGCATATCAACCCTTTTCGGGTTATTTAATCCCGAATCCAAAGATTTTGAAGAACACTTTTTTTTAATAGAGTATATTTTTTGTTTTCACGTCGGTTTCTATTTAACCCATAGTTGGGACCCTAACAGGTACTACCACTCCGGGTCAGAGTGGACCTGGGAGCAATGGTAATTAAAGGGTGGCTCCGCACTCCCCAAAGCCCACAAGCTGGGGCCTCACCACTGGATATATAGTTTAAGGTCATATCCAGGACCCCCGTTGAGGGACTTTTACCCTCTGCAGGGGAGCAGTCGGCGTATTCTAATGCCCCACCGACAGGGCCTCAATAACATTGAATAAAAATCCTCAATTGCACAAATGGCCAGACGGTAAATTCAAGTGGTGAACCTATGACGAAGGTTTTCCCAGATATTGCTCCAAAGTTCCATAATGTTGCATGGCTTTGTGAAAAAATAATCTTGGCCTTTAGAAATGATGCTGTTAATATGACCAATTATAATCTTTTGCAAGAGTTATCAATGCATTGATTGTGTTCTTAATGACGATTAGGTAATAGAATTTCCTGAAGAATTTACTAAAATAAAATACAATTTTAATGGCGAAACTGTAAATTTCTCAGATTCCCTTATTCCTTCAGACATGCGATTTCAGTTCAAGCGTTTACAATTCCAAATAAAATGTTTTCCCATGTCTAAAAAAAACAAACTAAATGATAAAGCTTCAAATTTGTAGAACTTAATCTTCAGACCCCTTGCTTTTCTCATGACCAGTTGTATCTTGGTTTGCTCACGCATTTGAAGTCCTGAAAAAACTATACATTCGCACACCTGTTAGAGGTCACATCCAAAATGTTGTTTATGTAGAAGTTCTTCAAAATTAATGTTGTTGTTTGCCATGTTAATGTTTACCAGTGTTCAAATATGCTTGAAACTAAATGTTAATAATTTGATTAACGAAATAGATTATTAATGTCATCTTAATATATTTTACATCAAATAGTTAAAACAAAAGAAGTTACAGTTTTCAGATAGGCACTATTACATCTAAAATAATTGCAAATTCTTACATCATATTCTGAAAAAAGGAAAGATTAAAAGATAACATGTTAAAATAGAACAAAGGATTAAGACTTCTAAGACTAAAACGCACCTACTGTTCCTACCTCATGGGAGATGTAGAAGAAGAAGAAAAAGAAGAGGAAGAAGAGGAGGAAGAAGAAGAAGAAGAAGAAGAAGCAATTATGAATTAATGTTTCGTTTAATAAATAAGATAACCATGTATGAGGACGGAATTTTCAAATACAACCTGGCAACGCAAGGTACTTCAGCTAGTATAGAATAAACTTGTTACCAATATACAATGGTAACAGGGATTAGCGGCTAACGAAGGTGAGTTAGGATGAGGAGGCAGAGAGAGAGAGAGAGAGAGAGAGAGGGGGAGGGGCTAAGACAGCATAACCTAGCCTACGATACACAAACATACAAACAAAATTTCTTCCTTTGCGTTTTGTACTTTTTTCAGCTTTTCCCTTTTTATTGTTTTTTTCTTTTTGGGGTTTATAATAATTATATATATATTTACACACACACACACACACACACACATATATATATATATATATATATATTAGTGCAATCGTATATTAGGATAAGATTGCTTTTGTTTAACAAAAGAAAGAAAGAAAGTAGTAGTAGTATTAGTAGTAGTAGTAGTAGTAGAAGAAGAGGATAAGAATGAAGAAGAAAAAGAGGATGAGAATGAAGAAGAAGAGGATAAGAATGAAGAAGAAGAGGATAAGAATGAAGAAGAAGAGGATAAGAATGAAGAAGAAGAGGATAAGAATGAAGAAGAAGAGGATAAGAATGAAGAAGAAAAAGAGGATGAGAATGAAGGTAGGGGAGAAGGGTAATAAAATTAGAAGCAAAGGTAGAATAAAAAGCCAGTTGTATCGGAAGGAGAAGCAGAAGAATGGCAGGAAGATTGTAAGGAGCGAATAACATCTAAACATATTACTGCAATATTGTTTATCTTTATCAAATAAAGAAAAGAAGAAGAAGAAGAAGGAAAACAAGAGGATAAGGAGGAGGAAGATAAGAATGAAGAATAAAATTAGAAGCAAAAGTACAGAATAAAAAGCCAGGAGAACGACAGGAAGAGTGTAAGGAGACGAAACACATTGCTACTGATAATTCTATTAGTAGTAAGAATAAAAATAGACAAACAAGTGGAATTAGAAAAAGAAAAAAAATAGAAAGAGTAAAGGGCGAAGGCCAGATGTAAAGAAAAAGGGACGAGAAAAATGGAAAAAGGAATGGTAAAATAAGGAAGAAGGAGGCGGGGGGGTAATGAATAAAGAGCAGAACAAGGATGTTATGCAGTTACTGCTGCTGCTGTTGATGATGATAATGCTGATGATCATGATGAACAGGCGAGGAGTAAGACAGAGAACATAATGAAGAACAAAGAAAGCACTAAATATGTACCGTTTGGCAATATCTACTACAGGCCATGGCGTTTGTCTGTCTAAACAAATACCCAGACGATAAACAAAGCTAACATAAAGACAATAGATGTCATTTGTTTCGCTGGGAGGGTAGGGGAGGATGGAAATGGTCCATCATAGATTGAATCTTAGTGTCAAACGTTATCGCAACGTTCCATGATCATGAGATCACTTTAAACACAAAATATTCCTTTTCCTCTTCCCATGACCCAGTCTTATCAATAGTTTACCAGCTTATTGTCTTAGAATTCTATCCGGATTATTAATAGAACCGAATGTTTGAGGTTTCTTTTTTTTTGCGTTTTCTACAAGTTGTCCTTAGCAATTATCTGTATCATTTAATCCAGCTTTTATTAATTTTCCATTTGAAAGATTAACAAGTACGTGATAAAATAACAATTGTTACTCTATTTTTATTGAATTCGTTTAAGATTTGTCCATGACATTATGTCTCTCTTTTTATATAAAATGCAGTTGTCAGTTTGTTAGGCATGCATATGGAACGTGAAAATAAAAAAAGCTACACAAAGCAGAAATATAAAGTGTTAAATAGAGCACTGCCGGGGGATGCTAAGTAACTTGAAGGATTATAATTATGATCGGTTTAGAATGTAAAAAAATGTTTATCTAGGTAAAAAGTATTTTTATAGATACAATATTTACTATGTTCAAACAAGCAAGAATGTTTGAACATAAACAATGGGGATGATTTTAGTGATGACATCACGTGATCTTTATGTTACGTGAGAGAATGACGTAATGATATAGTTAGAAGGGACACACAGAGTTTTACTTTAAAGTTTAAATTAAGACGGGATAAATCGAAAAAGTAAGCACGAAAGATGTCGTATCCGCATTTTAGCAGCTGGGAAGAACCAGACTTTAGCATAATGTAGAAATTCCGATGGGAAATAATAACCCGTGAATAGAGTTATATAAGAATAGCACTTCGATTTGGTGTTTTCTTCCGGAAAAACATTTAGTTATAGACCAACCGAGAAGAAAGAGGTATGTGTCTAACGTATGGTATGTGTAGGACTATGGCAACACCATGTTCCTTTCATTGTTTGGACTCTCGAGTATATATCCGCCACAGTTAGACACAGTTTATCACCCGAGAACCACATCACTTTATATAAAGCATATATGATATCAATGGATACACACTCGAGAGTTAAAACAATGAAAAGAATATGCTGTTGTCCTAGCCCTGTAGTAAAAGCCACGTAGTAAATGAACGGTCTTTTGTGTAACCATTCTCCTGCAACCGATCACTTAATATAAAAGAACATTACAATAATATTAACTGATTATTTTATATACATTATACACACTAGAAGATAACAGAGACGTTTATGCACGTAAATATATACAATCATGTCATGCATGTTGTGAAAGCTGATATATTGCTCATTAATTGCCTAAAACAGAATATAAACACTTTTGCAATGTTCATTTTTAGTCACAAAAAGAAATTAATTAAAGGCGTTCGACAAATAAAGTAATTTGTTGAAATGATATTTGGCGCGAAACTAGATAAAAATTCACGCTACAGGACTAGGATGAAAAATGTAGTATCTTTTCCGTCCTCGGTCGAAGGAGCATCACGGTTTCTGACCTGGAGAAGTGTGAAAGACAGTTTATGTTTACTTTATCTTACTCACGTTAACTCTTTACAAGACCTTTCACCACTTGGACGTAAAGAACTACTATTTGAGACCATGTCTAGGAAAGATAAACAAGATGTTAGTTTACGTTACATTTAAACTTCTGCATATCAGACAGTGAAGGAAATAGGCAGCAGGAAAGGAATTCCAAACTCTAGCTGTTCGAAAGAAGAAACTATTTGAGTAGAATGCTTTCTGACATTTAGGGACCTCAACAGTGAAGGGGTGTGATTTTGCTGCTAAGCGGGTTTGTTGGGGAAATATACGTCAACGGGGCACAAAACTGACGAGTTTATCAGAGCATATTCCACTAAACTACTTGTAAAATAGGCACAGCGATGCAACATTGCGGCGATGGAACAGGGGTTACGGCTTAGTTGACAAAGTGGGACCTATTGGAGTGAAGACTCTTTTAGACCCTATTCAAGAGGGAGAGACTAGTGGTACATTCACCAGCCCAGAGGTGGCAACAATACTATATGAATGAGCGAATAGTAGCTTCGTAGAAGTAAATGATACTCCCAGGTGAGTTGTCTCCTAGCACGATACAGGGAACCCACCTTCTTTGCAGCAGCATTTGCAGTATCCTCAGTGTATTTGTTCCAGTTCATACTGCCCGTGAATGTTAAGCCGATGTGTTTGAAGGAAGAATTCTCAGCTTGGGTATTATTTTCATGGATATCGATGGTTGGAGAGGCGTCTTGTAATTGTTAAAGGAATTATTAGGAAATGCAGGTGAATAGAGGGGAGGGAGAGGGGAGAGAGAAGTGAGGGGGAATGAAGATACAAGGTGAAAATAAATAGAGAAAGGGGGTGAAACAGACAACAATACATATGAGGTAGACAGATGTAAAGAGATAAATTTGATAATGTAGCACAATTATAAAAATACTCTTTTGGGGGAGCCTTAGCTTCCCATATTTGGGTACCTTATATCAAACTCGCATTGCACTTCTAGTGCTACCAGATCAGGCTGTCTGAAGATATTGGCTTCCTTAGACGAAATGAACCTAAAATTGATGTTTTCTCTTCTTTTTCTCCTTCCTTTTGCAAAACTTAATTATGTTCTTCAAAACCAAAACCAAAAACGACAACCTACCTTCCTCCCCCCCTTTTTCTTTTTTCCTCTTTCTATTTCTATACCGGCCACCTCATGACTGAATTCATAACAAAATGTAGAAAACATTAGTATTCTAACCCTTTTCCCTCTCCCATTGCAAAACTCATGTTTTGCAGGGTAGGGAACAAAAACGATAAAATCCACTATAAAACAACCAAACCAAACATTACAAAATAGCGATTGAAGATAGAAAGAGCTTGAAGAATAAAAACCTTTTACAAAATAACTGGATGCAACATGAACACTGTTTCCAAAATAACTGGATTCGGCATTAAATAACCCGAAAATGGCTGATAAGCGATAAAATAGCCAAACAAAACCAAACTCGAATTGCACTCGAATGGAGGCAAGCGTATGACGATTTTAGAGCGCGTCATAAATTAAATTTTTATCAAATCTGGAGATTGGCAGATCGCCTTATAAAATCTAATGCCCAAAGTTACTGCTGAAATGTCAATGGCATTGAACCCATTGAACTTGTCACACGAGATATCTTGCTAGTGATTTTATTCTTAAGTTATCTCCCTTTCCTGTTGATAGGAATGTCTTTCTTAATGTATCTTTTTCTCTTTCTTTTCTCTCTCGGTCTCCCCTTTATGCTAACAAGGTGATTCATTTATCATTACGCCTGAATATAAAAATGTTATGTATTCTATTTCATTGTGCATATTTCTCGGCAGCACCGGGTAGCCACGATAGTGTGCATTTAAATAAAAAATAATACAATGCAAAATCTAAAGAAACACTATTTTAACAAATACATAAAATCTAAAGAGACTTTAATGAATAAAGTAAACAAAACAATATATTGTTGGATTTATGTAGTGCTTAAAAGACTGACGACACTGATATATGGAAAGGTAGCAGCAATATATCTTTATTGTAGGTGCTGATAATGGATGGTTGCTACTTAAGAGAAATTAGACGGGCTAGTTCTTTTCGGTGTAAATCGTCAACCAACAACGATGCCATTTTCGCTGGTTATCATATAACCATATGTGATTACCTGGATCGCTCATTCCGCTATGGTATTGCTACTGCAGTAACACTTCAAAGGGTTTTTAATTCGATCCTATTTGTTTCACTGGATTGACCTGACTAATTACACCTGTGTAACCTTTTGTCAGAAATGACAAATTTTAAACATCGTACTTTTCACTTATATTCTTTTGGACAAATAATCAAGTTTTTTTTTTGTTTCTTCACAGTAGGTGACTGTGTTAGGTTAATAAATTTTATTCAGATTATGTTTTGATACATTTAATAATTATTTTATTGTTTCTTGCAATTGGTCAGGTCTATGTTTCTCCCTACACAGAGCCTAGATATAAATTTTTGTTCTTATTCCAAAAATCTTTTGGTACATTTGATAATTATTTTGTTGTTTAATGAATTTGTCGTCAGCTGAACGTTTTTGTACACACGGCCTAGATATCAAATAATATTGATTCTTACCCTGAAAATTTGTTTTCAGTAAGATAACATGTTTTATCCGATTCTAAATTAGTTTGGAACATTTATAACTACAAAATGCAAAACATTTATCTCAAGTTAGCTACGCGTAATATATAACATACGAGTTGGTGTTCAAAGGTTCAAAAGTGAACAGCATCACTGCTCGAAAGTGCTGAGAGAAGCAAGAAAATTCCGACGCGAAAATCTGCTATGCTATGATAACATACGTGAATGGCTGAATTTTGATAGAATGTGTGGATCACGAATTCATCTTTATTCTCCTATGACAACCAACAGATAAAACTCTTGGAAACCTATATACTCAATTCGGATAAAGATTATTAGGTAAATTTTTACGACGTGACCAAACGTCGTTTAACCCCTAAAAAATAAAGATCTACTTTTGGGGGGGGGGCATAATACGTTTAAAAGGCCTTTATGGATAATATGAAAAGAGAAATTTTGAAAAAAAAAACATTTCAGAGTGGGGTTCACTTCTCTATATAACTTTAATGTAAAGTGACCCCCCACTTCTTGGCCACTTAACGTTCAACGAGACATGTCATCGTAGGATTATTTCACTTTTGGCGAGCACGGGGAGGGCGTGGAAAGGGCAACAAACATAACAATTTTGGGGGTGGGAGAGGATTACCTTTGAAACATAAAATAAATATATATTTAATTAAAAATTTTAGTTGTGTTGGGGAGGGGTGGTAAAATTTAAAACAAAATAACACGATAAATTTAATTTTCATGGCGGGAGGAGGGGAAATAATTTCTATTTTCATATAATTATTTATATTTTATTAGGGTTAAACGTGGCTGTTTTTTTGGGGGGGTGGGGAGAATTACATTGGAAAGAAAGTAACACTATAAAATGAATTCATTTTTGACAAATATAACCTGGTAGATTAACACACAACCTACCTTTAAAAACTTTTCTAGGGGTTTTCGTGTGCGTTAAAAACGAATATCGCATTTTAAATTCGGGCTGGCAACTACGACCATATTTGTTTACAAGCGCACAGAAACGTGTATGGGGGGAGGTTATGAAGTTACAAGATAAAACGGAGCTAATCTTTTATTATTATTATTATTATTATTATTATTATTATTATTATTATTATTTATTTATTTATTATTTTTATTACATTTTCACCCCAAACAAGGCAAATTGCCACTTTGGTGTAGGGGGCTACTATCAGGGGCAACAACTACTGGGGTACTATGTAAGGGATTTGGGCAGCAAGGTATCGGTTCACGTTACACTTGAACTTCTGCACGTCAGTACTGTTGGGGAAGCAGGGACCTGGAATGGAATTCCAGAGTCTTGCGGTTCTGGGGAAGAAACTATTGGAGTAAAAAGATCTTTTACATCTAGGGACCTCTACAGTGTGGGGGTGGGATCTAGTAGCCTGTCGGGTTTGTCGAGGGTGCTCGCGTCGTGGGGGCACAAGTGATTGCAGTTCGTCAGAGCATTCACCACTAAAATACTTGTAGAAAAGGCAGAGGGATGCAACATTTCGTCGATGGGACAGAGGCTGAAGCTTAGATGCCAGTTCAGGGCCTATCAGGTTTGCGACTCTCTTTTGAACCTTGTCAAGGAGCGAAAGACTAGTAGCAGATGCACCAGCCCAGATGTGGCAGCAATACTCCATACATGGGCGAATGGTGGCCTTATAGAGGTACAGGATACTTTCGGGTGTTAGTAGTTTTCTAGCACGGTAGAGAGAGCCTACCTTTCTTGCAGCGGCCCTGGCAATGCCTTCAATGTAATTGTTCAAACTCATGTTTCCTGTGAACGTTAGGCCAAGGAGTTTGAAAGATGGACTCTCAGATAAAGAGTCCTTGGCCATTGCTATGGGTGGTAGAGAGGGTTTCTTGTAATTATTGAATGAAACTAGTTTAGTCTTGGCAGCATTGAACGCGACCAACCACTTTTGTCCCCATTCCACTACAGATTGGAGGTCTTCCTCTAGTGTTTCTGCCATTTCTTTAGAAATGTGTTCATTCGTCTTCCTGTCGTGTCTGCCATAGAGTGTAGTGTCATCAGCATATATACCCATCTCAGAGGCAATGTTGTCGGGGAGGTCATTTATGAATATCAGGAACAATAGAGGTCCAAGGATAGAACCCTGGGGCACTCCCGCATTTATATCATATTGTTTAGATGTGCGACCGTCGAGGACTACCTGGATTTTTCTCTTATCTAAGAAGGATTTAATTATGTTAAGTATTCTACCAGTGATACCGTATGATCTGATTTTACTGAGGAGACCCTCATGCCATACCCTGTCAAAAGCCTTAGATATATCTAGAGCTACCGCTCTGCCCTCCCCCGCTTCGTCCAGTGAATGGTATATACGTTCAGAGATCACAGTGAGGATGTCTGCTGTGGAACGGGCTTGTCTAAATCCATATTGTTTGTCAGTCAGTAGTTTAGCATCTGTAAGATGATGGACTAGAGCATAGTTAATTATGGTCTCAAATATTTTGGCAAAAAGTGGGAGGAGGCTAATGGGGCGATAATTTGATGGGTCTGTCCTTTCGCCAGAATTCTTGAATACTGGTACAACAGAAGCAGTTTTCCAACAGCCCGGAAAGCAAGCTTCATTAAGACATTTGTTGTAGAGTTTGGAGAGAACTGGAGCTACTTCGGCTGAGAACTTTTTTTAATAGCACAGCTGGGATAAGATCGGGTCCACATGCTTTTGAGGTGTCAAGGTTTTTTATGATAGCATGCACCTGAGCAGGGGTGGTTTTCAGATCGTCTAGTGTGGCGTCTGTCCGCATAGGAAAGTCAGGTAGGGGGTGGTTGGAAGGGTCCAGTGTGGAGTTTGAGGCAAACCGACTGGCAAGCATGTTAGCCTTGTCGGTTTCTGAGGAGACAACCTCGTGATTGTTGGTTAGTGGGGGAATTGTTGATTGCCCATTATTTACTACACTGTTGTAGATTTTCCAGAAGTCTCGAGTTCCTAGTTTTTGTGCTTCGATGCGCTTTTTAGTGGTTTCCGTAAATTCTCTCTTAGCTGTCGCTATTTCTTTCTTAACGTTATTTCTAGCTTCTATATACTTCAGTCTGTTTGAACTGGACTTATGTCGGTTAAACCTACGGTATGCATGCTGCTTTTGAGTAATGGCAGTTGCACAAGTCGACGTAAACCATTGGGGAGAGTGGGGCTTACTATAAAATTTCCGCATGGGAACATGCGCTTCGATTGCAGTTTTGAACCAGTCAGTGGTCTCGTTTGCACATTGTTCAGCAGGGAGAGAGAAAATATTTTTCCATGGAGCATCTCTAATTAGTTCCCTGATGGCTTCCCAGTCAGCCTTATTATAATATCTCGTTGTTTTGAGCACTGACTCTTCAGTTTTGGGTCTAGAGTTTAGGGCGATTTCAACCATTATCACTGCATGATCAGCGTTCCCGAGTGGGCTGTGGGCCTTCGTTATGCAGTCATCGGGAACTGTGGTCAAAAACAGATCTAGAAGTGATGCGTGTTGTTCTTCCTGGTCAGGGAAACGGGTTGGAAACGTAACACTTTGTGATAGGGAGTGAGATATAGCGAAGCTATGGGTTGTGCTGCCCGCTGCATCTGTGTGAGTAGAGAATCCAAGCCAGTTTTTGTGGTGGACATTAAAGTCACCAAACACATGTATTTGTGCGCTAGTGTCGAGGGACAGTGCCGTGTCTATGCTGTCAGATACTTTGTTTATTATGGAGCAGTCCTGAGTCGAGGGAGAGCGGTAGAAAAAATAATAGTAGCTAATACTGTGTTGCACGTTTAGTCTAAAGCACATAAAGGCTTGATCATCTGTTTCTAGGTTTGTTTCTCTAGTCAAGGGAAGGGTATTACGAATGTAAACTCCAAGTCCGTGCATATGTCTGTCAGAGTCCTTACGGCAGAGTGGGAGATATCCAGGCATGTTAAAGTGGTTAGAGGGAATGGAGGAGTGTAGGTTAGTCTCACTCAGTGCTAAGATATCCGGGGTATTTGTTAAGAGAAATGCTTCAACATCAGCTAAGTTAGTTCTAAGCCCACGGATATTTGTTAATGAGAGCCTCAAGGGAGGAGGCAAGTTGAATTTGTTTGTCCCTAATCCTGGTTTAAGCTTATTTTTAGATTGTACTGTCGTCATATTTTTTTTAAGAGTTTCGGTAAGGGGGAGCTAAACAAGAGGTTATGCGGAGCTTCAGACATGCATCACAAGTAGACCATCAGCTGACCTTTCTCCATTTAGGATTGTGGCCTCAGGAAAGCCCACCGGGGATGAGTGCAGGGTCCTTTTCCATGCGCGTCATGGCACTGCAAACAACCCGATATTATTCAACTGTTGATGGAGCAGCCGCTCTAAGCGCTACCAAAGAGTTAGGGCTCCTGTACTACCAGTCGGGAACAGCAGCCAGGAACTGTCAAAATATTAGGAGAATATTAAATAAAATAAGACATTGATTTTTGTACGCGCAACTACACATATTTTATTTTTATTATATATTTTGGGATAGAGATTTATCTAGTTTTGGTATCACGATAATGTCTAAAAAATGTAGAGTAGAAATTCTGAAGAATTACTTCCGGAAACTAAAGATATTGCTATGAATATTGTAATTACGAAAATGAGCGGAAAAATTAAATATTTAATCTCGGCATTTGCGAACAAATTTAGAAATCCCTGAGTTTGACTAATATTCGGAATGCGAAATAGATTTCATCTCAAAACCTCATAATATATTTAATTTCAGAACTTTACAAGAATGTATAAATATTCAAGTTTACATAATTTAGGGAGCATTTAGAATATCTTATATACGAAGTAATCCTGTGAAGACTACTCTTTCAATCGTAGGCGTGTCCCTTTTCTTTCTGGGATTGTCAGAAATGAATCTGCTTTTGAGGAGAAATTGATTCTGAAATTAATTTATCTTTTTTTTTTCTCTTTTAACGCTTCTTTTGGAAGTCATAAATTATTCATTGTTCTTTCTGCTTCACGTAAAGTCGGTTGTAAATATCGCACCACACGCCTGTTCACACATGACACTTTTCTCTATATCTACAAATCTACTATCAAATCATGAAATACAATTTCACATTTGAACTGGTGAATCTATGTCTTGTTTAAAGGAGTTTTCATAACGTGTAAAAATGTATCTGTAATTTGATTCACTCCACATGTTCTACTTTGCAATCCACCCTTAATACAGACGTGATGTTGCTAATCTCAGTCTTTTTTTATAAATACTATTATGATTTACGTTCTTCAGAATTGTCTGCTATATTCTCAACTTCCTTTGTTTCAGTTCATTTGAGTCGCTAGGATATTGGTCTTCTTCAATTCCCTGTTTTTATACCTCATGGTAATACAGCTTCATATTCTGGTGGCTTCATTTCCAAGAAATGTTTGTAGAACTCCCTTCCTTTAATAGTTTTCATCATACCTTATAGTTTTTTTTTACAAGGTGGTCACCACTTATCAAGGCCCGGAATCCACTCAGAGATAAGGGTTATTGCGTGTACAGTACGTTAGTGTTGAAATTTGATAATGTGTCTTACTTAAGGGGGTAGTTCATCATGAATTTGTTTATGTTGGACTTGAAGACATCCATGTTGTAGTCAAGTGGGAAACAAGGAGACGGAACAGAGTTCCACAGGCGTGCATTTCTAAGAAAGAAGCTTTGTTCATGGAATCTTCGTTTTGGTTTTAGATGCATTAAAAGTAACTAGCCATCTCTTCCCCCACTGTACCACGCGCTCGAGATCAGAGGAGAGAGAATCAGGGAGAACTTTGTCATTTACGTCCTTTGGTGTGTTGCCATCGATGTTCGTGTCATCAGCATAGATGTTAACGAATGATTTAAGTGTGAGTTTTGGGCGATCATTGATGTAGATCAGGAAGAGAGTTGGGCCCAGGATGGACCCCGGAGGGACTCCAGCATTAATACTGAGGGCCTCTGATTTCTGGCCATCAGCCACTAATCTTATGAGCCTATCAGAGAGAAATAATTTAATGATCGAGAAAACATTTCCAGTTATACCGTAGCTGGAGATCTTGTGAAGTATGCCTTTATGCCATACCTTATCGAAGGCCTTTGATATGTCGAGCAATTGCCATAGAAAGGAAGCCTTTGTCGAGAGATTCACTAATCCTATGAGATATAACAGTTAGCACATCTGCTGTAGATCTGGCAGAACGGAAACCATATTGCATGTCACTAAGAAGGTTATTTCTGTTGAGGTGGTTGACTACTTCTCTATTTATTATGGATTCCTGCAACTTACTCATGGCACACAGGAGACTTATTAGTCTGTACTTCGAGTGAGGCGACTTATCACATGAATTCTTAAATACAGGGCATACTGATGAGGTTTTCCAGGGTGTTGGGAAGCACTTCTTAAGGCAACACTTAAACAGTTTTGTAAGCATGGGGACAAGTTCTGGTTGAAGCTTTTTCAACACTATAATTGGAATGCCGTCAAGGCCAGTTGCTTTACTGGAATTAAGATTCTTGATTAGCTTGGTGACCTCACGCACAGATATTTGTATGTTGCATAGCATGTTGTCTGTTATAGGAGGAAATACGGGGAGTTGATAGCCTTTGTCGCATAGCTACTTGATCACAGAACTTAGAATAATATGCAACTCTTGTCAGATTTGCTCCTTGTAAGTTTCTTACATTCAGGTGACTTCACGCCAGAATATAATTCCATTAAAAGCATCAGCTTCCTAACTCATACATAATCAACTGTCGTTTGTGTTTGCTTCTTAAATCAAGCGAATCCGTGTTGGCTTGCAGTTTATTTCCCAGCGTAATCGACAAAAATATCTCTAAGGTTTTAAGATGATGGATAGGTACGCAAACAGGTCTCCGACAGACAAGAATCAAATCCGGTTAAAGCAAGGACCAAACAACAGATAACCTTTGAACTCGACTATAATATCAATAGAGCCAATAATTTAGAAAGTCACAGAAACGACGTCGAGGAATTATTTACAACGTTGTCAATGAATTGGTCTGCCTTAACATTACTATGGAACACTGGATGCATATTAGCCGCGTTTCTTTTTTGTCCTTTAGTCGTCATGTTCCATAAACATTGATTCTGACAAAGAAGGATATGTTACTGTTTTCTGGGTCAGAATTTATTCCATCTTCCATTTATTGTTGGCAAATATTTGACATTGAAGTAATATTTCTAAGAATGTTGGCAAGCTCTTCGTGGTCCCTCCCGTAATGACCGATGTCTTTATCGAAAGAATTTTTGGGGAAATCAATGTTAAGAATAGAATCTTCGGATTCATAGGATGTGATGATCATCATTTCAATTTGCCGTATACCAATGCTCTATCTATGATATCGAGTATCTTTATAGGATGTAATATATACATATGCATATACATATATGTATATATATGTATATATATATGTATATGTATAAATGCATAATATGAACTCTTAATAAAAACATTAAGCTGTTTTTAGAACATGTTAAAGAGGTAAAATTTTTTATTAAAAGAAAGAAGTAATATACGATCCAATTTCTGTCTTTTTGTCTTATTTTAAGTTGAAACATTTCTTATAAATTTCACATGATATCAGGTCTTTCTCAATATACATATACATACACACATTCATATATATATATATATAATTACATCATTTAATCACATTTATTAATATACGTAGAAATAATTTTATGTGTAAAATTTTCAGTATTTACTTCAACAGTGCTCAATACATAGGTAGAGCTAGATTATAAGTTATGAAAATATATATGGAAATTAAGCTACACAGACTATTCCGCGTTCATTCTTGTGAACATTTGTGAGTTAGGAAAGTTATCCAATTTTCAGCGGCCAAAATGCATCCAATCTGTGGACAGAATAAAATTTACTCTAGGATATTGATATAAAATAAATTTTGAAATCGACAATAACAATAGAAATAAATAAAGAAATAAAATAAAGAATAAAATAAAATATACATATGCATTTACAAATAAGTGTACACACACACACACACATATATATATGCGTGTGTGTGTGTATACACTTATTTGTAAATGCATATATATTTTTTATTATATATATATATATATATATATATATATTTAACTAATATAATATCCGAAATAAAAAAACACAAAACAACATATCCAACTACACCTTACTACAACGAAAAGATATCTACCCTTTCCATAAACACACAAAATACCTTTGCCTTGTAAATGCCTGCCCATTGGCTGATGAGGGTGGGCGCGGTGGCAACTAGAAAGCTGGTTAGCTAACAAAAAACTTAATAGCATGTACGTATATATAAATACGCGGCAGCCAAAAGTTTTCGCATAAGCCTAACGTATTCTCACGAAAATGAAACGCGGAATATTCTGTGTAGCTTAGTCGCCATATATATTTTTATAACTTACTATATATATATATACAGAAGGAAAAAGGAAAAGAGGCGACGTATATAAAGATATATACTTAGGCACCCTCCAGTATTTTGTTCCTAATGTACTTATCGCTGACGTCACATTTCTAATCTGTTAGCTAGCACCTCCTATTCTGATGAGAAACATTTGGCTTAAAAATACCTAAGTATAAACAGTATATACTTCCTGTAAGCAACATTTTGTGATCTCCCTATTGAATGAATGATCGCATTATATATATATATATATATATATGATGAAAATAATGGAAATAGTATTCCGACAAAATAGAGAAAATAAAAAAGGAAACAAACCGTATTATGTGTTCACCAACGTTTCGTCTTTATTTCGAGACTTCCTCTGGGTGAATGAGATTAAGAAACCAAAAAATATACCAGTACAAAAAATATTTGAAAAAGTTTCACGTGCACAGTGTGACGCAGTTCTATTTAAGAGAAACGGAAAAATTGATGTTGGAAATTCAAAAAGGAAGGGGGGCTGGCGCTGTTAAAGAGAAAGGAAATTTTAGTGACGTCATATAGTCGTTAATTTAATTTTAAAACTATGAACGCAAGTTTATATTCTTATTGGGAAAAAGATATATCTGTTGAAATTTAAATATAAGTTTGTAACAGGAATGAAATTAGTGTTTTTTATGTAATTTATTGATTGAGATTATGTGTTAATTATTACAGGGGGTGTTTGAATGGTGTGAGAAAGTTAATCTGTGTCCACAGTTAAATAATGTTCTTTTAATAACAGTTTACTTATTAATGGCGCTATGTTATAGAAACCTCCACGTTGTTTAATAGTGCTTGAAATTGCGATAAGCGCAGATTCAAGGAGTCTCCGGCGCGGTTTATTTGAAATGAATTTAACTACTTTTGCTTGTTTAAAATCAAAGGTGTGGTTATGTTGCAATGTATGAGAGAATAATGCATTTAGAGAATTGCTATTTTTTATATCTCTTTTGTGTTCATTGAGCCTTTTTTCCAATTTACGCTGAGTTTCACCAACGTATTTATGATGGCAATTATGGCAAGGAATAGTATATATACCTCCATCGGAAACTGGTTTGTTATAGAGATGTTTCGTGGTTTTTAATATATGTCTTATGGTTAGTGATGTGGTTTGTACGATAGGAATTTTTAGTTTGTTTAGTGTGTTATAAATTATTGTATTATTGGTGTGTGTAGGTAAAAGAAGATGTCTGTTTATGAGAGAAAGGTCTGGTGTGTATGATTTTTTATTATTATTTATTCTGGAAAATATTTGTGTGGCTTTTCTCTTAGCATTCAATATGAAATATGTCGGATATTGCAAGGTTTTCAAAATGTTTGTAAGGTATTTGAATTCTTCGTCCAGATATTCAGGACTGCAAATTCTGAAAGCGCGTAAGAAGAAACCAATTATCATTCCTGTTTTTATTTTATTGTTATGGTGTGAATAGAAATGTATGTAATCGTTTTTGTGTGTAGTTTTGCGGTGAACTTTGAAGGATAGTTTATTATTGGATTTTATTATAAGTATGTCAAGAAAAGGTAATGAGTTATTATTTTCTGTTTCATAGGTAAACTTTATGGAAGGTTCGACTGAGTTTAATTTGTCTGTAATGATATTTATGCGCGTATTTTCAGGAAGAAAAATTAAGATGTCGTCAATGTATCTGAAATACTCTGTGTTTGGAGATAATCTGAATTTGAAAGGACCAGATTCTAGGAATTCTAAGAAAAGGCAAGCTAATACTCCACTAAGAGGGTTACCCATAGGAAGACCAAAATTTTGTTTATAGAAATTGTTATTGAAATGAAAGTAAGTCATGTTAGTTATAAGTCTAATGATTTTTATAAGAGTGTCGGGAGGAAAAGGTAAGCTAATGTTAGATTTTTTTAAATGTTTAAGGAGTAGATTCAAGCATTTTTTAATGGGGACATTAGTATATAATGATGTTATATCTAAGCTGTGAATAGTTTTGTTTTGCACGTTAATGTTTTTTATTTTGTTCAGTAAATCTCCGGAGTTCTTTATGTGGGAGGTGCTGATAGTACCCAGTAGTGGAGTCAAAACGTTGGATATGGCACGTGCAATTTTGTGTGTGGCACTACCGATGCCGGATATTATAGGGCGCATAGGGATGTCTGGTTTGTGAATTTTTGGCAGGCCATATAGTGATGGAACATTGGGGTGGTATTCAATGTATGACATCCAAGTTTTGTTGTATTTTATAAGTTTTTTATAAGATTGGTTGAAATTCTCAACACTTCGATTTACTGTCTTTAAATCAGTTTTGGTGTAAGTGTTGCTGTCTGCCAACAATGTGGAAATTTTTTCCAGGTATTCATCTTTTTCCATTAATACTATACCACCACCTTTATCAGCTGGTGATATAATCAAGTTCTTGTTATTCGCTAGGTGTTTCAAAGCATCTATATATCTCTTAGGAAGTACAGTTTCATATGGATGAGTAACTGCAACAGAAATTACACCCTGTATGAAACCTTTTTGAAAATCCGTATCTTCATGTTTGTAATTCTTCAAAATTGCGTCGGTGGTAATATTTGAATGTATGCCAGTTGCGAATTTTAGTCCGAAACTAAGGGCTTCAATTTCAGTGTTTGAGAGTACTTTAGTAGAAAGATTTTGTATTAGATCCGGGCGTCCTATAGTTTTCCATTTGCTGTCGGAAATTAATTTTGTAAGTTTATTATCCAGTTTGTGACAATGGCGGGTGCTGAATCTTTGAATTGATTTGTTTATATTTAAGAAAAAATTGTGTGTCATGGTGTAGTTCTGTAGTAGGTCGTTAGCTAATGTCCGGGCTTCATGGAATAAATGAGAACTTTGTTGTTTTAAAAGATCCGCTGAAGCAACTAAATATTTTTCAATGTAATCCGGGAAAATATGGTGCGAATATTTCAAATATTTAAATGTACTTTTGGGTATAATTTTTTCTTGTATACATTTAAGCAAAAAAGTTCTCCTGTTGTTGTGAGAGTTGGCAGCGATTAGTATTTTTTTGTATTGCCGCAATTTTTGCGGCAATACAATATATATATATATATATATATATATAAATGAGAGCAAATAGTTAATAAAACATGTTAAAACACTTTGAAAAAGAGTTAAAAACATATTTAATTTGAAAAGGATACACTAAATAAGTGGATAGTCTTTAATTCACGGAATTTCGAAGAAATACTTTCCTTCTCATCAAGAGTAGGATTTAGCAAAATACGGGATCAGATTTTGCATACAAAAGTATTTAATGAAACTACAAGTAAGTTACAGGCCTTACTTGATAACAAAAAGTGAAGCAGAGGGAATAGGGTGAATAAAAAAGTGATTTCACGTGAATGGATAGTCTGGTGAAGGGTAAAATATCCAATGACGGTAAAATCCAAAAATGCAAAATCCAGGAAAGTTGATTACATTTCCATTCACACAAGTAAAATCAAAGGCATATATATATATATATATATATATATATATATATATATATATATATATATATATATATATATATATATATGTGGCATATTTCAATAAATAAAATAGACGTTTTTTTTGTCTATTAATTCTATTTTCGATCCTTTCCAACTTCCAAATACGTCTGAAGAAGGCCCCGATATATATATATATATATATATATATATATATATATATATATATATATGTATGTATATATATATATATATATATATATTTAAGCAGATCAAACGGTAATAATATATACAGGGTGACTCCTCCCCCCCCCAAAAAAAAACGGGCCCCGATGCTAATTAGGCCCCGTTTCTAAGTGTTTTGTCTGAATTAAATGAAACTTTGATCATTACTAGTTTATTATATTCAAAACATCACATCAAATCACTAGGGCCTTTTGCCTTTTTTTTCCGTTCTACACATATGTTCTAGATGGCCTCCATTTAGCTTTTTTTTGAGTCACCCTGTATATATATATATATATTTGCCTTACAGTAATATTGAGCACTCTCTCCAGGTTTTTACTAATTGCGATTTATTTCTAAGTACATATATATATATATATGTATATATATATATATATATATATATATATATATATATATATATATATATATATATATATATATATATATATATATATGACGAATTCTCCTAAACAATGAAACGCGGAATAACCTGTGTAGCTTAATTGCCATATATACTTTCATAGCTTACTACCGAGTTCTACCTATGCATTGAGCACTATTGAAGTAAATACTTCAAGTTTACGCATAAAATCATACTTTCATATATTAATTTATGTGATTAACTGAATTAGTCATGTGTATTACATGACTTTACTGCATATACCAAAAGAGCTTCGACACATGATTGAAAACAAAACTAGTTGGAGATTAAGAGGTTCCATTTTATTGATTATTTGATGTGTCAATTAAACTAATATTATGTTTTCAGTACGATCCATTCACATTTCTGGTTATTGGTTCTTCCTTTTGGGCTTTACAGAGAACATCACGTTGATTAATTAATTGATTAATTAATTGATTAATCAATTAATTCATCAATTAATTGATAAATTAATTGATTAATTTATCAATTAAAGTATTCGTTATTTTCTATTTTACTTTGACTATTTTAACTAATTAATATTTTTTTACTTCACAAGAAATTCTTTAAAAATTTTCAAATTCATAATCAGTGATGATTTTCTTACTAATGTTTATTCTCTGAGAAATTGTTTATCTTTGAATTTTATTTATTTAAAATTTTGATGGGTTAACTAACTTATTAATTTATTTAAAATTTTGATGGGTTAACTAACATATTAATTTATTTAGTTATACCCGATTTTTATACGATTTTATTTTTATTTGGCTTATCGAGTATATCGATCTTATGTTATGTAAATAGGTTATAATATAATTATATTTATCTTTGTAATTTTAATTCTCGCTCCCTCTCTTCCTCTCTCTATCCTTCAATATATATATGTGCATATATATATTGAGAGAAATAATTACATATAGAGATATATTCATATAAAGGTGAGTTTTTGACGCACTGACATTGCTATTAAAAGCCTACTTCTTCTATTCTAAATGTTTATACGAACTTCTTACTATGCCCAATGATGTGTACAATTTGACCGTGTCTTTACCTTTAAAACCTCTCGGACCCACACGTTGTCTGGTGTCTGGAACTGTTGTCGGAACATCAAACAAGGCAGGTCATAAAAAATACGCCCCAGCATTTGCTTTAGCTGAATACAAAAATCATTTACTGCAGTAATTTCCGGCAACGCATTTGACTGTCCCCGCGGTCCATATTTTTTATTATCGCACACAAACCTCTGATCGTTTTCTTGCGCTCACCTTTTCTTTACTTCTTCTTCCCGTTACGTCATCGAGAACAGACTCGCTTAATTTTCATATGCGTTAAGAAAGCTGCTGCTAATATTTTCGCTACCCAGTTATCTTACGGCTACTGATTTTCTCAATAGGCGCGTTATATACGGTATGTTACGGATCGATATGTGAACGACTTCATATAGGTTAAATATTTTGCATATTTCATTTAAAAAAAACTTTCTCTAATTAATTGTTCATATTTTTTGGTTTCTTATTAAATGATTGGTTTACTTTAACTATTATTTATGCATAGTTTTTACGTTGTGCATAATGACCTGCGAAGTAGGATAAAAGTGTTAACATACGCACACACACACACACATATATATATATATACACACACACACATATATATATATATATACATATATATATATATATACTAGCAAAAGTATCCGTCGTTGACTGGGTTCAAAAACAGCCTACAGAAAATGGACTCTGATTTATGAAAGTATGATAGGTTATGAAAAGGAAGTGTTGTAATGAGATAGCTTCAAATTTGGGAGTATCAAAACCAAAGCAAAATATGATGAAAATAAAAAATAAAATAGATAAACCCCATAATTTATTATACCATACCTGTTCACACTGAAACACTTATCACAATATTCTGTGGATCTATATTAATCCATGTTCGTTTCCCATGGACTCCGAAACAACTGGGCTCATTTAAAATAAAATCGTGCGAATGTACTTGGTATATCGGCAGTGTTCTTTGATACGTTATGTATCGGGATGCCCCCGATAAGTATCGAAAATCGATAATCAACAAACTAGGACTAAAAAAGAACAGTTCGGTTTTGACCTAACTTAACACCCTTATACAAACTAACATCAGAATTGTGATTTTCTTCACCTTCTTGGAGAAATTCTTGTTAAACTGAGTTAGCCATTTATTTTTTTTGGAAAGTAGCTGTATTTGCAATAGATTAAATCTATGGATATATAAAGGTAGTATACCTACATTTAAGCGGGAAGAGGGAGAGAATGTAGTTCCGATCACATCACTCTCCATTTTCTTCGGGCGACAGAATCTTGCTGCAAAATTAATATTGTCTCGTTGTTTCGCTTTGTCTTCATCCTTGTCTATCCTTCGAAACGATGGTTTTACAACGCATTCTAACCAGAAGAATGTCCGTCGATTGATATTTGATAAATAAATAATTTGTTATTTCAGAACTTTGCTCACGTTGAGTGCAATACAGCGCTGCGAGTATCATGTAAAAACTATCGTTTAGATTTTCTTGTATTGTTCGCCAATTTCTTTATATTTTTATTTCGAGTATTTCAAGTGAAATCTATCGGATGACGTTAACCAACCGCATGTCAATAAAAAAAAAAAAAACCTTTATTCTAACTGGATTCACGGTAGACGCCCATCAAATTGTTAAGAAACTGTTATGTTTTTGTTGAAGCAAAAGTTTTATCGGATGTTGTAAAAAGTAAGAGATTAGATTTCTCATGATTAGCCAATTTTTCTTGCTCTAACTATCGTTGGGTTTAAAAAGAAAATGAAATTACTCCAAACAAAATGGCTGCGGTTTGAGATGAGTGACATAAAAAATATTGAGAAGACAAAAGAAGAGGAAGAAGAAAAAAAAGAAGAGGAAGTAGAAGAAGAAGAAGAAGAAGAAGAAGAAAGAAGAGGAAGTAGAAGAAGAAGAGGACGAAGAAGAAGAAGAAGAGGACGAAGAAAAAGAAGAAGAAGAAGAAGAAGAAGAAGAAGAAGAAGAAGTGGGAGGAAAATAAAGAGATTCCTAAATACCGGAAAGCCTTCTACTCTAATAGTTTATACTTGGCCTTCGGGACAAGATCAAAGTGTAGTATCTGTTCCGGCAGATGCTGCACTTAAGATAATTTGTACCAGTCAATGGAGGGGAAACCCTCTATACTGGGACAATTATTATTTTTGGTAACCAGAGTGCCCCCTTTTTGCGTACTTTTAGGGGAGCTGGTTTTTACCTCACATTAAAAACGGCCTTGTGCCTAATTTGCTCAGTGGGGGAGCAAATAAATACCATCTGTTCTTCAGATGCTGCACTTCTATTTCTTGTTCTCTTTCGGTGGAGGAGAAATCCTTCACGACTGAGACAATTTTTATTTTTGTACCTTTTCTCCACGTTAAAAAACGACCCTGGTGTCTAACTCTGTCCCGTGGGGAGGCATAGTAAATAGGTACTCTAATAGTTTATTCCCTTGGACACTTCGATTTTGGAATTCAATTCCTATTACCTGCTTCCCTTACTGTAATGACATGCAGAAGTTCAAATGTAATGTAAACCGACTTTTTTTCCTTTATCCCTTAAATATGGTCCCAAATAGTAGCCCCTTACATTGTTCCATAAACGATTGACTGTGACTGTGTGTTTGTGTGACCGCGTAAATATGTGTGCATGTATCCGTAAATTGCAAAACTTGTACGTACGCATATGTATCTGTATGTAAATGTGCATAGATGATTGCGTCCGTCAAGTTTGTATATCTGTTTTCATGAGTGCATCAACTTGCAGGAATTAAAATTTTCTTTTTGCTATTTTTTTTACATGGAGGTCCCCACTTATCAAGACCCAGAAGCCATTCGGGGGTAAGGGTTATTGCGTGTACAGTAATCAATGGGTTAGTATCGTAGTAATCGTTAGTATTGGAGATTTGATAAAGTGTCTTATTTAAGGTGGCGATTCATCAGGAATTTGTTTATATTGAACTTGAAGACATCCAAGTTGTAGTCAGGTGGGAAACAGGCAAACGGAAGTGAGTTCCACAGGCGTTCACTTCTAAGAAAGAAGCTTTGTTCATGGAATCTACGGTTTGATTTAGGCACAGATAAAGAGTGGGGAAAATTACTGACAGTGGTTTCAGCAAGACGGGTGTTTTTCGTGAATTTAAATGTTAAGTGAACAAAAATGTTGTTGCAATACATAATGCGCCCCCACTCAGAATGCCCTCATAAATCTGACCCCTAATTCTCAGTAAACCCTTATGTCTAGGTGTTAATGTGGCTTGTTTGGAGTGAATATAAATAAAATCTTACACAATCGGATTGACTGAGACACCAATCTGGTTGTGGTGTAACAAAGCCCTGGTGTGTTACACGTATTCAAATAGCCTTGCCATTTCGAGAGATGACGTCACATTATTTACTTAAATATGATGGCTCGAATTAAAGTTTAAAGTCAAGTATCATGGTTCAGTTGTGCTCTGAACAGAAATCTTCATTCTGAGCGTGGCTCTGGCTTATCAAGAAACTTAATGTTGATTTTTATACGCCCGGTCCATCTGCTTGTACGGTGATTAAATTTCTAAAATCCACTTTTGATGTTAGGTTATATAAGGATGTTAAGTTGGGTCAAACCGAATTGTTACTGATTTGACATTATATAGACTTTGTATTTTTTTTATTTTACGGTTAATGTTTACATTGAAGTTTTAGTTTTCTTTTGGTTATGTCCATATTAAGAGAAAACATAGAAATGTCTCTTGTAGTATTTCAGTGAGAATAAGAATATCTTCTGTCTTAGTCAGAAAATGAATAATTGTTTGGTGCCTTTTCTGTTAGAAGAAAAATAATCAAGTTCCCTTTACCGCGGTTAGAAAAGGAAATTGTCCCTCCTTAGTCAGTGAACGATGACGCCTTTGTGAAGTTAGTTAATGTGTCCTAATCGAGAGGGTGATTTTATTCCACCTTAAAACCGGCTTCATCTCTAACTTGACCCTCGTAGGTAATTTAATTTTAATTTTCTATACCTTTTTTTTTTTAATTACAAATCGTCTGTTTAAAACGTACCTGTGTGCTGGCTATAAAGAATGTCATCCTTTTGATGTGGTTATAATTTTGGCGAACACCACAATCTGTGATCTCTGATCAACTTTTATTGTAACTATGTGATGTATATTTTATCTAGCATTTTAAACCGCTTTTTCCTACAGTACATTCGTAGAGATGAGGTTATTTATCATAGATGCAATTATCCTCAATCTGAGCCTTGTGTGATCTCATAAAATTTCTCCTAAACCGATATTTCGAGAAATGATGGCTGATAAAAGTGAAGGGTTGCGGTTGTTTCGTGACTTGACAGAGCAAGTTTATGCATACTTCTCTCCTGGGACCACGGATGCTTCTAGGTCGATGCACTGAGAGAAAGAGATAATGGAAGACATGGACAATTTAGCCAGGGGTTAGCAAGGCAATTTAACCAGCATCCCGAGACTCTTCGATACGCCGATGATAATGCCAATCAAGCTTCAGAGTCTTAAGCACGAATGTCAAGTTGCCGAGTTCCAATCCAGTTCTTTCAATAAAACGAACTACAATCAAATGTTCTTCCCTTCACCGAGAATTTTTTTTTTTTTACACAGTGATCACCACTTATCAAGGCCCGGAAGCCACTCAGAGATAAGGGTTATTGTAAGTACATTACGTTAGTGTGGAGATTTGATGAAGTGTTTAATTAAGGGAGCGGTTCATTAGGAATTTGTTAACATTGGACTTGAAGACATCCAAGTTGTAGTCCGGAGGGAAGCAGGCAGACGGAACAGAGTTCCACAGGCGTGCAGTTCTAAGAAAGAAGCTTTGTTCATGGAATCCGCGTTTTGATTTAGGCACAGATAAAGAGTGGGGAAATTTTTCACAGTGGATTCAGCTAGACGGGTGTTTTTCGTGAAAGATTGGCGAGGGGGGCAGAGATTTGAGTTCAGACGAGCACCTGCCATGGAAATAACGATAAAACAAGGATAGGCTCGCAACGTCTCTTCTGTGGGAGAAAGGTTGCAGGGTAGAGAAAAGGGCATCCCCCACTAAGTCCGCTCTTACTATCCAACTGCAGTTTCTCCACAAACACTAGACTTTAGGATGTTGACAACATTAACGTGTTCCTTCTCCTAAGAAGCCTATGTCTTTCTAGAAGGAATTCTGGCCAGAAAAATCACGTGGAAACGAATGTCAATAATAAGATCTAAATGAATGATACTCATCATCACCACCACTAACACCCCCACGCTCACTAACAACAACTAACGGCATCCTGACAATAACAAAGCAAATGTATGATCGAATATCAAGCGTTACTTTTTCTAAAATGGCTTTATGTGATTTTATCGATAAACGACCATAATAGTACTAAATACTATAATAGCTCTAATCAGCATAATAGTACTAAATACTATAATAGCTCTAATCAGCATAATAGTACTAAATACTATAATAGCTCTAATCAGCATAATAGTACTAAATACTATAATAGCTCTAATCAGCATAATAGTACTAAATACTATAATAGTTCTAATCAGCATAATAGTACTAAATACTATAATAGCTCTAATCAGCATAATAGTACTAAATACTATAATAGCTCAAATAAGCATAATAGTACTAAAAACTATAATAGCTCTAATCAGCACAATAGTACTTAATACTATAATAGCTCTAATCAGCATAAAAGTAATATATACTATAATAGCTCTAATCAGCATAATAGTACTAAATACTATAATAGCTGTAATCAGCATAATAGTACTAAATACTATAATAGCTCTAATCAGCATAATAGTACTAAATACTATAATAGCTCTAATCAGCATAATAGTACTAAATACAATAATAGCTCTAATAAGCATAATAGTACTAAATAATATAATAGCTCTAATCAGCATAATAGTACTAAATACTATAATAGCTCTAATCAGCATAATAGTACTAAATACTATAATAGCTCTAATCAGCATAATAGTACTAAATACTATAATAGCTCTAATCAGCATAATAGTACTAAATACTATAATAGCTCTACTCAGCATAATAGTACTAAATAGTATAATAGCTCTAATCAGCATAATAGTACTAAATACTATAATAGCTCTAATTAGCATAATAGTACTAACTACTATAATAGCTGTAATCAGCATAATAGTACTAAATACTATAATAGCTCTAATCAGCATAATAGTACTAAATACTATAATAGCTGTAATCAGCATAATAGTACTAAATACTATAATAGCTCTAATCAGCATAATAGTACTAAATACTATAATAGCTGTAATCAGCATAATAGTACTAAATACTATAATAACTCTAATCAGCATAATAGTACTAAATACTATAATAGCTGTAATCAGCATAATAGTACTAAATACTATAATAGCTCTAATCAGCATAATAGTACTAAATACTATAATAGCTGTAATCACCAAAATAGTACTAAATACTATAATAGCTCTAATCAGCATAATAGTACTAAATACTATAATAGCTCTAATCAGCATAATAGTACTAAATACTATATTAACTCTAATCAGCATAATAGTACTAAATACTATAATAGCTGTAATCAGCATAATAGTACTAAATACTATAATAGCTCTAATCAGCATAATAGTACTAAATACTATAATAGCTCTAATCAGCATAATAGTACTAAATACTATAATAGCTCTAATCAGCATAATAGTACTAAATACTATAATAGCTCTAATAAGCATAATAGTACTAAATACTATAATAACTCTAATCAGCATAATAGTACTAAATACTATAATAGCTGTAATCAGAATAATAGTACTAAATACTATAATAGCTCTAATTAGCATAATAGTACTAAATACTATAATAGCTCTGATAAGCACAATAGTACTAAATACTATAATAGCTCTAATAAGCATAATAGTACTAAATACTATAATAGCTCTGATCAGCATAATAGTACTAACTACTATAATAGCTCTAATCAGCATAATAGTACTAAATACTGTAATAGCCCTGATCAGCATAATAGTACTAAATACTATAATAGCTCAAATCAGCATAATAGTACTAAATACTATAATAGCTATAATCAGCATAATATTACTAAATACTATAGTAGCTCCGATCAGCATAATAGTACTAAATACTATAATAGCTCTAATAAGCATAATAGTACTAAATACTATAATAGCTCTAATAAGCATAATAGTACTAAATACTATAATAGCTCTAGTCAGCATAATAGTACTAAATACTATAATAGCTCTAATCAGCATAATAGTACTAACTACTATAATAGCTCTAATCAGCATAATAGTAAAAATACTATAATAGCTCTAATCAACATAATAGTACTAAATACTATAATAGCGCCGATCAGCACTATAGTACTAACTACTATAATAGCTCTAATCAGCATAATAGTACTAAATACTATAATAGCTCTAATCAGCATAATAGTACTAAATACTATAATAGCTCTAATCAGCATAATAGTACTAAATACTATAATAGCTCTAATCAGCATAATAGTACTAAATACTATAATAGCTCTGATCAGCATAATCGTACTAAATACTATAATAGCTCTGATCAGCATAATAGCACTAACTACTATAATAGCTCTAATCAGCATAATAGTACTAAATACTATAATAGCTCCGATCAGCATAATAGTACTAAATACTATAATAGCTCCAAGCAGCATAATAGTACTAAATACTATAATAGCTCTAATCAGCATAATAGTACTAACTACTATAATAGCTCTAATCAGCATAATAGTACTAAATACTCTAATAGCTCCGATCAGCATAATAGTACTAAATACTATAATAGCTCTAATCAGCATAATAGTACTAAATACTATAATAGCTCTAATCAGCATAATAGTACTAAATACTATAATAGCTCTAATCAGCATAATAGTACTAAATACTATAATAGCTCTAAGCAGCATAAAAGTACTAAATACTATAATAGCTCTAATCAGCATAATAGTACTAACTACTATAATAGCTCTAATCAGCATAATAGTACTAAATACTAAGATAGCTCCGATCAGCATGATAGTACTAAATACTATAATAGCTCTAATCAGCATAATAGTACTAAATACTATAATAGCTCTAATAAGCATTATAGTACTAAATACTATAATAGCTCTAAGCAGCATAAAAGTACTAAATACTATAATAGCTCTAATCAGCATAATAGTACTAACTACAATAATAGCTCTAATCAGCATAATAGTACTAAATTCTATAATAGCTCCGATCAGCATAATAGTACTAAATACTATAATAGCTCTAATCAGCATAATAGTACTAAATACTATAATAGCTCTAATCAGCATAATAGTACTAAATACTATAATAGCTCTGATCAGCATAATAGTACTAAATACTATAATAGCTCTAATCAGCATAATAGTACTAAATACTATAATAGCTCTAATAAGCATAATAGTACTAAATACTATAATAGCTCCGATCAGCATAATAGTACAAAATACTATAATAGCTCTAATCAGCATAATAGTACTAAATACTTTAATAGCTCTAATAAGCATAATAGTACTAAATACTATAATAGCTCTAATCAGCATAATAGTACTAAATACTATAATAGCTCTGATCAGCATAATAGTACTAAATACTATAATAGCTCTTATCAGCATAATAGTACTAAATACTATAATAGCTCTAATCAGCATAATAGTACTAAATACTATAATAGCTCTAATAAGAATAATAGTACTAAATACTATAATAGCTTTAATCAGCATAATAGTACTAAATACTATAATAGCTCTTATCAGCATAATAGTACTAAATACTATAATAGCTCTAATCAGCATAATAGTACTAAATACTATAATAGCTCTAATAAGAATAATAGTACTAAATACTATAATAGCTCTGATCAGCATAATAGTACTAAATACTATAATAGCTCTTATCAGCATAATAGTACTAAATACTATAATAGCTCTAATAAGCATAATAGTACTAAATACTATAATAGCTCTAATCAGCATAATAGTACTAAATACTATAATAGCTCTGATCAGCATAATAGTACTAAATACTATAATAGCTCTTATCAGCATAATAGTACTAAATACTATAATAGCTCTAATCAGCATAATAGTACTAAATACTATAATAGCTCTAATAAGAATAATAGTACTAAATACTATAATAGCTTTAATCAGCATAATAGTACTAAATACTATAATAGCTCTTATCAGCATAATAGTACTAAATACTATATAAGCTCTAATCAGCATAATAGTACTAAATACTATAATAGCTCTAATAAGCATAATAGTACTAAATACTATAATAGCTCTAATCAGCATAATAGTACTAAATACTATAATAGCTCTTATCAGCATAATAGTACTAAATACTTTAATAGCTCTAATAAGCATAATTGTACTAAATACTATAATAGCTCTAATCAGCATAATAGTACTAAATACTATAATAGCTCTGATCAGCATAATAGTACTAAATACTATAATAGCTCTTATCAGCATAATAGTACTAAATACTATAATAGCTCTAATCAGCATAATAGTACTAAATACTATAATAGCTCTAATAAGCATAATAGTACTAAATACTATAATAGCTCTAATCAGCATAATAGTACTAAATACTATAATAGCTCTAATCAGCATAATAGTACTAAATACTATAATAGCTCTAATCAGCATAATAGTAGTAAATACTATAATAGCTCCGATCAGCATAATAGTACTAAATACTATAATAGCTCTTATCAGCATAATAGTACTAAATACTATAATAGCTCTGATCAGCATAATAGTGCTAAATACTATAATAGCTCTAATCAGCATAATACTACTAAATACTATAATAGCTCTAATCAGCATAATATTACTAAATACTATAATAGCTCCGATCAGCATAATAGTACTAAATACTTTAATAGCTCTAATAAGCATAATAGTACTAAATACTATAATAGCTCTAATCAGCATAATAGTACTAAATACTATAATAGCTCTAATAAGCATAATAGTACTAAATACTATAATAGCTCCGATCAGCATAATTATACTAAATACTATAATAGCTCTAATCAGCATAATAGTACTAAATACTATAATAGCTCTAATCAGCATAATAGTACTAAATACTATAATAGCTCTAATCAGCATAATAGTACTAAATATTATAATAGCTCTAATCAGCATAATAGTACTAAATACTATAATAGCTCTTATCAGCATAATAGTACTAAATACTATAATAGCTCTAATCAGCATAATAGTACTAAATACTATAATAACTCTAATCAGCATAATAGTACTAAATACTATAATAGCTCTAATCAGCATAATAGTACTAGCTTCTATAATATCTTTAATCAGCATAATAGTACTAAATACTATAATAGCTGTAATCAGCATAATAGTACTAAATACTATAATAGCTCTAATCAGCATAATAGTACTAAATACTATAATAGCTGTAATCAGCATAATAGTACTAAATACTATAATAGCTCTAATCAGCATAATAGTACTAAATACTATAATAGCTCTAATCAGCATAATAGTACTAAATACTATAATAGCTCTAATCAGCATAATAGTACTGAATACTATAATAGCTCCGATCAGCATAATAGTACTAAATACTATAATAGCTCTAATCAGCACAATAGTACTAAATACTATAATAGCTCTGATCAGCATAATAGTACTAACTACTATAATAGCTCTAATCAGCATAATAGTACTCAATACTATAATAGCTCTAATCAGCATAATATTACTAAATACTATAATAGCTCCGATCAGCATAATAGTACTAAATACTATAATAGCTCTAATAAGCATAATAGTACTAAATACTATAATAGCTCTAATCAGCATAATAGTACTAAATACTATAATAGCTCTAATCAGCATAATAGTACTAAATACTATAATAGCTCTGACCAGCATAATAGTACTAAATACTATAATAGCTGTAATCAGCATAATAGTACTAAATACTATAATAGCTCTAATAAGCATAATAGTACTAAATACTATAATAGCTCTGATCAGCATAATAGTACTAAATACTATAATAGCTCTAATCAGCATAATAGTACTAAATACTATAATAGCTCTAATAAGCATAATAGTACTAAATACTATAATAGCTCCGATCAGCATAATAGTACTAAATACTATAATAGCTCTAATCAGACTAATAGTACTAAATACTATAATAGCTGTAATCAGCATAATAGTACTAAATATTATAATAACTCTAATCAGCATAATAGTACTAAATACTATAATAGCTCTAATCAGCATAATAGTACTAAATACTATAATAGCTCTAATCAGCATAATAGTACTAAATACTATAATAGCTGTAATCAGCATAATAGTACTAAATATTATAATAACTCTAATCAGCATAATAGTACTAAATACTATAATAGCTGTAATCAGCATAATAGTACTAAATACTATAATAGCTCTAATCAGCATAATAGTACTAAATATTATAATAGCTCTAATCAGCATAATAGTACTAAATACTATAATAACTCTAATCAGCATAATAGTACTAAATACTATAATAGCTCTAATCAGCATAATAGTACTAGCTTCTATAATATCTTTAATCAGCATAATAGTACTAAATACTATAATAGCTGTAATCAGCATAATAGTACTAAATACTATAATAGCTCTAATCAGCATAATAGTACTAAATACTATAATAGCTGTAATCAGCATAATAGTACTAAATACTATAATAGCTCTAATCAGCATAATAGTACTAAATACTATAATAGCTCTTATCAGCATAATAGTGCTAAATACTATAATAACTCTAATCAGCATAATAGTACTAAATACTATAATAACTCTAATCAGCATAATAGTACTAACTACTATAATAGCTCTAATCAGCATAATAGTACGAAATACTATAATAGCTCTAATCAGCATAATAGTACTAAATACTATAATAGCTCTAATCAGCATAATAGTTCTAAATACTATAATAGCTCCGATCAGCATAATAGTACTAAATACTATAATAGCTCTGATCAGCATAATAGTACTAAATACTATAATAGCTCTGATCAGCATAATAGTACTAAATACTATAATAGCTCTAATCAGCATAATAGTACTAAATACTATAATAGCTCTAATCATCATAATAGTACTAAATACTATAATAGCTGTAATCAACAAAATCAACATCAACAAAAACTTCAACATAAGAAATATCAGCAAAATAAACAACAAAATGATATACAAACAACATAATTAAACAATAACAAAAACGACACCAAAAACAGCATCTACATCAACAACAACATCCGCATAAAAGAAATTAATAACGACAACTAAATAAACAACAACATATACAACAACATCAAAAGAAACAACATAATCAACAACAGCATAAACAACAACACTAACCACACAATCAACAACGACATCAATAACGACAAAACATCAACAACGAAAAACAACAACAACAAAAAACAAAAAACAACAACATAAATAGCATCAACAACATAATCATCAGCATCAATAACCACACCTTCAACAACAACAAAAACAACATAAACAACATCATCTACATCAACACAAAGAACAACATTCAAAAGATCAACATCACCATTAAGAAAAACATCAAAAACAACAACATAAGCATAAACAAGATAATAAAAAATACATCAATGTTAATAACAAAATCATGAAAAAACAACAAAAACATCAATAAAAATCATCAAAAACAACAACAAAAAAATATAAAAACAACATAAAACAATAACAAAAACTAACAGAAAACAAGATATACATCAACAGCAACAGCATAAAAGAAATTAATAACATCAACAAACGCAACAGCATAAAATATCAACATCAACAATAAGAAAAACATCAAAAACAACAACATAATCATTAACAATATAATAATAAAACAACGTCAATATTAATAACAAAATCATGAACAAAAACAAAAACCTCAATAACAAGAATATCTACAAGGAAAACATCAGCAACAACATCAACGACGAAAATATCGACTACAACAACATCAACAACTATAACAACAACATCAACAACAATAACAACAACATCAACAACAATAACATCAACATCATCAACAATAACAACAACATCAACAACAATAACAACAACATAAACAACAATTACAACAACAACATCAACAATAACAACAACATCAACAAAAACAACAACTAAAACCATAACATCATCAACAACATCAACAGCAACAACATAAACTACAACAACAACAACATCAATAACAGCACCCACAACATCAACAACAATAACAACAACATCATCAACAATAACAACAACATAAACAACAACATCAACAACAATAACAACAACATCATCAACAATAACAACAACATCAACAACAATAACGACATCATCAACAATAACAACAATAACAACAACATCAACAAATTAACGACAACATCAACAACAATAACAACAACAAAAACGATAACAACATCAACAACATCAACAGCAACAACATTAACAACAACAACAACAACAACAACAACATCAATAACAACATCCACAACATCAACAACAACATTAAGCAAAATAGTACATGTTCCACACAAGAAAACAACAAAGAGATTTTTTTCATGCAAAGAAAAATGTGTATCAAAGACAACATAAAAGGCAAAGAAAACAAACGTCAAACTGTTTGAGACATGAACGACCAATCATATCAACTGTATCAATCGACTGGAGAAAATCAAGAAAAAAGAAAGCAAAGAAAAAATTGCAGGAGCTATAAGAAAGAGAGAAAACTTCAAAGTTAATATTTCAAAGCGGATGTTCTCCAGTACAATGTCTGGCGACGTGTGTATGCATCAACGAATATAGAATTTTATTGTTTACTGCCGTGTTGATGGATCAATTAATTGCGATTAAGGGTCACCATATATGAAGACTTGGAGACCACTCGACGATATAGGTTAATGTGTGTACGGTAGTCATTGTAGCAATAGCGTAGTGATCGTTAGTAGAGGAAATTTGGTATAATTTGATTATCAAAGAGGACAGTTCAACAAGAACTTGTTTACGTTGGACTTGAAGATGACGATATTATAGGAAAGTAGATAAGCGAAACAGAGTTCATAGTACTTGATTTTTGCATTTTAAACTTAAGTAAAGCAATTATATAAAAATAATATTTAAGCTCGACAAAATACACTACAATGTTTTGTGAATTAAATCTCTGTGGAGGCATGTTACGCTTCCTCTCGGTGAACCGCGATGAGTCCTCAACTAGAGCTGGCAATTAATCGATTTGATTGAAAAATGTCGAAATTCACTAATTTCAATGACAATAAAAATATAGGAGTGTGAAACATTTTTATACATCATTCAATCTCTGGCTATGTTGCGTCGTCCTGCTAGTATATATATATATATATATATATATATATATATATATATATATATATATATATATATATATATATATATACTAGTAAAAGTACGCGTCGTTGACTGGGTTCAAAAACAGCCTACAGAAAATGGACTCTGGTTTATGAAAGTCTGATAGATTATGAAAAGGAAGAGTTGTAAAAAAATAGCTTCGAATTTGGGGGTATCAAAACCAAAGCAAAATATCATGAAAGTAAAAATAAAATAGATAAACTCCGTAATTTATTATACCATACTTGTAAACACTGAAACACTTATCACAATATTCTGTGGATCTATATTAAAAAAATCTTGTTAAACTTTGTGACATATTTCCATTCTATGGAGGTTAGGCGCGAACGAACACTCCATAATTTTATTATACCATATTTCTTCAAACTGAAACATAATTATCAAAGTATACTTACACAGATAGATATGAAAAGTCTTTATTAAAGTTTGTGCCTATTTTCATTCTATGGAGGCCAGGCGCGAACGTGGACCCCATACTTTTATTATGCAATACCTATTAAAGTTAAAACATATTATCAAAGTATTATTATGTACATCTATATCAAAAACACTTGTAAAGGTTTTTTTTATTATTTTTAAATTTTTTTATTTCGATACTTGGTGGACCAAGCGCGAACGCAGACCCCACAATTTTAATGAATCATTATTATGCCAGATCAAACATACCCATTCCTGTGTTTCGATTCATCTTCTATCATTATATGTAATCAGTTTTCTATAATAGTCAACCATATAGGAGCCTATTCGTGACCAGACACACACACACAGACGTTCGGCTTTATATATATATATATATATATATATATATATATATATATATATATATATATATATTGTTGTTGTTGTTGTTGTTGTTGTTGGCGTCCTTTCGTCTAGATACCGCAGGTTTCTTTTTGCTTCAATCATAACCTACTGATTATTTAGGTAATGATTTAAGCAAACCTCGCGAGGTTAAAATAATAAAAACATATTTAGCTCCATTAAAGGATTGAGCACTTCCCCCCTATTTTTATCAAATATACCTCCTAATATATATATATATATATATATATATATATATATATATATATATATATATATATGTACAGGTTGGTTTAAATTGCGTTGCCGTTATTTATGTATATTTTTTATTGAATGAAAAATAATTACATTTTTTTTATTAAATAAAAGATAATCTGTCAATTTTCTTATTTTGTTTAAGTTGGCGTTTAAGTTTTAGAAAAGAAAAGTTGTACAACCGATCTTGCAAATGTTTGTATCAAAGCCAGATCGCGAAAATTGAATTGGAGTTAGTAACTTTAAAAAAAAAAAAATTATGGGGTTAAATTTGAGCATTTTTATGAAAATCGAGCAATGCTAAGTATTTCCTATTAAAAAAAAAAAAAAACAACATTATTTTATTTTTTTCTGAACGTTTTAGGCAGAAAAATTACAAAGAGTTTTTCTATGATTTGGGTTGATATCCTCAAAAGTCCAAGAAAATAAAAACGTTTTATATTTGTTAACAAATAATACATCACCACTCAGGGTTTCTTTTAAAATTTTTAAAGTTCGTCTTGTAAAATATTTACTGAAAAAATGTGATTAACTTCCTCTGTTCTGCGATTTTATATTTTAATCTCACAAAATGCATATTAAAATATTCTTTAGTATTGGGATTGGGTTATGTTAAAAATTTGGTATCCATTTAACAATTAATTTGCGATTGACTCAGTACTCTTACTTATTTTAGTGAGGCATTTTATTTCTCTTTCAATGTTTGCTGATTGTAACGTCTTTTTGTATGACATCTATCGATTACTTCCTCTCTCTCTCTCTCTCTCTCTCTCTTCCGCTTGATATCAGTCTGTTTATTCACTGAAAATTTTTCTATAGGTTTTTATGACCGAACGACATGTCTCAGGTAATGAAATCTTATTTTAATCACATAAATTCTTTCTATTTGAGAACAAACGAAGTCGAAGTTGTGTTTGTGTTTCTCCGACGACGAAACGTTCGCTTATTCCCCTTTTATTTGTAACACTGTTGTTTTCTTTCTCTCTCAGTCCTAATTGATTGTAAACTCGCATACGAAGAACAAAACAGTGTCAAATAGCGAACAGACTAAAATATCTCAGAAATCAACACTAACTCTTTCCACCATATACCACTGTCTCTGCTTTTCCTCGGGTTCCTTTTCTCGACAATTCGTCAATTTAATCCACCGGATCTGGGCGTAAATTCAAATTACTGGCACCTGTGATACAATTTAAAAAAAAGAAAACACCAAAAACAAAACAAAAAAAAAGCAATGTTAAAAAATACGTTTCTTCACTTGACAGGAGAAAAAGGGACCCAGTTGCATGCTCGAATAATACCATTTTATTACGGTTGAATATGCGAGAGGAAAGTATGAATACATATATAAGAATAAGTCATTATTAGGGCTATCGCAACAGCATATTTTTTTCATTGCTTTTACTCTTGAGTATATATCCAACACAGACACAATTAATCAACCGAGGATCACATCACTCTACATAAAAACATATAAGATATCAATGGATATATACCTGAGAATCAAAACTACCGCATCTGGTCGTAAATGCAAATTACTGGAACTTGAAAAAAAAAACACCAAAAACAAAATAAAAAATTTCATCTACAAAATTACGTTCTTTCTACGATCCCATATCTTGACAGGAGAAAAAGAGACGCGGCCGCATGCTCGAATAATATCTTCTATTACAGTTGAATATGTTGGAGCAATGTAAGAATAAATATATGGGAATACGTAATTATGAACAAAGGTAATACCACTTCAATTAGTTATACGATTTAACCAATAGCTGAATAATTATAAAGATATTTATAAAAGTAAACCACCATTTCAATAAAACTAACGAATATGTTAATTCTTTAGTTTCAGAACTTGAATAAGACTTGAAAATGACTGGTCAACAACCACAAAAAGAATTGCTAATATTTGAATGCGTTAACCTGATATAATCGGGTTTTACATTTAGTTAAAATCTATAAATAGAGTTAAAAAAACCCCAAAGAAAACGAGAAACCAAAACCATATGCGGTGATGAGATGTCTAATTGGAGTGTTTTTTTTTGTTTTTTTTTTGGAATAGCGTGTTACGTTTGAGTTATAATTACGTCTAGGAATAAACCCTGGCACGAAATATTGCAACTTGCACGAATCAATCTATTATGTGTTAAATGGACACAAAAAAAAGACGAGGAAACCAAATTCCACATCATTTTCACAAATCTGGTAAATATGTAAAGTTAACACGTAGTAGCCTCAATCGCAAAGTGACGTCATTTCGCATGTTTTGCATACGCACGTCCGCGCTCTGTTACAAATATTTATATTATAATTTTTATTTGCACAATATTTTGACCAATGTAATGCACTTTTTACGATTGGATTAAAACTTCTCAAGGCCAAAAGTCACAGAAGGATAAAAGTTAATGGGATCCAAAAAATATCATCTGAAATATTTGAAACAATTACTGATATGAAATAAGTTTCGTTTTTGTTTTATCTCAATCAAAAATAATCAGAAATCAAGTACCATTTTCTCGGGTCTAACACTTGATCTTTATATGAGTTCCTATTTGCTTGCCTCCCCACGAGGGCAGAGTAAGACACAAGGTCGGTTTTTTATGTGGGGAAAAACCAGTTCCCCAAAAAGGGCACTCTGGATAGGAAAACAAAATTTAAAAAATGTCTCAGTCATGAGGGATGTCTTCTCCACTAACCGAGGATAAAATAGGTGAAGTGTAGCATCTGAACAGATACTACACTGTGATCTTAGTCCGAAGGCCCAGATGAATTAGTAAAGACGTTATGAACATTGATTTTCTTCTCACTTATTGACAAAAATGATAATGTTATAGTATATGTTCTTGTAGTTTCTTGATCTTTATGCGTTCCAGTACAAAGAATTCATCTAGTCTGGTGGAGTCATCAAGTTAGTGTTGCAACTATAATAAATAATTAGAAGTAGCCAACAGTCACTATGGGATGGTCATACTGAGAAGGTTATATTTAAGCAGAGATACGGTGTTACTATGAATATTTAACCAGCGTTTACTTGAAGAGGGAATCATTCTCATTTCTGATGTATAGACACTCGATGTAGCTCTCTCCAGTTCAGAATTTATGAAGCAGTTTATGAAATATATTTGTTGTGTTACGTGACCGTCCTAATGAGCGGTTGAGCTTCCCCCTGGGGGAGGTTCAGACTTCCGAAGTACTGGAGAAAGCCGGGCAGATATTCTTTTATTCTTTAAATTTTTTACGCGATACATCACATAAAAAAATTAAAAAATTAGAAAATTGATATAAAAATAAAATAAAATATTCAGAAATAGGAATAAGCTATAGTTAAATTATAATGAACATCATTATAAAAAATATATGCGGTCCTGCTTTTTCTTCAAACAGAAACTTTATTTACGTTTTACCATTAACTGACCCCCTTTATGCTGGGATTGAAACCGACGGTACCAATGTTTTTCTGATCTCCTGTACAATTTTAAATATATATATATATATATATAGTAATTTATAAAATATATATGGCGATTAAGCTACACTGAATATTCTGCGTTTCATCCACTTATAGGATTCGTCAGGCTTATGCGCATAAGCCTGACGAATCCTATAAGTGGATGAAACGCAGAATATTCAGTGTAGCTTAATCGCCATATATATTTTATAAATTACTAACTTGCTCTACCTACGTATTGAGCACTTTTGAAGTAAATACTTAAAGTTTACGCACAAATCTATACTTTCGTATATTGAATTTATGTGAGTAAATGAAGTAGTTATATATATACATATATATATATATATACTTATATATATACTATATATATATATACTATATATATATATACGTATATTGAATTTATGTGAGTAAATGAAGTAGTTATATATATATATATACTTATATATACTATATATATATATATATATATATATATATATACTTCAGAATAAAATTATCTAACAATCAACTGTTATGGAAACCTGTGATTATAAGTTTTACAAGATATTACTGGCAGTAATTTTCTATAAGTACTATCCCTGGCGAATAAAATTTACTCGATATACAAGATAGAAGAAATAAATCAAATTTTAGTCCTTCGATGAATTTAAAAATTTATGACGTGAAGGGAAGTTGAAAAGAATATAAAAATTCACATCCAAATTGCATGGTAAAATCCGAAGTGAATGTCTTTGATAGCAGTGTGGTAAAATGCTCCAAACTGTATTTCGAGTAATCCCCATCAAAATGTAACTTCCCTTACTGTGTGGCATTTAAATACCGAAACAACTTTTAATTTTTATTTTCCATGTCTCACTGACTTTGTCAAATAAGGTGGATACCATTATAACTATTTGCTAATATTTTCTCCTCTGAAGAGATGGTAGACATCGAAATCCTATAGGATAAGGAGTTATAATATTTCAAATATATTCTTTGTCTTACATAGAATAATAAAAATCTTTTGATTTGAAATTTAAACATTTCACGTCATAAATTTGTAAATTCATTGAATGACTAAAATTATATATATATATATATATATATATATATATGTATATATATATAATAAATTTCCACTTGACTGTAGTTATTAATTGTATCAGCTCACACGTTCTGAAAATTCTATGATAACTTACTCGCTAGGCTAGCATGTTGGAAGGCATTGTATTAGCGAGTATAAAATTCCTACTTGTTAGACATCGGCTTGGGTTATCGTTGGATGGATGACCACACCCATCGTTCGAGATGAAGTAGATCCATTCCATAGTGGATTTTTCCGCGGTTGCTTGCTCAGTGTTAATTAATAAACGTTCTTGTGTGTGGCGCGGTCGCATGCAAGCGACTCTGGTTTCGAATCTCAAGTCAAGATGTGTTCAACTAATGAGCCCAAATGAGGGCGAACCTCGAGTCTTGTTGGCTTTCAGAGCTTTGTGAGCTGCTAAGTTTCTTTACTGTGAAAATTAATCATATTATCCCTTACATGCTGAAAATTATGTATGTATATATATATATATATATATATATATATATATATATATATATATATATATATATATATATATATATAAAGAGAGAAAACTTTCTGCCTTTGAAGTTTTGTTCTCCCAACTTAGACATAATGTTCAGATTTCCCCGGAAAAAATTCTGGGATGAAATCTACTTTAATTGCCTTAGCTCACCGATTTAGTAATACTCCTGCTGATCGTAGAGACTTTGTCTGGAACATAACGCAATTTAAAACTATGAAAGCGTTAAAGTCCAATGCCGATATTTACATGTGCAAACCAGATAACGGAGCAGGAGTGATAATTTTGGATACATCGGACAACGTTGAGAAAATGGCAGCTATTCTTAACGATGTTTCGAAATTCTGGAAACTCGGCTCTTTCGAGTTGACCGAGAATACTTGCAAGAACGTGGCCAAAATGCAACGGCGTCAACTTGCTCTATTTAAAAAGAATGCTTTTTGCAAAGACGTCTATGACAGGATTAGATCCTCTGCGTCACAACGTCCCAGAATGTATTTCTCCCTAAAATCCATAAGTAAGGTGTTCCACTGAGACCTATTTTATCAATGGTTGGTTCGGCACAACATTCTTTGGCTCAGTTGCTTGTGGAAATTTTGCAAACTGTTCGCGAATTATATACCACACATTGTATTCCTGATTCTTTTAGGTTTGTTAATTGTCTTCGTGGGTTGAATTCAAATGCAGAGACATCTTTTATGTGCTCATTTGATGTCTCTAGTCTCTTTACCAACATACCTTTGGATGAGACAATACGTATATGTACCGACGCGCTCTATTGGTCGTCGCATGACTGCTCCACGTTTTTCTAAATAGATTCTTATTGAACTCGTTTTAATGTGTACAAAATCTGTAGAGTTTAGTTTTTGTGATATCATGTACTGTCAGATCGACGGGGTTTCAATGGAGAGTCCGTTGGCCCCAAATTGAGCGGATATTTTTGTCGGATACTATGAATCCATCTTGTTTAACTCTACAACAAAACCCACTGCATATTTCAGATATGTTGACGACACTTTTGCTATTTTTTCATCGCAGGGTGAAGCGTCAACATTTTGAATTCTTTATATGAGGCTCTAAAGTTCACTATTGAAAGTGAGAAGGACAATTCGCTTCCCGTCTTGGATGTTCTTGTCGAACGCTCAAGGGGGGGCTTTCTCACTACAATTTATAGGAAGCCGACATTTACTGGCCTATATGTGAACTGGTTGTCTTTGTACCAAAATCACGTAAGGACGGCTTAATTAATATTCTGGTACATAAACGATTAGACGCCGAACTCGATAAGATCAGGGAAATATTCATCAATAATGGTTATCCTGTTGACCTTATTGATGACTGTATTTTCAAAAAGGTTGGACTTTTGAAATGCCCGGTTTATTTAAAACTACCGTGGATTGGGGATAAGATTAATAGACTTTCTCAACAGATTCGCAGAAGTATTTACGACTGCTTCTATTCTGTGTCCCTGCGTTTGGTATACACTACGAGACCTGCTTTTCCTTCTTTTCGGAATGATAGTTTGCCTTACATCCAAAATATCAAAAATATTGTGTATCAATTTAAATGCCAGTACGATGCTTGTTTATGTTGGGTGAACATCCTTGCATCTTTTGACTCGTATAAACCAGCACGTTCCATCTAAAATCAGACAGGGGAGGATGGGATCTGGTAGCCTACCTCTTTCTGCATCCTTGGGCTCTGCTATTGGCCAGCATTTGGTTGATAATCCATGCTGTGCCGATAGATATAAAATAGGTGCTACATAGAGCAGACTCCAGAAACCATTTAAAGATTCTGGAGTCTGTTCTGAAAATGTATTTGCACTTCCAGAGTATATATATCGTTAGTAAAACAATTCGAATACCACAATTATATTTATATAAAATTCATATAATGTTATTGATGGTATAAAATAATTTGAATGTTATAGTAATATACTTCTGCCATTAGAATTGTTTACTAATCATATATATATATATATATATATATATATATATATATATATATAATCTCTAGCATTTTTTGAAGAACATTTCTTCGTCTCTGAATTGTTTAGTAACATTTCCCAATTCAAAGGAACACGTGTAAAACGTTTTATATATATATATATATATATATATATATATATATATATATATATATATATATATAGAGAGAGAGAGAGAGAGGGGGAAAGACTTATATGTAATATACTGATTTCGTGTTATTCAGTAAGTTTTCATATACCAATGAGTTTTAAGCCCAAAAGAGTTCACTTAAGTAGTAAACTACAAAATTATCATATTTCATAATTGAGCATTAATATACTGTGAAATCAAAATCAAGACTTCAAAAAGGGTGTTGGCGGCAACAAAAAGTGTATTACATTTTACGTTACAATTGTTTCCATGTCCAGTCGAACAATTTCAAACATTATATCGTTTGAAAATTTTCCAAAACTAGCATTTCTTCAGACTTTATGAATAAACACACTTTTGACAATAGAGTATTTTTTGAAGAGAAACAAAATCCCTTAACGGCAAAAGCATGTGAGCAACATTTACCTTTGTTATGGATATGGAAAAGCCCATTTAAATATTAATATATCGCCGAATTTTCGTATCCTTATTTATGAACCGAGTCATGAGAAGTTTTCACAGAAAACACTAAGCCATTAAAAAAAACTTTTTTATATATTCGTTGAGTTCCTAATTTAGATCTCGCTGTTTCTTTATTCCTAATAACATTTTTTTTTTCTAAAAAGAGTGTTTTAATTTTTATTTCTATATTTATTGTATGGCCGTAAAACCTTGCAATAACGTTACGGTTAATTTTAGTTTCGTATTAGTGGCAAGTAATTTTTACAGGTTATCGTTATTAAGATTTAAGACCATTTTAGATTTGAAGTTTAATTGAATATGAGAATAAATAAAATGGCTGTATTATATGTATAAATCCTTGTATAACATTTCGAGTGAAGTATTCTAATCTATTTAATATTATTTAATGTTTGTAATTTATTGTCATCCTACTTGAATATGTTTTCATATCGTTTCTAAAGACAATTATGACGGGAGATAATCCAATTATGGTGTTAATTGCTACTAGTTAATTCTCTTGGAAAATTTGCTATCCTTTACTTTAAAGATCCCCAATATCTATTAAACTGTAGGAGAGAAATAGCGAACAACTGTTTTCATAGGAAAAAATTTACTCTAGGATAGAGATACAAAATAATTTTAAAACTAACAATAAAAAAATAAATAAATAAACATACACATACATAAAGTATCACATATATATATACATATATATCTACACACATATATACACACACATATATATATACATATATATATGTGTATATAAACAAGCATATATAAAAAATAAGGAAAGAAAATAAGCTAGATATAAAATAGGTCAGTTCACTAGATATCGACACTCCTCGCTAAAATCGCATACACAAAGGAACGAGAAAACCGAGAGTCAACTAGACATTTGTCCTGTAAGTGCCCGCTCATTGGCTTATTAGGAAGGGTGACGTGGAAACTAGAAAGCTGATTGGCTAACTAAAAACTCGATAGAAGGTGCGTATCTAAAAACGCGAGACAACCACAAAATTCTCGCATAAGCCTGGGGAATCCTAGCGTGGATGAAACGCGGAATGTTCTGTGTAGCTTAATCGCTATATATATTTTATAACTTACTATATATATATATATATATATATATATATATATATATATATATATAGAGAGAGAGAGAGAGAGAGAGAGAGAGAGAAAGAGAGAAAGGTAGATATAGAGGGGGATTAAAAGTGTAGCAGTCATCATACACGTGGAAAAGTGTTGGTCGCGATGTGTTTTTCATCAGGGATTGAACTCAAAACATTCCAGTAAATAGATAAAATATTTTTATATTTTATTTTTGCTCATCCAAATAAGCATTGTTATTCATGGTCGAATTCTCATCGAAATAAAACATAGATGCTTTTTTTCTCGGATGAAAATCTAGTGGACGCGACCAGTTAGGATTAATTCATATAAGTGAACAAAGTAACGATTGAGTTGACTTCGTTTGACTCAGTTTTCTTGATTCACAAAATTTGTATTTTGTTAATTACAATTTGAGATTCATATTTTGAAGAATCGTTAATTACAATTTGAAATTCATATTTTGAAGCATTGTTAATTACAATTTGAGATTCATATTTTGAAGCATCGTTAATTACAATTTGAGATTCATATTTTGAAGCATTGTTAATTACAATTTGAGATTCATATTTTGAAGCATCGTTAATTACAATTTGAGATTCATATTTGGAAGCATTGTTAATTACAATTTGAGATTCATATTTTGAAGCATCGTTAATTACAATTTGAGATTCATATTTTGAAGCATCGTTAATTACAATTTGAGATTCATATTTTGAAGCATTGTTATGGATACATCTTTCTTTAGATAATCATAAGACAGGACATTCAGGCGATTTAATAAATTGTTGCTTTCCAGAGAAAAAATATCAAAATCTTTAACCTGATATATAAGCCCCTAAGATAATGATGTTATAATCATACGATCACTTTGGCCGTCAAATAACATTTACGCTTTATATAAATGTTCACTTCAACTGTATTTCTCGCGATTAAAATTAGCTGTGTAGTTTGTTCCTTGTTAATAGAGTCAGAAATAGCTTTGTGACTGGATTCAAATCTCCCGACCGACCGGCTGTAATCGTAATTCCCTGCACTAATGATTTCTGAGAAGATGAAACACTTGTGTCTGTAGATATTAAAATGATTATATATATATATATATATATATATATATATATATATATATATATATATATACATATATGTATATATATATATATTGGATTTACATTTTTTGGATTTTACCGTCATTGGATACTTTACCTTTCACAAGACTATCCATTCACGTGAAATCACCCTTTTCTTCACCATATTCCCTCTGCTTCACTTTTTTTGTTATCAAGTAAGATGTTTGACTTACTTGCAGTTTCATCAAATACTTTTGTATGCAAAATCCGATCCTGCATTTTGCTAATTCCTACCCTCTTATGAGAAGGAAAGTATTTCTTCGAAACTCCGCAGATTAAGGTCTATCCATTATGAAGTGTTTCCTTTTCAGATTAAATATGGTTTTACCTCTTTTTCAAAGTGTTTTTTAACATATTTTATTAACTATTTGCTCTTCATATTATAAGCTCTATCTCCTATTTGGTTTTATCGAGCTTTTCCATCTGGTTGAGATAACTTTATAAATATTAATTCTTTTATATTTATAATATACTTTACTTTTACCCTCTTGGATCATTTTGGTAAATTTAATTATAATTTTTATTTTATTATAAGCTCCAGTTTGGTTGAGTTGGTTGGTTGTTTTTGTTTTACGGCACATCAACACTTTTCGGGTTATTTAATGCCGAATCTTAAGATTTTGAAGAAAATTTTTTTAAATAGAGTATATTTGTTGTTTTCACGTCGGTTTCTATTTAACCCATAGTTGGGACCCTAACAGGTACTACCACTCCGTGCCAGAGTGGACCTGGGAGCAATGGTAATTAAAGGGTGGCCCCACACTCCCCAAAGCTCACAAGCTGGACCTCACCACTGGATATAGTTTAAGGTCATATCCAGGACCCACATTGAGGGACTTTTACCCTCTGCAGGGGGGAAGTCGGTGTATTCTAATGCCCCACCGACAGGGCCATCGTTTGGTTGAGCTTTTTATTCTATCTAGATATGTTCGAAAAGGAATACATTCCCCTGTCTGCCAAAAATATCCCTATTCCTACCCAACAAGAATATATCCACAAATTTGTTCTCGCTTTGAACACTTTCATAAAAATATAAGGAAAGCGCTTATTTCCTCTGAAGCCCAATCTCACCCAGAAATCTTAACAAATGAACTTTCATAGAGAACATAAGAAAATCGAAAGGATTGCTGTCAAATTTTACGGATTAAAAACCACTGCCACCCCAAATACAACCCTTATCGTAACGAGTTTGAGAATTCCACATTAAATTTAGTTAAAAAAATTAAATTTAAGTAACAAAAACACCATTATAATCCGGTTACTCGAAAAATAAATAATTTTGCCGAAAAAGTTAAAAAGAATAAACATATATTCGTCCCTGCTGACAAGACAAAAAATTATTATAAACTTGACTATCCTACTTTTGTATAAAGAACTTAATAAATCTTATAAAATGGTCCCTCCTAAGACTTTAGATTCCATTAATTCTTAAGCTAAACATTTACTGACTTCTATGAATATTCGTAACTTCACTGAAATAATTTCTCCGGGTACCCCTAGATTCAGCCTCAAGGATCATAAACCTAATTTCTATGACAACCCCTCCATCAGATTGATCTGCCCATCTAACTCTGACTTAGGTGATGTAAGCAAAAATATCTTAGATAGAATCATCCCTTCTATTAAAGAAAAAGTAGGTTTCCCTCTTTGGCTAAATTCAGATTCCGTAATTAATTGGTTTGTCTCCCTTAAAAATAAACACCTCTTTAACTTCATAACCTTTGACATCCAAAATTATTATCATTCAATTTCTCCGATCATTGTAAATAAGGCTCTAATCTTTGCAATAAGAAATTCTGATTTAACTAATTTAGAAATTAAATTAATTCTCCTAGCAAGCAAGTCCCTTATACAATTTAACAATAAGTTTTGGACTAGAAAGGACACCCCTGATAATTTTGACATCTTGATGGGCGCTTCTGACACTGTAGGAGTTACCGATTTAGTGGGACTTTTCTTACTGAAAAACCTTAAATACAACTTTAAACATATCCAAGAGGGCCTTTATAAAGATGATGCCCTTTTTACTCCAACAGCCAGGTAAGGAGAGTACAACAAAACAATTAAAAATTACATAACTTCTTTAATAACTTTGCCCTTTCTATAATTATCGAACCAAACAAAAAAACTTCAAATTTTCTAGATGTTGCACTTAATCTTTACACCGAAACCCATAGCCCCTATCATAAACCAAACCTTACGCTTTTATACGTCCATAAATCTTCTACCCACCCCAACTCAATTACAAAATCTATGGTACCATCCGTCTCTAGAAGAATTTCTGCTCTTTCTGCTGATAAAAAAACTTTTAATCAAAATGCTACTTTCTTCAATAATGCCTTAAGGAACTCAGGACACAAGGAAACGATTAAATACAACCATTATGTTCCTCCTGCTGGCCGCCTTAAATCTGTAATCACACACAATATGACTCGCAAGAAACCAGTTCAAATAACAAGATCTGCCGCTATCAATAACAAAGAATCAGTCTACATATATAATCCAAAACAAAATACTAATCGCAATACCTCTAATCCACCCAGTCGCATCAGAAGAAAGAAAAATATTTGGTTAAATCCTCCATTTAGCATAAATGTCAAAACTAATATACCAAAGGAATTCTTCAACATTGCACAAAACTCTTTCAAATACCCACACAGATATAGTTCCATTTCCAATAAAAACTCAATCGTATTTCTTATTACACAATGCCTAATTTAGCACAAAGAACTTAAACATCTAATAACAAAGAAATTAAATCAGCCCCCAAAATCCCTGTCCCAATTAAACCAGAAACTATCTGTAATTGTAATAACACACATCTTTGCCCACCCAATAATGATTGCATCCATAGAGATGTTATATATTAATGCACAATTACTGAGCTCCCACACAATCCTCCCATAACAGACACCAATATTTCGTCTTCAAGTTTTCCTTCTTCCCATCCTCCATCTGATATAGTTACTAATCCAATATACCACTCGAGCAGACCCTCCACCTACAATCATACAACTAGCAATAATAATAATGATAATAAATTTAACATTAATTAAGAAAATAATATAAAACCACATTTCTTCCTTTATCAACAATAATTCTAATAATAACCAAGGAACTTCTCTAACAAATTTAATTAAAAAACTTAATTCTAATAATACCCACTTCTAAATCCATAAGAAATTAAGTCTTACACTCCTGGCTCTAAGTCATATCGCCTCTGAACAACCAAAGCTATAACTATAATTACTTTCCCTCCTCAAAGTAACAATATAATAAATTCTAAAAAAGAACTGATCTCATCCTGTAAACTTACATACTTACATACTTACTTGCTTTATCTGGAATTTGCAGATATTGGCCCTCCTCTCCCCTTAATTTTATTTGTTTTATATTTTTATTTTATATTTATCTTTTAATTATTTATTTATTAATTAATTTATTTTTTCCATTTAGTGTTTTTAATAACTCTTGCGCAGATTTTCTTAAGTAATAACCTGTACATTTCAGTTGACCTATTTTTGCCTGATATTTTCCGCGCCTTTTAACGTCATCTTGTTTGGGTCATTTTGGCATTTGCTTTTCTATTTTATATTTAATTCTATCAACATTTAATCTTTTTTACTATCTCTCTGTTCTTCACTGATTTTTCTTAATTACACTTTGTCTCGGCAGCCGTGTTAAACGCATATATTATTTTTCTTTTATTAATATTATTGGAATTTTTCCCCTCTTTCTTGTACAAATTGATGAATTATTCCACGGATTTCGGCCTTTTGGATTATTTTGGACCATCTTCCAATTACACGATTTCCTTGGATTTTACTTATGCGAATGGAAATTAAATTAACTTTCTTGGATTTACATTTTTTGGATTTTACCGTAATTGGATACTTTACCTTTCACAAGACTATCCATTCACGTGAAATCACCTTTTTCTTCACCATATTCCCTCTGCTTCACTTTTTTTTATCACGTAAGGTCTTTGACTTACTTGCAGTTTCATCAAATACTTTTGTATGCAAAATCCGATTCCGCATTTTTCCAATTCCTACCCTCTGATGAGAAGGAAAGTATTTCTTCGGAACTCCACGGATTAAGGTCTATCCACTTATTAAGTGTTTCCTTTTCAGATTAAATATGTTTTCAACTCTTTTTCAAAGTGTTTTTTAACATAGGTTATCAATTATTTGCTCTTCGTATGTTGGAGAATTGTTAATTATAATTAAAGATTTGTATTTATGAGCATTGTTATTTACAATTCAATTTTTTATTACAATTGTTCATGACAATTCGTGATTCTTATTTTTTGAAAATTGATAATTAAAATTTGAGATTTTTATTTTGAAACACTGTTAATTACAATTCTAAATTACAATTGTGTATTACAATTGTTTATAACACATTTTGAGATTCGTATTTAGAAGCATTGGTAATAACATTCGGTTTTCCAAAGCATTTTAATTAAAATTGCTTATAACAATTGTTAATTATAATTTTTAATGACATTTTGAGTTTTGTAATTTTGAGCACTGTGTATTAGAATTCGAGTGTCACGTTTAGAGCATTGTTTATTATAATTAGAGATTCGGTTTTGTAAGCATTTTGAATTACATTTGTTAATTACATTTGTTAATTAAAATTTGAGATTCGTTTCTTTGGGCATTGTTAATTAAAAATTAAGATTCGTTTTTTTATAATATTGTTATTTCAAATTTATATTCCTGTAATTGAACTTCGTTAATCACAATTATTAATTACAATTGTTAATGAAAATTCGAGATTCGAATTTTAGACCATTGATGATTGCAATTTGGGATTCGTATTTAGGAGCTTTGTTAACCAAAATTGGTATTAGGTTAGTGCAAAAAATACTGTCGTGTTTTGACGGTCAACTTAAAAAGATCATAACTCCCTTCATAATAAACTTTACTAATCGAAATAAGAACCATTCGCATTTTATTTATCCCATTTGCATAGAAACCCGGAGTTTCGGATACAATGAAGTTATTGAAGGTCGATTCAACATCAAAGCGGCATTTGAAGCATTTTTCGCGCAAGAAGTTGTCGAGATGCTTTAAAAAGTGATAATCGATGGGCAAGAGGTCCGGTGAATATGGCGGATGAGGCAGAGTCTCGTAACCCAATTCGTTCAGCTTTTGCAGAGTCAGTTGATCAACATTCGGACGAGCCTTGTCGTGAAGGAGAATTGGTCCACTATATTGACAACTCTCGGGTATATACGTTGGATCTTCTGGCGCATTTCGTCAATTTGTCGGCAGTACTACTACTCCGCTCTGATTCAAGAACCTGTGATGGATAAGATCGACCGCAGACCACTAAACACTCACCATGACCTGTTTTTGCAATTTCTGCTTCGAGAACGTTGCCAGTTCTCATAGAGGATCCACTTCTAATCACACGTCACAATCCGCGCGAGAAATAGGTCGTTTTTTTTTTGTTGCGCAGAATGCGCCTATAAGACACGTCAAAACGACAATTTTTTAAATTATCGTTCAATTCATGCGGCATCAATTTATTCAACTTTTTTGACTACCCTATTTGATTTAAATGGCGAACAAGTTCAAAGGCAACTTCTCGTGTGGTTTTGCGAAAAACGGCAATTAATGCTTCCAAATGTTTGTTATCAACCGCACTCGTCTGGCCGTGACCGGCTTCATCTCTGAGGCTCTCGTAACAATTGCGAAATTTCCTGAACCACCGTTACGCCACGCGTTCGTTAGTTGTCTCTCTCATCATTGATATCACGAGCTGTCTCGGCAGCTTTTCGGCTTAGTTGGAACAGAAACCAAAAATCATGCGGATTTGTATTTAATCCATGCTGTAAAAAACTTGCAAAGAATAAATAAAGAGATTGAGAACGGAAACGAATAATACGATTCGTATTTTGTATCATTGTAAATTACAATTCCGAGGGTTGTGAATTACAATTGTTAATTTCAATTGCTAATTTCAATTGCTAATTTCAATTTTAAATTAAAATTTGAAATTCGTATTTTGAAGTATTGTTTAAGTAACAATGCGCTAAAATAGGCATGTAAAATAATATTAAACAATGCTCAACAATTGGAATCACGATTGTAATAAAAATGTTAATTCACAATTGTAATTAACAATTGTAATTAACAATTGTAATTAACAATGTAGCATTAGAGAAATGTATATTACAATTCTTAATTACAATTTGAGATTTTTTTATTTTGGAGTATTTGTAAATACAATTTGAGATTTTTTATTTTGGAGTATTTATAAATACAATTTTAGATTTTTTATTTTGGAGTATTTGTAAATAAAATTTGAGATTTTTTATTTTGGAACATTTGTAAATACAATTTGAGATTTCTATTATGGAACATTTGTAATAACAATTTGAGATTTTTATTTTTAAGTATTTGTAAATACAATTTGAAATTTTTTATTTTGGAGCATTTGTAAATACAATTTGAGATTTGTATTTTAGAGTATTTGTAAATACAATTTGAGATTTGTATTTTGGAGTATTTGCAAATACAATTTGAGATTTGTATTTTTGAGCATTTGTAATTACAATTTGAGATACAGACGTTTGGAGAATTGGCGGTGACGTGTTTGGGATCATTGACATTTCAGTTGTTATTTGTGTGTTCGTTTTCAAGTTTACAACAGAAGACAAAAGAAAACAAATTGTACATGAGTTCAAATTAAACAATAAAAAATGAACAAATCTTGTGAAAACACAAAAGTAAAAATGGACTAAAGAAAAAAATACGAAATACTATTGACATTAGAGAACATTACAATGCAAATAAATTAGGGACCGATATTATAGAAACAACATTAAGCAACCTAACAATTCCAAAATGGAGCATGCTCTTACCTTCATAATTCATATCTGTTCTGCATGAAAAAAACACAACCTGAAAAATAAAAGAACACCTTTTTATTTCGCATAAATTGAAATCAGCATCATATATTTATTTTGGTTTGAATATACCAGAGGGATATCGCAAAATTCAATTTTAGCATTGATTCACAAAATGTCGTCTGATATCGAAACCAAAAGAAGGAAAAGACGCAAAAAAGAAGACGAAGAAGAAGAAACAGAAGAAGAAGAGAAAGAAGAAGAAGAAGAAGAAGTGCCAAAGATTAAAGAAAAAAGAAAAAAAGTGTTACTGTATGGCAAGGAGTGTACTAGGGATAAAGCATAAAAAGATGAAGAAGATAATGTAAGAAAAGAAGAAAACACAGAAGAGGAAAAGATTGAAAAATGATTAAAAAACGAAATAGAAGAAGATAAAGAAGAAGTAAAAGAAAGGAGAAAGAATGGAAATTTGGAAATCAAGAACGAAGAAGAACAAAAAGAAAGAAGAGAAAAAGAACAAAGAAACGAACACAACAAAAGGAAGACAAAAACAAAGGAGGCGAAGAATAAGGAGGCACACAATAGAAAAAAAGAAAAAGAGAAAGAAATGAATAAGGAAAATAAGGAAAAAGATAAATGGACTTAAAAATGGAAAAGCGTTGCACAAAGGAAGACTGAGATAAAAGAAAATGAAACAAAAAATAAAGACAAATAAAAAATAAAAATAGATGTACATTATTGCAAATAACTAAAAAGTAGATGAACAATATTGCAAATAAAAAACTAAAAAGTAGATATACAATATTGCAAATAAAAAACTTAAAAGTAGATGTACTATCTTGCAAATAAAAAAACTAAAAAGTAGATGTAAAATATTGCAAATAAAAAAAATACAAAGTAGATGTACAATATTGCAAATAAAAACAAAATAGTAAATGTACAATATTGCAAATAAAAAAAACTAAAAGTAGATGTACAATATTGTAAATAAAAAACTAAAAAGTAGATGTACAATATTGTAAATAAAAAAAACTAAAAAGTAGATGTACAATATCGTAAATAAAAAACTAAAAAGTAGATGTACAATATTGTAAATAAAAAAACTAAAAATAGATGTACAATATTGCAAATAAAAAAAACTAAAAAGTAGATGTACAATATTGTAAATAAAAAAAACTAAAAAGTAGATGTACAATATTGTAAATAAAAAAACTAAAAATAGATGTACAATATTGCAAATAAAAAAAACTAAAAATAGATGTACAATATTGCAAATAAAAAAAACTAAAAGTAGATGTACAATATTGTAAATGTAAAACTAAAAAGTAGATGTACAATATTGTAAATAAAAAAACTAAAAAGTAGATGTACAATATTGTAAATAAAAAAACCAAAAATAGATGTACAATATTGCAAATAAAAAAAACTAAAAATAGACGTGCAATATTGCAAATAAAAAAAACTAAAAGTAGATGTACAATATTGTAAATAAAAAACTAAAAAGTAGATGTACAATATCGTAAATAAAAAACTAAAAAGTAGATGTACAATATTGTAAATAAAAAAACTAAAAATAGATGTACAATATTGTAAATAAAAGAACTAAAAAGTAGATGTACAATATCGTAAATAAAAAACTAAAATGTAGATGTACAATATTGTAAATAAAAAAACTAAAAAGTAGATGTACAATATTGTAAATAAAAAACTAAAAAGTAGATGTACAATATTGTAAATAAAAAACTAAAAATAGATGTACAATACTGTAAATGAAAAAAAATATAGATGTACAATATTGTAAATAAAAAAACTAAAAAGTAGATGTACAATATTGTAAATAAAAAAAACTAAAAAGTAGATGTACAATATTGTAAATAAAAAACTAAAAAGTAGATGTACAATATTGTAAATAAAAGAACTAAAATGTAGATGTACAATATTGTAAATAAAAAAACTAAAAAGTAGAAGTACAATATTGTAAATAAAATAACTAAAAAGTAGATGTACAATATTGTAAATAAAAAAAACTAAAAAGTAGATGTACAATATTGTAAATAAAATAACTAAAAAGTAGATGTACAATATTGTAAATAAAAAACTAAAAATAGATGTACATGATTGTAAATAAAAAACTAAAAATAGATGTACAATATTGTAAATAAAAAACTAAAAAGTAGATGTACAATATTGTAAATAAAAAAACTAAAACTAGATGTACAATACTGTAAATGAAAAAAAATAGATGTACAATATTGCAACTAAAAAAAACTAACAAGTAGATGTACAATATTGTAAATAAAAAACTAAAAAGTTGATGTACAATACTGTAAATGAAAAAATATAGATGTACAATATTGCAAATGAAAAAGCTAAAAAGTAGATGTACAATATTGTAAATAAAAGAACTAAAATGTAGATGTACAATATTGTAAATAAAAACACTAAAAAGTAGATGTACAATATTGTAAATAAAATAACTAAAAAGTAGATGTACAATATTGTAAATAAAAAAACTAAAAAGTAGATGTACAATATTGTAAATAAAATAACTTAAAAGTAGATGTACAATATTGTAAATAAAAGAACTAAGAAGTAGATGTACAATATTGTAAATAAAAAACTAAAAAGTAGATGTACAATACTGTAAATGAAATACTAAAAATAGATGTACAATACTGTAAATGAAAAAAAATATAGATGTACAATATTGCAAATAAAAAACTAAAAAGTAGATGTACAATACTGTAAATGAAAAAAAATATAGATGTACAATATTGCAAATAAAAAACTAAAAAGTTGATGTACTATACTGTAAATGAAAAAATATAGATGTACAATATTGTAAATAAAAAAGCTAAAAAGTAGATGTACAATATTGTAAATAAAAAACTAAACATAGATGTACAATACTGTAAATGAAAAAAATATAGATGTACAATATTGCAAATAAAAAACTAAAAAGTAGATGTACAATATTGTAAATAAAAGAACTAAGAAGTAGATGTACAATATTGTAAATAAAAACACGAAAAAGTAGATGTACAATATTGTAAATAAAATAACTAAAAAGTAGATGTACAATATTGTAAATAAAAAAACTAAAAAGTAGATGTACAATATTGTAAATAAAAAAACTAAAAATAGATGTACAATATTGCAAATAAAAAAAACTAAAAATAGATGTACAATATTGCAAATAAAAAAAACTAAAAGTAGATGTACAATATTGTAAATGTAAAACTAAAAAGTAGATGTACAATATTGTAAATAAAAAAACTAAAAAGTAGATGTACAATATTGTAAATAAAAAAACCAAAAATAGATGTACAATATTGCAAATAAAAAAAACTAAAAATAGACGTGCAATATTGCAAATAAAAAAAACTAAAAGTAGATGTACAATATTGTAAATAAAAAACTAAAAGGTAGATGTACAATATTGTAAATAAAAAAACTAAAAAGTAGATGTACAATATCGTAAATAAAAAACTAAAAAGTAGATGTACAATATGGTAAATAAAAAAACTAAAAATAGATGTACAATATTGTAAATAAAAGAACTAAAAAGTAGATGTACAATATCGTAAATAAAAAACTAAAATGTAGATGTACAATATTGTAAATAAAAAAACTAAAAAGTAGATGTACAATATTGTAAATAAAAAAAACTAAAAAGTAGATGTACAATATTGTAAATAAAAAACTAAAAATAGATGTACAATACTGTAAATGAAAAAAAATATAGATGTACAATATTGTAAATAAAAAAACTAAAAAGTAGATGTACAATATTGCAAATAAAAAAAACTAAAAAGTAGATGTACAATATTGTAAATAAAAAACTAAAAAGTAGATGTACAATATTGTAAATAAAAGAACTAAAATGTAGATGTACAATATTGTAAATAAAAAAACTAAAAAGTAGAAGTACAATATTGTAAATAAAATAACTAAAAAGTAGATGTACAATATTGTAAATAAAAAAAACTAAAAAGTAGATGTACAATATTGTAAATAAAATAACTAAAAAGTAGATGTACAATATTGTAAATAAAAAACTAAAAATAGATGTACATGATTGTAAATAAAAAACTAAAAATAGATGTACAATATTGTAAATAAAAACTAAAAAGTAGATGTACAATATTGTAAATAAAAAAACTAAAACTAGATGTACAATACTGTAAATGAAAAAAAATAGATGTACAATATTGCAACTAAAAAAAACTAACAAGTAGATGTACAATGTTGTAAATAAAAAACTAAAAAGTTGATGTACAATACTGTAAATGAAAAAATATAGATGTACAATATTGCAAATGAAAAATCTAAAAAGTAGATGTACAATATTGTAAATAAAAGAACTAAAATGTAGATGTACAATATTGTAAATAAAAACACTAAAAAGTAGATGTACAATATTGTAAATAAAATAACTAAAAAGTAGATGTACAATATTGTAAATAAAATAACTAAAAAGTAGATGTACAATACTGTAAATGAAAAACTAAAAATAGATGTACAATACTGTAAATGAAAAACATATAGATGTACAATATTGCAAATAAAAAACTAAGAAGTAGATGTACAATACTGTAAATGAAAAAAAATATAGATGTACAATATTGCGAATAAAAAACTAAAAAGTAGATGTACAATACTGTAAATGAAAAAAAATATAGATGTACAATATTGCAAATAAAAAACTAAAAAGTTGATGTACAATACTGTAAATGAAAAAAAATATAGATGTACAATATTGCAAATAAAAAACTAAAAAGTAGATGTACAATACTGTAAATGAAAAAAAATATAGATGTACAATATTGCAAATAAAAAACTAAAAAGTTGATGTACAATACTATAAATGAAAAAAAAATATAGATGTACAATATTGCAAATAAAAAACTTAAAAGTAGATGTACAATATTGTAAATAAAAGAACTAAAATGTAGATGTACAATATTGTAAATAAAAAAACTAAAAAGTAGATGTACAATATTGTAAATAAAAAATAAAAAGTAGATGTACAATATTGTAAATAAAAAACTAAAAAGTAGATGTACAATATTGTAAATAAAAAAACTACAAAGTAGATGTACAATATTGTAAATAAAAAAACTAAAAAGTAGATGTACAATATTATAAATAAAAAAACTAAAAAGTAGATGTACAATATTGTAAAAAAAATTTAAAAGTAGATGTACAATATTATAAATAAAAAAAACTAAAAAGTAGATGTACAATATTGTAAATAAAAAACTAAAAATAGATGTACAATATTGTAAATGTAAAACTAAAAAGTAGATGTACAATATTGTAAATAAAAAAAACTAAAAAGTAGATGTACAATATTGTAAATAAAAAAACTAAAAAGTAGATGTACAATATTGAAAATAAACAACTAAAAAGTAGATGTACAATATTGTAAATAAAAAAACTAAAAAGTAGATGTACAATATTGTAAATAAACAACTAAAAAGTAGATGTACAATATTGTAAATAAAAAAAACTAAAAAGTAGATGTACAATATTGTAAATAAAAAACTAAAAAGTAGATGTACAATATTGTAAATAAAAAAAACTAAAAAGTAGATGTACAATATTGTAAATAAAAAAACTAAAAAGTAGATGTACAATATTGTAAATAAAAAAACTAAAAAGTAGATGTACAATATTGTAAATAAAAAAAACTAAAAAGTAGACGTACAATATGGTAAATAAAAAAACTTAAAGTAGATGTACAATATTGTAAATAAAAAAAACTCAAAAGTAGATGTACAATATTGTAAATAAAAAAACTAAAAAGTAGATGTACAATATTGTAAATAAAAAAACTAAAAAGTAGATGTACAATATTGTAAATAAAAAAAACTAAAAAGTAGACGTACAATATGGTAAATAAAAAAACTTAAAGTAGATGTACAATATTGTAAATAAAAAAAACTAAAAAGTAGATGTACAATATTGTAAATAAAAAAAACTAAAAAGTAGATGTGCAATATTGTAAATAAACAACTAAAAAGTAGATGTACAATATTGTAAATAAAAAAAAATTAAAAAGTAGATGTACAATATTGTAAATAAAAAAACTAAAAAGTAGATGTACAATATTGTAAATAAAAAAAACTAAAAAGTAGATGTACAATATTGTAAATAAAAAAAAACAAAAAGTAGATGTACAATATTGTAAATAAACAACTAAAAAGTAGATGTACAATATTGTAAATAAAAAAAACTAAAAAGTAGATGTACAATATTGTAAATAAAAAAACTAAAAAGAAGATGTACAATATTGTAAATAAAAAAAAACTAAAAAGTAGATGTACAATATTGCAAATAAAAAAAACTAAAAGTAGATGTACAATATTGTAAATAAAAATCTAAAAAGTAGATGTACAATATTGTGAATAAAAAAAACTAAAAAGTAGATGTACAATATTGTAAATAAAAAACTAAAAAGTTGATGTACAATATTGTAAATAAAAAACTAAAAAGTAGATGTACAATATTGTAAAAAAAAAAACTAAAAAGTAGATGTACAATATTGTAAATAAAAAAACTAAAAAGTAGATGTACAATATTGTAAATAAAAAAACTAAAAAGTAGATGTACAATATTGTAAATAAAAAAACTAAAAAGTAGATGTACAATATTGTAAATAAAAAAACTAAAAAGTAGATGAACAATATTGTAAATAAACAACTAAAAAGTAGATGTACAATATTGTAAATAAAAAAACTAAAAAGTAGATGTACAATATTGTAAATAAAAAAAACTAAAAAGTAGATGTACAATATTGTAAATAAAAAAACTAAAAAGTAGATGTACAATATTGTAAATAAACAACTAAAAAGTAGATGTACAATATTGTAAATAAAAAAACTAAAAAGTAGATGTACAATATTGTAAATAAACAACTAAAAAGTAGATGTACAATATTGTAAATAAAAAAAACTAAAAAGTAGATGTACAATATTGTAAATAAAAAACTAAAAAGTAGATGTACAATATTGTAAATAAAAAAAAACTAAAAAGTAGATGTACAATATTGTAAATAAAAAAACTAAAAAGTAGATGTACAATATTGTAAATAAAAAAACTAAAAAGTAGATGTACAATATTGTAAATAAAAAAAACTAAAAAGTAGACGTACAATATGGTAAATAAAAAAACTTAAAGTAGATGTACAATATTGTAAATAAAAAAAACTCAAAAGTAGATGTACAATATTGTAAATAAAAAAACTAAAAAGTAGATGTACAATATTGTAAATAAAAAAACTAAAAAGTAGATGTACAATATTGTAAATAAAAAAAACTAAAAAGTAGACGTACAATATGGTAAATAAAAAACTTAAAGTAGATGTACAATACTGTAAATAAAAAAAACTAAAAAGTAGATGTACAATATTGTAAATAAAAAAAACTAAAAAGTAGATGTACAATATTGTAAATAAACAACTAAAAAGTAGATGTACAATATTGTAAATAAAAAAAAATTAAAAAGTAGATGTACAATATTGTAAATAAAAAAACTAAAAAGTAGATGTTCAATATTGTAAATAAAAAAAACTAAAAAGTAGATGTACAATATTGTAAATAAAAAAACTAAAAAGTAGATGTACAATATTGTAAATAAACAACTAAAAAGTAGATGTACAATATTGTAAATAAAAAAAACTAAAAAGTAGATGTACAATATTGTAAATAAAAAAACTAAAAAGTAGATGTACAATATTGTAAATAAAAAAAAACTAAAAAGTAGATGTACAATATTGCAAATAAAAAAAACTAAAAGTAGATGTACAATATTGTAAATAAAAATCTAAAAAGTAGATGTACAATATTGTGAATAAAAAAAACTAAAAAGTAGATGTACAATATTGTAAATAAAAAACTAAAAAGTAGATGTACAATATTGTAAATAAAAAACTAAAAAGTAGATGTACAATATTGTAAATAAAAAAACTAAAAAGTAGATGTACAATATTGTAAATAAAAAAACTAAAAAGTAGATGTACAATATTGTAAATAAAAAAACTAAAAAGTTGATGTACAATATTGTAAATAAAAAAACTAAAAAGTAGATGTACAATATTGTAAATAAACAACTAAAAAGTAGATGTACAATATTGTAAATAAAAAAAACTAAAAAGTAGATGTACAATATTGTAAATAAAAAAAACTAAAAAGTAGATGTACAATATTGTAAATAAAAAAAACTAAAAAGTAGATGTACAATATTGTAAATAAAAAAAACTAAAAAGTAAATGTACAATATTGTAAAAAAAAAACTAAAAAGTAGATGTACAATATTGTAAATAAAAAAAACTAAAAAGTAGATGTACAATATTGTAAATAAAAAAACTAAAAAGTAGATGTACAATATTGCAAATAAAAAAACTAAAAAGTAGATGTACAATATTGCAAATAAAAAAACTAAAAAGTAGATGTACAATATTGTAAATAAAAAACTAAAAAGTAGATGTACAATATTGTAAATAAAAAAAACTAAAAAGTAGATGTACAATATGCAAAGAAAATAAAGACAATTAACGAAGAAAAAAAGTAGAAAAATAAATCCGAAAAAATTCAAAGATAACTTCAGTTCTAACAATTCTTACTATTTATCTCTTTTATTTCATTCTCGACAGGTGAAAGTGTCATCCTGTTTGCTGGTGATTTGAGCAACAAGTGCATTCATTCTCATAGGTTGTTCGCACTGAACGTTGCTATCTAATTCGTCCTTTCTGTTGACAGTACGCACATCAGACCAGCATCACAAACACCTTTTCTCATCGAAATAGACATAATTTAATCACCTGAATACACAGTAAATTGTAAAGATGAACACAATGTAAAGAAAGCATTTAACTTATCAAGTTTAAGGGTGTATCTCGATTACAACACCCGGTAAAAAGAGTATCCTTTAGAAGCCATTAAATAAGTTTGTCTCCACACAATTCCTATGACCGTTTACTCTGCATTAACAATAAGAATACACGTTTCTAGACCTGTGTTGTATAGTAACATATTAAGTATAAAACATTATTTATAAACATCTCGTGAATTAGCAAGAAAGTAGCTGAACGTCCCCTGAATTAGCAACAAAGATGATGAATGATTGATAGCTGTAAGGTAAAGAGTATGATCTCGGTAAATAATTGAAGACAAGCTTAAAATCATTTCTACAAAGGGATGTTTATTTTATTTACTAGACTTCATTACAGAAAGACGAAAACATTTGGGTCGCCTAAAATTCCAATGGGGTAGATAGATAGATAGATAGAGAGAGAGAGAGAGAGAGAGAGAGAGAGAGAGAGAGAGAAAGTTTGGGAAAGTGACCAATACCCTTTATATCTTTATCGCTTAGCCAACTGGGTACACACTGTGGCGAAAATAATGAAAAATGTGACTTACAAAGGCGACGGCGCAACTGTCTATCCTGCCGGCTGATGGAATAAAAAAAGGAATGAGAAAATAAAAATTTTCGTCGATAGATAGTTTATTAATATATGTATGGTAATAATTTGCATATGAGGACAATAATTGCTGTGAACGAGAATGAAAGGAAAACCCCAGCCGCAACTTTTTTTTTGGGGGGGGGGATCGCTGATAGAGAGAGGCAGTGAGAACGGTTGGTTAAGATTACAGTTGAAGGTGAGAGTTAGTAAAAAAGGAGTTTGGAGCGAATATATTATTATTATTATTATTATTATTATTGTTGTTGTTGTTTTTGTTGTTGTCGTCGTCGTTGTTGTTGTCGTCGTCGTTGTTGTTGTCGTTGTTGTTGTTAATCTTCTTAAATCACAGTTTTCTTCAAGCTATCTCGGATTGTTCTTAATTTTGTATTTTGAGTCATTGGACATGGCAAAAGCAACGCTCAGCCATGATATAATAAAGCCTTTCTACGACGATGCACACGTAGTGGCCTGGTTTAAAATAGTGCGACTTGTTGCCAAACTATAGCAAATAGATGCTGGTGCAAGCCTGCCATCGTAATATTTGGATGGAGATGCGCGCCAACTCTGTCTGAAGATGGATGAAGACCATCAGAGGAACATCGACTTGATTGAAGCTCAGTTAAAGGAGGTTTTCGCGAACGGGGTATTCAGTGCGTATTCAAAGTTTAAAAAGTCAAGTGGGCTGGAGAACGCGTGGGCATATATGTCAATAAAATACAACTTGGAGAAATAACTGGATTCACGAGGAAAAGGCTCGAGACTGTAATGAAACTAGCATTTGGGACAGGGTTCCCCAACGACATTTCAATAGAGTTGCAATAGGCATCGAACATTGATGCTTTGACTGTGCTGATTTGCTGGCACGAGCTAGAGTACTCACACGGGATGCTGCTAAGGATATTGATGTAGCTACACAACAACTTCGAAGTGAGGTAAAAATTCCATCAACGACGAATCCTCAAACAGGAATCATCGATTAATGATGCAGTGGCCAGGCCACATAAAGGTAAAAAATGCGCAACTGGACGACCCGATAGCACAAGTGTCCAAACTGTTTTATTTTTTTAAAGTTTAAGAAATAGTATCGTTGTTTTTTGTTAAGTTATTAGACCGTTTTATTTTCTAATGCTTTGGAAATTAAACAGTTGTCTGTTTTGAAAGTTATTAGACCGTTTATTTTCTAAAGCTTTGGAAATTAAACAGTTGTCTGTTTTGAAAGTTATTAGACCGTTTATTTTCTAAAGCTTTGGAAATTAAACATTTGTCTGTTTTGAAAGTTATTAGACCGTTTTATTTTTTAATGCTTTGGAAATTAAACAGTTGTCTGTTTTGAAAGTTATTAGACCGTTTATTTTCTAAAGCTTTGGAAATTAAACAGTTGTCTGTTTTGAAAGTTATTAGACCGTTTTATTTTCTAAAGCTTTGGAAATTAAACATTTGTCTGTTTTGAAAGTTATTAGACCGTTTTATTTTCTAAAGCTTTGGAAATTAAACAGTTGTCTGTTTTGAAAGTTATTAGACCGTTTTATTTTTTAATGCTTTGGAAATTAAACAGTTGTCTGTTTTGAAAGTTATAAGACCGTTTATTTTCTAAAGCTTTGGAAATTAAACAGTTGTCTGTTTTGAAAGTTATTAGCCCGTTTATTTTCTAAAGCTTTGGAAATTAAACATTTGTCTGTTTTGAAAGTTATTAGACCGTTTATTTTCTAAAGCTTTTGAAATTAAACATTTGTCTGTTTTGAAAGTTATTAGACCGTTTTATTTTTTAATGCTTTGGAAATTAAACAGTTGTCTGTTTTGAAAGTTATTAGATCGTTTATTTTCTAAAGCTTTGGAAATTAAACATTTGTCTGTTTTGAAAGTTATTAGACCGTTTTATTTTTTAATGCTTTGGAAATTAAACAGTTGTCTGTTTTGAAAGTTATTAGACCGTTTTATTTTCTAAAGCTTTGGAAATTAAACAGTTGTCTGTTTTGAAAGTTATTAGACCGTTTTATTTTTTAATGCTTTGGAAATTAAACAGTTGTCTGTTTTGAAAGTTATTAGACCGTTTATTTTCTAAAGCTTTGGAAATTAAACAGTTGTCTGTTTTGAAAGTTATTAGACCGTTTTATTTTCTAAAGCTTTGGAAATTAAACATTTGTCTGTTTTGAAAGTTATAAGACCGTTTTATTTTCTAAAGCTTTGGAAATTAAACAGTTGTCTGTTTTGAAAGTTATTAGACCGTTTTATTTTTTAATGCTTTGGAAATTAAACAGTTGTCTGTTTTGAAAGTTATTAGATCGTTTTATTTTCTAAAGCTTTGGAAATTAAACATTTGTCTGTTTTGAAAGTTATTAGACCGTTTTATTTTTTAATGCTTTGGAAATTAAACAGTTGTCTGTTTTGAAAGTTATAAGACCGTTTATTTTCTAAAGCTTTGGAAATTAAACAGTTGTCTGTTTTGAAAGTTATTAGCCCGTTTATTTTCTAAAGCTTTGGAAATTAAACAGTTGTCTGTTTTGAAAGTTATTAGACCGTTTATTTTCTAAAGCTTTTGAAATTAAACATTTGTCTGTTTTGAAAGTTATTAGACCGTTTTATTTTTTAATGCTTTGGAAATTAAACAGTTGTCTGTTTTGAAAGTTATTAGATCGTTTATTTTCTAAAGCTTTGGAAATTAAACATTTGTCTGTTTTGAAAGTTATTAGACCGTTTTATTTTTTAATGCTTTGGAAATTAAACAGTTGTCTGTTTTGAAAGTTATTAGACCGTTTTATTTTTTAATGCTTTGGAAATTAAACAGTTGTCTGTTCTGAAAGTTATTAGACCGTTTTATTTTCTAAAGCTTTGGAAATTAAACAGTTGTCTGTTTTGAAAGTTATTAGCCCGTTTATTTTCTAAAGCTTTGGAAATTAAACATTTGTCTGTTTTGAAAGTTATTAGACCGTTTTATTTTTTAATGCTTTGGAAATTAAACAGTTGTCTGTTTTGAAAGTTATTAGACCGTTTTATTTTTTAATGCTTTGGAAATTAAACAGTTGTCTGTTTTGAAAGTTATTAGACCGTTTTATTTTTTAATGCTTTGGAAATTAAACATTTGTCTGTTTTGAAAGTTATTAGACCGTTTTATTTTTTAATGCTTTGGAAATTAAACAGTTGTCTGTTTTGAAAGTTATTAGACCGTTTAATTTTTTAATGCTTTGGAAATTAAACAGTTGTCTGTTTTGAAAGTTATTAGATCGTTTTATTTTCTAAAGCTTTGGAAATTAAACATTTGTCTGTTTTGAAAGTTATTAGACCGTTTTATTTTCTAATGCTTTGGAAATTACACAGTTGTCTGTTTTGAAAGTTATTAGACCGTTTTATTTTTTAATGCTTTGGAAATTAAACAGTTGTCTGTTTTGAAAGTTATTAGATCGTTTTATTTTCTAAAGCTTTGGAAATTAAACATTTGTCTTTTTTGAAAGTTATTAGACCGTTTTATTTTTTAATGCTTTGGAAATTAAACATTTGTCTTTTTTGAAAGTTATTAGACCGTTTTATTTTTTAATGCTTTGGAAATTAAACAGTTGTCTGTTTTGAAAGTTATTAGATCGTTTATTTTCTAATGCTTTGGAAATTAAACAGTTGTCTGTTTTGAAAGGTATTAGACCGTTTTATTTTCTAATGCTTTGGAAATTAAACAGTTGTCTGCTCTGAAAGTTATTAGACCGTTTTATTTTTTAATGCTTTGGAAATTAAACATTTGTCTTTTTTGAAAGTTATTAGACCGTTTTATTTTTTAATGCTTTGGAAATTAAACATTTGTCTGTTTTGAAAGTTATTAGACCGTTTATTTTCTAATGCTTTGGAAATTAAACAGTTGTCTGTTTTGAAAGGTATTAGACCGTTTTATTTTCTAATGCTTTGGAAATTAAACAGTTGTCTGTTTTGAAAGTTATTAGACCGTTTTATTTTTTAATGCTTTGGAAATTAAACAGTTGTCTGTTTTGAAAGTTATTAGATCGTTTTATTTTCTAAAGCTTTGGAAATTAAACATTTGTTGTTTTGAAAGTTATTAGACCGTTTATTTTCTAATGCTTTGGAAATTAAACAGTTGTCTGTTTTGAAAGGTATTAGACCGTTTTATTTTTTAATGCTTTGGAAATTAAACAGTTGTCTGTTTTGAAAGTTATTAGATCGTTTATTTTCTAAAGCTTTGGAAATTAAACATTTGTCTGTTTTGAAAGTTATTAGACCGTTTTATTTTTTAATGCTTTGGAAATTAAACAGTTGTCTGTTTTGAAAGTTATTAGACCGTTTTATTTTTTAATGCTTTGGAAATTAAACAGTTGTCTGTTCTGAAAGTTATTAGACCGTTTTATTTTCTAAAGCTTTGGAAATTAAACAGTTGTCTGTTTTGAAAGTTATTAGCCCGTTTATTTTCTAAAGCTTTGGAAATTAAACATTTGTCTGTTTTGAAAGTTATTAGACCGTTTTATTTTTTAATGCTTTGGAAATTAAACAGTTGTCTGTTTTGAAAGTTATTAGACCGTTTTATTTTTTAATGCTTTGGAAATTAAACAGTTGTCTGTTTTGAAAGTTATTAGACCGTTTTATTTTTTAATGCTTTGGAAATTAAACATTTGTCTGTTTTGAAAGTTATTAGACCGTTTTATTTTTTAATGCTTTGGAAATTAAACAGTTGTCTGTTTTGAAAGTTATTAGACCGTTTAATTTTTTAATGCTTTGGAAATTAAACAGTTGTCTGTTTTGAAAGTTATTAGATCGTTTTATTTTCTAAAGCTTTGGAAATTAAACATTTGTCTGTTTTGAAAGTTATTAGACCGTTTTATTTTCTAATGCTTTGGAAATTACACAGTTGTCTGTTTTGAAAGTTATTAGATCGTTTATTTTTTAATGCTTTGGAAATTAAACAGTTGTCTGTTTTGAAAGTTATTAGATCGTTTTATTTTCTAAAGCTTTGGAAATTAAACATTTGTCTTTTTTGAAAGTTATTAGACCGTTTTATTTTTTAATGCTTTGGAAATTAAACATTTGTCTTTTTTGAAAGTTATTAGACCGTTTTATTTTTTAATGCTTTGGAAATTAAACAGTTGTCTGTTTTGAAAGTTATTAGATCGTTTATTTTCTAATGCTTTGGAAATTAAACAGTTGTCTGTTTTGAAAGGTATTAGACCGTTTTATTTTCTAATGCTTTGGAAATTAAACAGTTGTCTGCTCTGAAAGTTATTAGACCGTTTTATTTTTTAATGCTTTGGAAATTAAACATTTGTCTTTTTTGAAAGTTATTAGACCGTTTTATTTTTTAATGCTTTGGAAATTAAACATTTGTCTGTTTTGAAAGTTATTAGACCGTTTATTTTCTAATGCTTTGGAAATTAAACAGTTGTCTGTTTTGAAAGGTATTAGACCGTTTTATTTTCTAATGCTTTGGAAATTAAACAGTTGTCTGTTTTGAAATTTATTAGACCGTTTTATTTTTTAATGCTTTGGAAATTAAACAGTTGTCTGTTTTGAAAGTTATTAGATCGTTTTATTTTCTAAAGCTTTGGAAATTAAACATTTGTTGTTTTGAAAGTTATTAGACCGTTTATTTTCTAATGCTTTGGAAATTAAACAGTTGTCTGTTTTGAAAGGTATTAGACCGTTTTATTTTTTAATGCTTTGGAAATTAAACAGTTGTCTGTTTTGAAAGTTATTAGATCGTTTTATTTTTTAATGCTTTGGAAATTAAACAGTTGTCTGTTTTGAAAGTTATTAGACCGTTTTATTTTTTAATGCTTTGGAAATTAAACATTTGTCTGTTTTGAAAGTTATTAGACCGTTTTATTTTTTAATGCTTTGGAAATTAAACAGTTGTCTGTTTTGAAAGTTATTAGACCGTTTAATTTTCTAAAGCTTTGGAAATTAAACAGTTGTCTGTTTTGAAAGTTATTAGACCGTTTATTTCCTAAAGCTTTGGAAATTAAATAGTTGTCTGTTTTGAAAGTTATTAGATCGTTTTATTTTCTAAAGCTTTGGAAATTAAACAGTTGTCTGTTTTGAAAGTTATTAGATCGTTTTATTTTTTAATGCTTTGGAAATTAAACAGTTGTCTGTTTTGAAAGTTATTAGACCGTTTTATTTTTTAATGCTTTGGAAATTAAACATTTGTCTGTTTTGAAAGTTATTAGACCGTTTTATTTTTTAATGCTTTGGAAATTAAACAGTTGTCTGTTTTGAAAGTTATTAGACCGTTTAATTTTCTAAAGCTTTGGAAATTAAACAGTTGTCTGTTTTGAAAGTTATTAGACCGTTTATTTCCTAAAGCTTTGGAAATTAAATAGTTGTCTGTTTTGAAAGTTATTAGATCGTTTTATTTTCTAAAGCTTTGGAAATTAAACAGTTGTCTGTTTTGAAAGTTATTAGATCGTTTTATTTTCTAAAGCTTTGGAAATTAAACAGTTGTCTGTTTTGAAAGTTATTAGATCGTTTTATTTTCTAAAGCTTTGGAAATTAAACAGTTGTCTGTTTTGAAAGTTATTAGATCGTTTTATTTTTTTTTTTAATGCTTTGGAAATTAAACAGTTTTCTGTTTTAAAGTTATTAGATCGTTTATTTTCTAAGGCTTTGGAAATTAAACAGTTGTCTGTTTTGAAAGTTATTAAACCGTTTTATCTTTTAGAAATTATATAGTTGTTTGTTTTTAAAATTATTAAACTGTTTTATATTTTTAAGTTTTAGCAATTATATCGTTGTTCGTTTTTAAGCAATCATTTTGTAAAGTTGTAGAAATTATGCAGTCTTTTATTTTTAAAGATATGAGGCCGTTGTTTTGAAGTTTTAGAACTTACACAGTTGTTTATTTTTAAGGTTATTATACCGTTTTATGGTGAAAGAGTCCGCGATTCAAGAGTCAGTGTTTGTTTCGGAGGGATAACAATATCTGATGATGCACGGACTTTACAGTCGTACTGAAAACAAAGAAACAAAATATTGCAACTTCAGTCAGTGAAAAGTCTGGATCGTTTATCGCACGAATGCCAGCTTGTAAGGTTTTCATTTTCGTGAATCATTTCCTTAGCCATCATTGGGACCATAGGACGATGTGAGAGTGTTTAAATATGGCTCGCTACGCCACTGTCGACTGGAGGTCTTACTGTAGTGAAGTGTGTGAACACTCACGCCAAAATTAAGAGCGCATAGGTAGCGAAGGAGTATGCGTTGAGGCGGATGAAACCCTGATAGTCCGTCGAAAATACAACGAGGTAGAATCATGAGCCAAATTTGGTTATTGGCTGAATCGAGCGGGTCTCGAAACGCAGTTTCGTCATAGTATTAACAGGAGCAGACGATAGAAAGAACGAGCAGCACTTTATTCCCTTTGACACAAAAGTCTGTTCTGCTGGGATCGATAATATATAGTGATTGCTGGAAAGCATACACAAATCTAAACAAATTCTACACGCATCACACGATAGATCAATCAGCAAATTTTGTCGACAACCATGACGATTCTGTGCACATGTAGACTATCGAACGCTTGTGGTTCGATATAAAACAGTGGGAAAGGAAGCCTGGCATTCGCCCGCGTATATTCACCTGTCCAGATATCTATTCATGAAAAGTGAGAGTGGCACCACAAGGTTACTCCACAAATTCTTTTTTTGCAAATTTGCTTCAGAAGCGTAATACTGAAATGGAATCGAAAGAGTAACTTTATTTCTTGTTATAAGAAATTTCTTTTTAAGATTCGTTCCTTTACCAAGCAATAATTTTTTGGTTTTCTTCTTTGTTTGTGCGCACACACACGGAAGCGGTATCTCGGACTAGAGAAAGGGTTCTACAGTATCCGCTCGAAAAATCATGAAAAAAGAAGAAACTTAAAAAAAAAATACCGATATGTTCTATAATAATGTGTTCTATAATAATGTGTTCTATAATAATGTGTACTATAATAATCTGTTCTATAATAATGTGTTCTTTAATAATGTCTTCTACAATGTTGTGTTCTATAATGATGTCTTCTATAATAATATGTTCTAACGTAATGTTTTTTATAATAATGTGTTCTATAATATGTTCTTTAATAATGTCTTCTATAATGTTGTGTTCTATAATGATATGTTCTATAATAATGTGTTTTATAATAATATGTTCTATGATAATGTATTCTATGATAATGTGTTCTATAACGATGTGTTCTATAATACTGTCTTCTATAATAATATGTTCTATGATAATATGTTCTAACGTAATGTCTTGTATAATAATGTGTTCTATAATGATGTAATCTATAATGATATGTTCTATAGTAATGGACTCTATAATAATGTGTTCTATAATAATGCGTTCTATGATAATGTGTTCTATAATAATCAGTTCTATGACTATGTGTTCTATAATAATGTGTTCTATAATGACGTGTTCTATAATAATGCGTTCTACAATGATGCGCTGAAAAGAAAAACTGAAAGTTTTCCGATTTTATATGTCACGCGTTCAAACATGGCTGCCAGTGATTTAGATTACAAAATACAGGCATTTGTATCTCGAAAAATATTTGTTTGCACTAATTTTCCCTATGATATTCATTTTCAGCATATCCGAAAATCTATAAAAGTTGTCATTTTATCGAAAAATTGTGAGGCGTTTTCAGTTGGCGTAATAGGGTACTTTGACCCGTTTTATTTTTCATCTTTTAGAAATGATACAGTTGTTTGTTTTTTTTAAGTTATTACACCATAATATTTTTTAAGTTATTAAACTATAAAATTTTTGAGGTTTAAGAAATTTTGCAGTTATTCGATTTGGAAGTAATTAAAGAGTTTTAATTTTTAAAAATTTAGGAATTATACAGTAGTAAGTTTGTAAAGTTATTTAACCATTTTATTTTTTTAATTTTTAGAACTTATACATTTGTTTGTTTTTACAGTTATTAAATAATGTTTTTTAAGTTTTAGAAATGATACAGTTGTATAGTTTTTAAAACTTTATAAACTGTGCATTATAAATTATAAATTTCTGCTGCAGGTCAGAATATATTGATCTAACACTGATCGTAGGCTAGTTTTTGACTTTGAAGTTATATGTTTACTTCTTATATCAAGTGGCTTCATGCATTGTCTTAAGAGATTTCCATAAAATGATCTCAACTAGACATGTAAATAACTACTTCCAGATCTGTGATGATTTAGGCTGCAGTTTAATATAGTTCCCCGACACTAACGAAAGAGCACGTCCTTTCTCCTGTAAGAAGACTTTTGGTAGCCGTATTTTCTTACTTCATTACTTCATTCACGCTGACACAGTTTCGACCTACACCGAACGGTGCAGGTCACTGAAATGAATATATAATTTACTAGCAGTTCAGTCCGATTTTGCTCGGGCTCTATATACTTTTCATAACTGTATGTGCATATGTATATATATATATATATATATATATATATATATATATATAAACGAATTTTAATTTGATTATAATTTGATTTTTAAATTTTAAATTATCAATCACATTACTTAATATTGAATTAGCTATAGGACATTTAACTATCGAGCTTACTATATATCTAAATTACAACGATCACCTTCTTTTTCCTGTATTTTAATTAAACTAGTAATTTCACTGTGACATTAAAATACACTCAGCTCTTTAGACTATTGTTCTAATCTCCTTTAAATATATATATATATATATATATATATATATATATATTAAAATGTTTGACTCATGTCCAGGTAACCTACATCTAAAATTTCAAGTGTTTAGACCCAAATTGACGGAGCAGGTTGGTAGAGTCTGGACAGGTCAACTCTTTCAACTTTGACCTCTTGGCAGCCAAACTATCGCCCAAAACTGATGAAAAAGCTTGCTGCATGCCTGAATACAATTTATGTAAAATTTCAAATATTTAGAAAATTGACTGAATAGTGTGCTAGAGATCGCAAAGGTAAAATCTTTTGAACTTTGACTCCTTGGCAGTCAAATTTTCGGCAAAACAATTAAAAAGCTTGCCCTATGTCTGATACACTTTATGTAGAATTCCGAATGTTTAGACCAAACATTGGCTCAACAATTTGGTAGAGAGCGCAAGGTCAATTTTTCTTTTAAATTTCGCCCCAATTTTGATCCCTTAAAATTTATTGTGTTAGGATCAAATCAAATTAAAAGTTTGATCCATGGCCAACTTACCTACATCTAAAATTTCAAATGTTTAGACCAAAAATTAGCGGAGGAGTTTGGTAAAGTTTCCAAATGCCTAATCGTTGAAATTTCACCCACTGACAGCCACATTTCTGGGGAAAACCGATTACAAAGATTGTTCCAAATCTCAGTATCCCTTATGTTAAATCTCGAGTAGACTGAAAATTTACAGAGTAGTTTGGTAGAGAAATGTACACACACAAACACCACATACACAGACAGACAGTTTCACTTTTATAGATATGTAGATACGACATCGTGTTCCTTTCGTATTATAGGCGATTTCATAGTCTATGCAGCGATTAGCTCTTATAGACAGACCTGGAAAACAAAGGTTATTTTGAAATTCTCTTCACGTGCTGTATAGTCCATTCAACATGACCAGGTTGCACCAAAACAGACGAAACAAAAAAAAAAAAAAAAAAAAAAAACGCGCGAAAAAACTACGGCGCCAATTAAGGATTTAATTAACGCTTAATTAATTTATTTCTCGTCTTTCATCGCAAATATTTCTTTGTCTATGACAAATAAAATAGTACCTATACACACACACACACACACACACACACAAATACGTACATGTCTGTGTATACACACAAACACAGTTACACACACGCATATATATAGTCTTAGAAAATTTAAGCTCAGACGAGCACTTGTCATGAAAATAACGATAGAGCAGAGATAGGCTAGTGACGTCTCTTCTGTGAGGAAGAGAGTTTAGAAAAATAAAAAGAACATAACCTAGTAGGTTTCAATGCCGGTTTTGAACTTTGTCAAGGCAGAATCGGTGTGTGAGCAGCTCCCGTCAAGATATACTAGAATCATAAACTAAATTATCCGACCAGATTTTTACACTAAGATAAAAATAAAATATTATCATACAATACCATAATCTTAGAATCTAAATCCATTACATTATTTGGGTTGCAAAAAGTGTTTCAAGCTGTAAGGCAAAGGTTGATGTGGTTAAGAAAGCATTGAAAATCTGGTAATGTTGCTTAAGTGGTGTCTTATGACTTTTTGTCAAATTAAATATAAAGCTGATATAATTGACTTGTTAAATGGAAGGTTGTACGCATATTATTGCCTTTGCCAATCCTTATAATATTATCCACACAAACTGAAATTTAATTAAATCAATTTACATCTAATATCCATCATTCATTTGTATAAAATGCTTTGTCTAAAATAAAAAAAAGAATTATAACAGATCACAGGTTGTTCATTTCATACAGCACGAGTGTTTCTAAATCCATGATCGGTTTGATTAGTTTAGGCGTAGAAGCCGAATAACGTAGTGGTCAGAGACCTTGACTTTCATTTGAGTGGTCGGGTTTCGATCCTGGCATGAGGTAGTTGCTTGTTTAGCCGCACTGATAAACTGTTATACACCGAAACAGTAGTGTATGTGGATGACTATAGTGCTCCCGATCTCTGGACGGGCATATTGGCAAGTGATATACAAACTGCCATCAGCGTATTAAGCGATGCTCTTTGTGTAAAGTCAGGGAAACAAGGACACGGGAGGGAATTCCAAAATCAATCACTTCGGGGCAATAAACAATTTGAGTAGAAGCCTTCCCAGCATCTAAGGATCTCTACAGTGTAGGGGTGGGATTTTGCTGCTTCACATTAAGGGATCAAAATTGGGGCGAAATTTAAAAGAAAAATTGACCTCGCGGTCTCTACCAAATTGTTGAGCCAATGTTTGGTCTAAATATTCGAAATTTTACATAAAGTTTATCAGACATAGGGCAAGCTTTTTAATTGTTTTGCCGAAAATTTGACTGCCAAGGAGTCAAAGTTCAAAGGATTTTACCTTTGCGATCTCTAGCAAACTATTCAGCCAATTTTCGGCCTAAATATTTGAAATTTTACATAAATTGTATTCAGACATGCAGCAAGCTTTTTAATCAGATTTTGCTGCTTCACGGGTTAATCGGGGATATTTATGTCGAAGAAGTACAAGTGATTTAAGTCAGAGCACATTCAATTAAGTACTTGTAAAACAGACTCTGAGATGCAATTATTCGGCGATGGTGCAAGAGATGAGGTTAGGGTTAGGAGACGGTGTTTTAAGTTTTTGAGTACAGTGTAACCCGGGTATAAGAAACTGGATATAAGAGAGGTATAACATACATACATGACTTTAATATTCAATGTCATGGTAGTTGCAAACAGCATAAAATCGATGTTCTTTTTAATTTTTTCTTTCTTTTTATTTTATAATTCGCACAGACTTTCGCTCTTGGTAAAAAAAAACGCTTTTTAGTGTTACTTGTTAGTATATTTCGTATTTTTGCTGGTTTTAATTTTTCTTGTTGAAGATAAGATATAACTTAGTTCGATAATATACAACCTGCCAGATGAAACAAATAGCGAATAAAGCGATCGATCAGTGGTTGATGCCTCCGTTCAGTCTCAAAAGACAAAAGATACCCCTGTAGGTACAACTAATTGTGATTCAAGGCTTGCACCACCCCCTACCTCACCCCTCCTGAATCGATACTGCTTGAATCAAGTGACAAGAAGAAGTCCAGGACGACTAGAAACAATGCCGAGATAAGCGTAGAGCAAAGACGACACCTGGAAGTTCTAAATGATCACCCATCTGGTATAGGTCAGGTTCATCGTTGCTTAACTTCGGTGATTTGACGGGAACCGGTGTGTTAAATGTGATTATGCTTAATAAAGTGAATTACCCGTAGGATCAGAAAAATTGAAAACTCAGTTGTGTTTAATCTGACATGTTTAAATACCGCCTTGCTGCCGAATTATATATATATATATATATATATATATATATATATATATATATAGAGAGAGAGAGAGAGAGAGAGAGAGAATAAATGACCAAAAATTTATATTCCAAAATTCATGGTGTTGACCATCTTATAATTTATTCCTTTAATTCAGCTGACCTTTACAATTCTTGACAGCATCTGTTTCGCAGCGAAAAATCAATCAATTAATTATTATATCAATCAGTGAATCTATTATGACCTTAACTCATCAGAAGAAATAGCAACAATCAGTCCGTCAAAAGAAAATGAAGTGTGATTTGACATGATTAAAATCCGAAAATTGGAAGAGGGAAGAGAAGCTGCATATATCTTTGAGTGTTGGGTTAAACTCCTACACCTTTTATATAATACCTTGTATGAATTGGTGAGTAAGTCTTTATGCAAATTCTAATGTCAGCATCTTTTGCTATTGTATATATATATATATATATATATATATATATATATATATATACACATATATATATACACACACACACATATATATACACACATATATATATATATACACACACACACACACACACACATATATATATATATATATATATATATATATATATATATATATATATATATATATATACACGTACCTAGTTCCCGATGAACTACCGTCCAAGTATTTAAGTCGCTTTAATTTTTAACTTTCTTATTTTCATATTTTCTTTTCTTACTCTTTTCTTACTTCTTGCTTTTTATAGTTAGTGTTTTAAATTTTTGATGAGAACTTTCTTGTAAGTTCTTGAATTAAAAAAAGCATTTTTACATATTTTGATGTTTTAATTTTTTTTTAAGTTTTAAAAATTTTTACGCTTTTTCTTCTCAACTTTGAAAAAAAATCGATTAAAATCATTTTTAATTCTTTACACGCACTTAATCGTGCCATTCCCTTAATACTGCGGGCGTAAACAAACCAACCATCAGCAGACTAAGTATGAGGGGGAAGGCACGCTTAAGCGCTTTACGATTTTTAACGATTTTAATCGACTTTTACAGAACATTTTAACAAACGCAATTTTTATTTCATCATTCGCCTGAAAACGACTCATGGAAGTCGAAAACGGTCGCGACTATGGCAAATTTCTTTTTAAACACGAACAGCAACGAAACATGTATAAGAGAAATAATGCTGCCCAAATATACTAATATATATATATATATATATATATATATATATATATATATACATACATGTACTAATATATATATACATGTACTAATATATATATATATATGCATATACTAATATATATATATACATATACTAATAAATATATATACATATACTAATATATATATATACATATACTAATATATATATATATATACACTTGTGTGAGAATTTCTAGTCCTATAATAAATTAGAAAGGGATAAAGAAGAAGAAGAAAGTAATTCTTGTCTGCGCACAAAGGACGACATTAGTATAACAGCGAAAGTGTTAGTTAAATCGAATGTGCAATGTTTTGGTTGGAAACAAATGGGAAACAAATGGAGTTTAAATAACTGAATGGAATCAACAAGAAAGAAAAGACAATTGAACAACAACAAAACGTGAGAATATTTCAGAAAGAAAAAGCTGCGGTTAACTAAGTGCATAACTTATCACAAACTACTAGAACAAACAGAAAGAAATAAAATACTTGTCGAAGTAAAGAAGCAACTTCTGTGGTAGGAAACCCAAAAAGTATGCATCACTTGACGATTAGAACAACTCATTCATAAATAAAGAAATTATTCTGACAATTCCTATGTATAGAATATTTTTCTAGTTTTTTTTGTTTTTTTTGGGTTTTTTTTTGCTATTTCACCACAAACAAGACACAATGCGTCTTGGCTATAGGGAGTTACTGTTTGGGACACAATTTGCGTGGATACTATGTAGGGAGTTGAGCAGCAAGATGTTTGTTCACATTACACTTGGACTACTGTATATCAGTACAGTCAGGGCCTACAGTACTCAAACGAGTTGTTATTTGATCATTTAACCCTCAGGTTAATCTTGTCGGAATCGGGAATTTTTTCTGTTTTTTGAGCAATTTGTAAAGCTCTTTGAAGCAGCTTTGAATTAAAAGTAAAAACTTTGAATGAACAGAAAACTGATTTACGAACAAGTTAAGATACTGACATTTTTCTTTAATTACTAGCAGTTCAGCCCGGCTTTGATCGGACCCCATGTACTGGTCCAAAAATTTATGTGCGTAAGTATATATATATATATATATATATATATATATATATATATATATATATATATATATATATATATAAAGTTTGACTCATGTCCTACATCTAAAATTTCAAGTTGTATGGCGGAGGAGTTTGGAAGAAAAATTTACACACACAGACTATTTCTCTTTGGAGATGTATACATTTTTTTACATGGAGGTCACCACTTATCAAGGTCCAGAAGCCACTCGGTGAGAAGGGTTATTGTGTGTACAGTAATCAATGGATAGTATCGTAGTAATAGTTAGTATTGGGGATTTGATAAAGTGTCATTACTTAAGGAGGCGTTTTATCAGGAATTTGTTTGTGTTAGACTTGAAGACATCCAAGTTTAAGTCGGGGGGAGGGCAGGCAAGCGACAGAGAGTTCCACAGGCGTGCAGTTCTAAGAAAAAAAGCTTTGTTCGTGGAATCTACGTTTTGATTTAGTCACGGATAAAGAGTGGGGAAAATTATTGACAGTGATTTCAGCTAGTCGGGTGTTTTTCGTGTAAGATTGGCGAGGGGGGACCATGGAATGGAGCTCAGACGATCACTTGGCATGGAAATAACGATAAAACAGAGACAGGCTCGCAACGTCTCTTCTGTGGGGGAGAGGTTGCAGGGAAGAGAAAAGGGCATCCCCCACCAAGCCACGAAGTCTATTTTGTACTCTGTCAAGGCAGGATAGGTTGTTTTTAGCAGCTCCTGTCCAGATATGGCAGCAATACTCCATCCTTGGACGTACTTAGCTTTTATATAGATAGAGAATTGCATCATCAATGAGATATCTTCTGGAGCGGTAGAAGGATCCCACCATTTTCCCAGCGACCTTGGCCACAGACTTTATGTATGTGTTCCATTTCAGATCAGGAGTAAAGCTCAACCCAGAAGCTTATCAAAACATGGAGCATCCCCTAGACGAGAACCATTCATTTCAATCGATGCCAGATGGGGATCAGAGCGCTTATGATGTAATGATAGGAGCTTGGTCTTAGATGCATTGAAGGTAACCAGTCACCTCTTCCCCCACCGCACCACGCGCTCAAGATCTGAGGAGAGAGAATCAGAGAGAACATTGTGATTTACGGCCTTTGATGTGTTGCCATAGATAGTCGTGTCATCAGCATAGATGTCAACGAATGATTTAAGTATGTGTTTTGGGAGATCATTGATGTAAATCAAGAAGAGAGTTGGGCCCAGGATGGACCCCTGAGGGACTCCAGCATTAATACTGTGGGCCTTATGAGCCTATCAGAGAGAAATTATTTAATGATTGAGAAAAGATTTCCAGTTATACCGTAGCTGGGAATCTTTTCACAATCATTAAATAATGAATTACAATTAAAAATTATTCGCATTCATTTCGATTTTCATACGCTTCAGCTTAGATTAAATAGTTCTTTTGTTGTTTTTTACCCATTACATATGGAGTATCAATATGAAGTTACAAATTTCAATTATGAGATGCTTCAAAGAGCTTATAATTTTTACTTTTGTAACACTTAGACATACACGCGTCTTTCAAGTTCACTGGAGAGTTTCAATAAATCCGCGTGCGTCACCAGCTAGCAAAATCTTAATGGAACAAAAGCACCCTCAATAAAATAAATAAAAAAGAAAAACAGAAAAAAATTCTTTAAATATCTAGTAAAGGATATGACATCCGAAATAATGAAGAAGAAATATTTCTATTTAAAATAAAAAAATGTGTGCATGTTTATTTGTTTCTAAAACAGTTTGTTTATTCAAAAATTTATATATATATATATATATATATATATATATATATATATATATAATTGTTGTATAGATTGGTGTCCTAAAATGCAATAAAACCCGCGTGATTATTAAAAAGAGCTCAATTGAGGACAGAGCAGATATACAGTCTGTTCCTTATACAAACATTATTAGTTACATATGTGCATACATGTTACAGTCTCTTTCTCTGTGTGTGTATATATATATATATATATATATATATATATATATATGTGTGAAAACGGCACTAACCATATGGCAGTTTAATCGGTTTATGTATATACTATTTTACTATACTATGTATATACTATTTTATATATATATATATAAGAAATAAAAATTACAATAAGTTTACCAAGGTAATCAAAATGGTAAACTTAAAATATATTATAAATATTAAAGAGTTAATATTTACAAGTGAAGTAATCTCATTTGTTCATATATACATATATATATATATATATATATATATATATATATACATATGCTATATATACATATATATTTATATATATATATATAATATATTAATATATATTAATGGCAGCTCAATTTATTTATAATTAATAATTTCATATTATACTAATTTCTATACTTGATTAATCTGGGTCATTATCGCCCCACATATGCGTTGCGTGACTTGTTGTCTTACACTCCACAATTTCACGTTTTCATTGTTTTAATTCGTTCAATAGAGCAAAGGATTCTTCTTTTTTCTTTATATGTGGTCAGCAATATCAAAGTCGTTAATACTTCCACGTATTATAGATTTCTGGTGTTATTCTTGTCTCGCCTTAATAGTACACTTATATGGGATTGCATACACATCGTTCATAATCATGATAGATTTTCTTAAAGGGTTTGACTAGTGAAAATGATTTCTCAGACTTGGATCGAAGATATCATATGGGTTAAACCCTCTTAATCCTTTTTAGACGAGGTTTTTCTATATACTAGATATATTGTGGTTAATTTCTGGATGTTTTCCTTCAATGCTTTATCCACATTTTTTAGAATTGATGTCAATTTCTCAGGATAGTTGTTTTGGTGGAGAGTTTTTCTTAAGCTTTCCGTCTCCTTTATTACCTTTGCTAGATGTGATAGGCAACAGAGTATTACTGTTCCAAATTTCGCACAGATTCCCAAGTTTGAGAAAATAAACCTTAAATAAATAGGGGATTATATCGACTGAAACGTTGGAAGAATGTCACCGAAGATGAACGAGCGAGCACATGTTACCCACGTGGATAACATAAAGCGTTTCCTTCGAAATTCTGCGCAGACGTAGGAGTTCGACACACACACTTAAAAAAGGTCGAGGGTTACATCGGCCAAAATCTTGTGAAAAAAACACTCTAAGATGAGATAAATAGTCTGACGAATCAAAATCATGCAATTTGTACTATTGTTTAGGAAGAAAATATTTTCTAATCTAAAAGTTCTGGTTATAAGTTAAAAGGTCATAACTAATTTACACGTGCTGGATTTTCATAACAATTTGAAAGGTCAAAAGATACCGTAAGTGCTGGTTTTATTAAAGACAATTATATGTTGACCTTCTGGAAGTTGATAAAACGAGTTTATATATATATTTATATATATATATATATGTATGTGTGTATATGTATATATATATATATATATATATATATATATATATATATATATATATATATATATATATATACATATACATATATACTAGCAGGCAACCATTATTAGGCTGATTTCGTTGTTTTTATTATAGAGCCAATTTTCTATTTATTATTATTATATTGTACCCAATATTGTATTGTAGTTATTTCCTAAGTTGAAACAAATATGTTACACAAATAGCATCAGACAACATCAAAAACCAAAACATTTAGTTCTATTAACGGTATTTGTCACCATCCGAGTTAACAAAACTTGCATATCATACTTACAAAATTAACGCAGATAAATGTATAATCGTATATTTCCCCATGCGTAAAGCATTTTCATACCTATTTTAGACTGAAAACCAAACTAATTTTGTTCAACAGGTACGAGTGCCTAATATATCAAGTTTCAAATCGATAGAACAAATATTGTAAGAATAGTTTGGAAGAGATAATTCCGCAGACCAACAAGGTTATTTTTATAATTTATATAGATTTCAATGTATCCGATGATAAAAAAAAAAGATTAAATCTGCCTTTAAGCTGATGAAATAAGTTTAACCCGGCTTTCGGTGGAAACTTGATTTACAAACATTAAATATTTATTTTTTATATATTTTAAGCTCAGCGCTTATAAAGGCCCTAGGGCTACTAGAGGATAAGTGTTAATGACCGTAGGGTAGACTGTGAGATAACACTGTGGTGATTATATTTTTGGTATTTGAGAATGATTTGATTATTTAAGAAGACGGCTTCACCAGAACTTATTCATATTAGATTTGAAAACGACCATGTTGCAATCACTGAGCTGACGAGACTCCATGTGTGAACGTAATTATCTATATCTATTATCTATAATATAAAAGGCAAAAATCTGTATGTATGCATGTATGTCTGTATATCTCACAAAAACTTTCGACAGAGGCGACAGATTTTCACAAGATCGGTATCATTTTGTAGCTCGACCCTTTGGACGACAAACATCGAATAATTGGTTAAAAACGATTATTCTTTCATTTTCAAAGGGACACTTTTCTACAGGGAGGGTAGCAAAAATCGTTCCTTCATTACAATTTAGCCATACACGCATGCGCAAAAGCGTTCTTTCTTGAATTAGTTTAAACTATTAAAAAAAACACACACTAATTTCGCTTACGCAGTCATAGGCCAGGTTGTATATCGAGCTAGCGTATCAAATAATTTTTTTCCGATTTTTGAAGTTTTAATATTGAAACAGGGGTAGATATGCCATTTTTTTGCTCGTATGTATGTATGTATGCATGCATGTATATATGTATGTATGTATGTATGTATGTATGCATGCATGTATGTATGTATGCATGTATGTATGTAGGGCGAATGAACTCTTTTACTGGGTCAACGGCCAACTAGCACCGTGTATATTTGTGTGTGTGTGTATATGTGTATTGGGGTGGAGAGGGCTCCCGAAAGCCGTGGTGAAGGCAACTTTTCTAGGAGAAGCAAATCTCTGATTTAAAAAACCATAAAGCGGAAGACCATTACCCGCATTAAGCTGGTCTGCAGTTTAATTTGTTGCTGGCTATCTTGCTCTTGCTTGTTGCTGGATCTAAACATTTTGAACAGAGAGAGAGAGAGAGAGAGAGAGAGAGAGAGAGAGAGAGAGAGAGCTGTCGTACAAAGCTAAGACTCTGTAACATCATATTTGTATAGATACTTCCTCAGGCATTTGGGCTCATGGATTTTAAATGTCTGAGGGAGTGGCACTCGTCTGACAAGACGTTGCAATCATCATGTATGTATGTATGCATGTATGCATGTATGTATGCATGTATCTATGTATGCATGTATGTATGCATGTATGTATGCATGTATGTATGTATGTATGCATGTATGTATGTATGCATGTATGTATGCATGTATGCATGTATGTATGTATGCATGTATGTATGCCTAAAACTTTCAACAGTCGCGACAGAATTTCACGAGATGGGAAGTGCTTTCAAGCTCGACCTTTCGGACGACAAATATCCAAAAAATGATTAAAAACATTAATTTCTTCACACTCAACTGGGCACTTTTTTTTTACAAAGGGGTCTCAGGTTTTCCCCGATATTTTCGAAAATCATCCCTTCTTTTCGATTGATTAGCCTTAATTAAAGTATTGCTACTTCCGATTTTTCGATGGACGCAATGGCAAAGACGTCACGTTTTTTTTTCGTTATTTTCCTTTTTCGCGACACGGTTTCGGGCCAACCTGCTGACTACCACTTTTTTTTTTTTTTTTGCTAAACACTCACCTCCAAACACCCGGGCAACGCCGAGCACCCAGGCTAGTAGATCTATAAAAGTGAGAATGTAAGTGTGTGTGTGTGTAAGGACACTTCTCTAGTTATATACTCCAAGAATATTTTATCTACTAACTTGAAATTTGGTATATATTGTATTCAGACATGTGAACACTTTTTAATCCGTTTTTATGCAAAAAATGGGCTTCTAAGGCGTTAAAAGTGATAAATTGGTAGGTGGGCGGCGTCAGATGGATTTTTCTGTTTGTAAACTGTTTAACGAATGAGCATGCACTGTATTGAAACATGGCATGTTACTTATATTAAGAAGAAGTGGGTTTGAAAACACTCTCTAAAGATTGTGCCAACTGGTTTAATGGTAAGCGTATTTGACTCACTGTCATCAGGTTTTGGTTTCGATCTCAGCTCGAGTATTTTTTTGAACTTAGAAGAATTGAACTGTTTAGAAAAAAATAATGCTTGCATGCACATATATCGGTTCTTTCGGTTTTTTTACTTCGTTTTTAAAGGAATTTAACATTTAACGTTTTATACTTATGGTAATTTTTGTAATAATTGAAAAGGCTTCATTAATTAAAATATATGTATGCGTATTTATCGACTGGGCAACGCCGGGCGACTTGCTAGTATATCTATAACTGTGAGAATGCGTATGTGAGAGAACACTTCTCAACTCATACGCCAAACGAATTTTTGATCTACAGACTTGAAACTTGGTATATAGAGTGTTCAGACGTGGAAAACTTTTTAATCGGTTTTCCTTCGGAAAAGGAGGTTGCTAAAGAGGTCATAATTGAAAATGTATTAGGATACTTCTCCACCTATATACTCAACGAATTTTCGATATATACATTTGAAATTTGGTATATAGGGTATTCGGACATATGGAAAATGTGTTAGTCAGTTGTTATCCGAGAAAAAAAAGTCTGCTAAGGTCACAATAAAAAAAAATTAGTGTGTGGGGGAAATCCGATTTTTATCTGTTTGCCAACTGTTTCACGAATGCGCATGCGTTAATAGTTCACATGACAGGTTCCTTATGTTAAGAATAAGTATGTTTGAAAACATTTGCAATGACCGTATCAAGCTGGTCTAATGGTTATCGTACGTGACTCACTGTTTTCAGGCTTTGGTTTCGATTTCAGCTTGAGTATTTTTTTTTTTTTTTTTTTACAAAGGCATCACCACATTATCAAGGCCCAGAGGCCACTCAAGGATAAGGGTTAAAGAGTGTACAGTAGAAATTGGTCAATATAGTAATCATTAGTAATGAAAATTTGATAAATTTAATAACTTATATGGAACGGCTCATCAAGAACTTGTTTACTTTAGACTTGAACACAACCATATTGTAGTCAGCCGGAAAGCAGGAAAACGGAAGACAATTCCACAGGTGTGCAGTTCTAAGAAAGAAGCTTTGTTCATGGAATCTACGTTTAGGTTTTTTATATTTACAAGAACTGAACTTATTAGAAAAAAAAAACATAATACTTGCATGCGCATGTCTCAGTTCTTTTCGCTTTTTACTTAATTTTTTTAAAGCAATTTAGCATTACTTTTAATCCCAGGTAACGCCGGGTACACCCTGTAGTTATTTTTAATTCTTTGCACTTTCTCCCATACATAACTTATCACTATTGTTTTTTTTTTTTTTGCTTTTATTTATTTCCGTTTTTCATTGCCGCACCGTCTTCTCGATTTTCCATCTTTCACTAGTTCTCATCATCCTATCCACTGAACCTCTCCTTTCTTGTAAGTCAATCTATCTCTTCGGGAAAACTCACCTACGACACCTCCGTAACGCACTGTAGAATTTTTATTTTACCTCGAAATTCAGTTGCACTTTGCAGCATTAATCATTAGAAACTTATTTCCTCGAAAGTTTTTTTATCCATTAACTTCTTTTACATCTGCAACTGCTTATCAACGTTTTAATCATGGCTTTTTCATTCACTTTTCCTTCAAGAAAAATCTGTAATTTTTCGTTTTTTTTCTATGAACGTGTGATTATCTCGCCTTTCTCATCCTGTTATTACCTCCCATGTTTCTCTTACGTCCATTAATTCGCCGCACTCTTTTCTCTTGCTTTTTTAGGCTATTCAAACGTGAAATAACTTTCCAACCGACATTAAGCAGCGTTAATTAATATCTTCGTTTTATCGCCGATTGATCCACGACGCCATTTTTTTTTTTTTGAATTCAACAGAATTATTTCCTTTTATTTCATGGATTTTATTTTGATATGAAACTTTTTCGGATTTGTTTTCATCATATCATTTGTAATATCCCGATTATACGTACATCGCTTTGATTTTAGGTCTTCAGTTAAAGGCATCTTTAGTTTTTAATAGAAATTTAAGGCAAGCTATTCAGAAGTACATCTCTCACACTTTATCGATGTGTGTAGTCTTGCCCTGGTATATCGCAGCAATGCAGTATATATACATCTATAATGATATATATATATATGCGTGTTTGTGTGTCTATACGTATATATACATATATATGTGTGTACACACACATACACACACACACACACACACACACACACACACACACACACACACACATATATATATATATATATATATATATATATATACTAATGCAATTTTTTTGTGCATTGATATTCATATTAAAAATCCTTTTTTTCTATTTATTTATTTATTTATTTATCCATTCCGTCGCAAAGTTTCTATTCTCTTAAAAGTTTTTATTTTTACTCCAAATTTTTTTTATTGAAATCGTCACAGCAAATATTTAATAAGGGAGAAAGCTTATGCACAAGGCCAGCAGAAAAGGGAGGTTGGAAAGGAGGAAAGTAGATTTCGGGGTCGTCCACTTTGTCTATTCCCTACACTAGAATCATTCACCAAAATGCCACATTCACTCTATTTAAAAACAACAACCCAAGCGTTTTTCCGAATAATTTTTTGTACACGAAACATTTAAACATGTGTGGATGTTATTTTCTTCCACACTTACAAAAATACAATTTAAAAAGTACAGGAAAGCAATACAATTGTGACAAAAACAAAAACAAAAAAAACAATGTTTATACAATGATTCGATGATGGGGAGTGGTACAAACCTAGGAGCCTTAAAAACATCTAAGAGTAAAGATAACTGAATAAACTAAACAAAATGCTAGGGCTGCTATGTTAGTAGAAAGGGCGGGGGCTCCCATCCTATCTAATAAAATGAAATGCTCACTGTCTTCCGACAAAAGATGTCGAAAGCAAGAAGGCTATTTCCTAAAATAGGGAGTGGGCAGTTCTAAAGGGCAAAATGAAATAACGGAGATTGGGAGAAGAGGGGGAGGGATCCGGGTACCCAAATAACATTATACTGGGAGAGTGCATCTTTGGAGTTATGCTATCCCCCAAAATAAGGTATGGAGACATGAGACCCATTATCTTCTACTGATCCTCTATAAGATGGACTATTTAGATCTGAGACCTTAGGTCGATGTGTGCCATGCTTAGGCAGGGAACACGTGTTCAAGCCTGTTCCGCATGAATGCACATTAACTAGCGATATGTATCCACCTATGACTAAAAACTAAGCGACGTAACCTCCTTCCATCATATTTAATATTGTTTTTAAGTCGGTGATTACGTAAAATACAAAATTACATGTGATCAGAAGGCAGCTCTCTCCCATGATCTGTAAACGAGTGGAATACACTACGAGTCTAGCCACGACTAAAATCGCTAGGCACACCATTCGTACCTCCCTAGACAACAGAGGACCCGCGATATAGATGTGGTCGATGCGAACCGTCATATCAGTAACATACGCCCAGAACTCACGAAGCTTGGATCAGTTGAATAAGCATGGTACACGGTTTCGATCTCACCCTCCTCGCATCGCGCACAAAAAGGGTTGCTGCCTCTTCCAATTCTGAATCGCATGCCATTAAAGCATATCGCCTTCCGAACCAATCGCCAGGTCAGAGAAAAATCGGAATTGTTGAGTTAAGCCCGGTCTGACGGCCAATTACATTGAAAGCGTACCTCCTCCTCATACAACCGTAGCCACTCCCCAAGAAGGTCCGAGGCGATATAGTTCCCTTAAGTCGTCCGAGGTCTCTAAACCAAAATAACACTCAGAGAGTATCTCAGCATTTGTCAAAGCACTGCGATCAGCCTATTAGTCTACGACGGCATTCGACCAAGGGATCGAGGATGAAGTCAGGATAGGTGAACTCGACCGCAAGGCCCCACGCAGACTCCTCCATCAAAGTTCTGCTCAGAGACGCCAACCTCTCAGCATGTGTGCGCCATGCCAAGTCCGGCATCCTCACGCATCAATCGACCAGACGTTGAGTACAGACCTGCCTACAGACAAGCGGCTTCTGCCCGTTCCAAAAAAGCGGGAACATCAGACATATCAATGCTGGTAGGCGGCCCGTAGACAGGGGAATACAGACAGTCAGTAAAAGATCTATTATGTCATAAAAGCTTGACATCCACACGGTGACATCATCGGCATACGCGGTAACCCTTGCTCGTGCTCCACCAAGAAGAGCAATACCACGAAGGGCCAGTCTAGCCGACCCCCGTTCTCATGGCTCTAATGCGACGATGTAAAGCAATGGTTTCAACGGGCACCCCTGACGAACAGACAGTGATCGGTGCCGACCACATCCCGTTTACCTGCACCAATGTCGTCGACCGAGTATACAGAATGGAAATCCATCTTATGATGTCCGGAGTAAAACTAACAACAGACCCCAAGAAACGATGGTCGACCCAATCCAACACCTTGGACTGATATAAATTGATCCACGCCGCTTCAGTGTCGTCTTCTAACCCCTCTATGATCATGCGAATTAAGTGCAGATTAGTTTGAATCGACCTCCTCTTCACAGCGTGATTCGATCAAGTCGCCAATAAAAACCTGCAAACGATTCGAAAGAACTCTGGCTAAGAGAGTTATGAGTCTGTAAACATCTAGTTCTCCAAAACACTCGCCCTTCAAAAGTGTTACCAGGCCTTTGGTAACTTTACCCGGGATGGATCTCGTGTCAAACCAGTGGTTAAACACATCCGGCAAAATCGGAACGAACATGTGCGACATCCTCAAGTACATAGGCATACCATCGAGCCCTAGTGATCTATTGAAGCCGACCTGCTTCAGAGCAGCAACTACTCTACACTCCACAACCCGACAAGCACAGCTAATAGCCCGGGCCGCCTCCTGAGTCGACAGTATGGCGTGTCTTTCCGGACTCTACATCTGACGAATCTAATCCAATTTGCGATCGAGTGAAGATTTACACTCGCGAGCATTGACCTTCACGGCTTCATTAAACATTCTTTCTAACCTAGATTCAGCTACCTGCACCTCATACCGCTCTCTAGCAGACCGTTTCAGGTCCCCTCTAGCTAAATCTATCTCTAGGTAATCCCACCAGCCATCGCCCAGGCCAACCTATTCTCTTTGCACTATTCTGTATTAGCCCTAGATAACGCGAAACGCTGGCTGTATTTGACGCATTTGCGGTAACCCATTAACTACTACCGGTAACCGCCTTCACTACTTACTTTTAAAAATGTTCTTCTAACTTCTTCCGGAAGTCGGACATCACGAGTAACGAGGTGTTCAACTTCAAGTACTCAGCTAACTTAGGATTTGGTATCTAAATTTATCTTGGCCACAACCAGTTTGTGGTCAGAATGGCCTAGCCAGTGCAACGTGGGACAAGATATGTACTCTACGTTGACTCTTTTAACTAACAACCAATCCAGTTAAGTACTTGAAATCGAAGTCCGGCTAGCGAGCCACATCCACATATCCCGCCCCGGGTGATCGACACGAAACCATGTCAACAAGGTCGCACCGATCTATGATATCAAACAGGCTTGCCTCACACCTACCCGACCCTTTATCACCACTCACCTTATCTATCTGAGGATGAAGGACGGCATTCCAGTCCCCCAATAAAACGGTAACATCGGCCACAACTAGTCCTCATCAGTGGCCGTGTGTACAACATTTACCCCTGCTGCCAGAGTAAGTTTCAATAGGAGAGAGAACCCCCTACAGCGGTCACTAAATGCTAAGAAAACATCGAATGTACAGATAGCAGCCGATGATCATCAATCGAATCATAGTGCGACCACATCAAGGTTCAGGATAGAGCTGCTTTGCTTCGATACCTCATGCACCTGGCATTCATGCTTCCAAAGCTCAAATACGCGACCATTGTAACTAGTCAATGTCAACCACCAGTCTGAGTCTACAGGGGATAGGATGCTGCAGGACTAGCTGAGATTGCCCGTGAGCAATTCGGGCGTAAGACGTTCGTCTCGATTTATTCCTTCAACGCCCAGTGGGAAGGTTAGTTTAAATGCCCTATAAAATGAGGAACAGACATAAATAGGGACTCTCCATTCACATCGTCCTGCCAGCTGGTTGAGGGAGTCATGTTCCTCCTCCACTAATTTAAGGCACAGTATCGCCCCTTTAGCCGCTTTTAACATTCTAGAACGCCCTGGAGCGCCTGACCCTGGTATAGCGCACGAATGTTATTGATAAGGGGTCGTCTGGGAAGTTTTTCAGGTTCTTTACTTCTCTCTCCTGGACTTATGTAAGGAGTTACAACTGACGTAGCAGTCCATGCTGCTTAGGTGTTATAGCGGTAGCTGTGTAATGAAGATCTACCTCACATGTCGTCACTGCTCCTTTTCTGTACAAGGGCACCGGCATTTCTCTTGATAGAGAGCGTGCACCGGCTAGGGGGTACTCAAATACGGAGGGCGATTCCAGTTTAGTAGTGGGTAGAGGTTTTTCGGAGGTCTGAACCGAAGAGATGGTCATCTTTATTTGCATTGGGGTTGGGGAAAGAGACCTAGCCTCTTTGCCTTTTTGGCTTTCGTTGTTTCTTTCTTCGGCATCTTCTTGGTCGTTTGGCCCTCTTCAGCTATCTTTGCCGAGCCTGGACCATCGCCCATTCTTTGTACTGTTACCTCATCTTCGAACTACGATGGAGATAAGGGGACGATATTCTTTCTCTTAAGTCCGTCCTTCTGCAGCTCCTTGGTGGTAATAGGTGATTTTGTGGGAATCTACATGCTCCTTTATTCAGGGGGCTCCCTCTTCTTAGAGAGGGTCCTATTTTCACCAACTGGTTCCATCTCTTTTTTTATGCAACTTGAGGTGTAGGTGGTGGTGGTGTTGCTCTTGCTGGTGTTGACGTTGATCCCCCTCTCGTCTGCTTAGTAGATTCGGATGGTGCATATATTTCTTACCTGGAGAGTGTTTCGGCGGATTTTTCTTTGTGCGCTCTTTGGTCTTATACCCCTGCTGCTTTCTGCCTTTGAAAATGACGCTCATCGTCCAGGTGTCGTATCTGAACAAAGCCGAGATTTTTGGAAGTCATCCCGGTGCAGTCTCATTTAAATAGTATAGTTGCTAACCATGAGGTTCATGGACCTCGAACCGGGATTATGATTTCGACATCCCCGTACTGACTCATAACAGCACCGAGCTGTTTAGGGTCGATATAGCAGGGGACGCCAAAGATAGAGATATTAGTTCTCCGACGACTCAGGTACTTCGGTTTAAGGCGTAAATTCTTCCCCTTAAAGTTTGACCTGGACAATAGGGCAGATCGATTTTGGAACCCCAGTGAAGCAATGGTGATGGTAGTTGGGGTTTGACATAGAAAAGACCTACACGAAATATTTTTCTCAAAATCCGAATCTTTGCTTGAGGAAATGACTTTAAAAGTTGAAAAATTGAAGCGATTAAAAGTTTTTCGGTGAATTGTTAAAAACGTCTCGTCATCCAAACAATTCGTAGTGTTAAGAAAATAGAATCATTATTTAGAATAATTTGTAACTACATATTTAAATAAAATGAGTGAGGATAATGCATTGATAAAATAAATATTAAGTGTGAAGGCGAAATTATGTTGTTTTTTTTGATAATAACGACCAAAGTCTACTTTTTCATTTCAGGAACTTTTTTTGGGTGGAAACATTTTAGATTTCATCGTCGCAAAACACGCTCGTTATTGATATTGAAAATTAACGTTTGTTTATTATTTAATTTGAAAACATTACGATTTAGGCTTAATTATTTCGAAAGGAAAAACGAAAAAGACTTATTTAAAATATATATTATTTATATTTCAAGTGTCTGCAGTGAATTTAAACATATTCGTTTTATCTTTTTTTATTAGTTTTTCTATTGGGTTGGTGCAGAAATAATGACATTTTTTGGACGTTTAAACAAACGTCAAAAACATTATTTTTGCACCAACCTAATATTTCATATCAAATTCTATTTGAAATTTTTATTAAAATATGGTAATATTCCAGTTTTATATTAAAGCAAAAAAATAGTCCATACAATTTTATTCTACACATTCTTTACGAAACATAACCACGTAAATTTTCAAGTTTTTCTATTTAATAAAAATACTTTGTAGAAAATTAGTGTCAAATTTTAATTTCTTTTATTTTTAGGGAGTAATTGTTTTTAAGCAGTGTATTTCCTCGAAAATTATAGTTTTAAAATCAGATAACCTACGAAGATTAATACGAGTAAATAAGGAAACTCCTTTAAAGGTTTTTCATTATTTGTGCATCTATGTTATTGTGCTAAAATAAATTTGTTATTTAGAAAGCCATTCTTAATATGGGAAGGAGGTTGCGTTGTAATTATTCTGTACTTTCACCTAAAAATTTAATAAACAGAAATTTCATAAATATTAAATTTAACTTGAAAATACTATTAAAAACAGCATAGTAACATAGATGCACAAGCACTGGTTTTTCAAACTCTAAACACTAAACGCTCGTTTAAAATGGCACAGTTACATCAAGAATGAATTTCTTTCTGGATAAATTCATGTTGTCGAAGGAGGAGCTAAAATCTGCTAAAAATGTCTAAACTAAACACTACTATTCCTCTGATTTGGTTTGGTCCTCTCTCTTCAATACATCTTATTCAATTCTACAACGTTTTTCATTATGTATTATAACTAGCGCTTATTTTTTTACGCATAAAACTGGAAGATAACCTAATACCGTTTCTTTCAGATATAATCCATTTATTTATTTTACTTTTCAGATTAGAATGTCAGTAAAATCACGACGTTCAGTTTTAACCCATGGTTCACAAAATTTGCTGGTCCACCTTGTCATTTGGATGAAACAGCATCCCCAACTTCACGACAAGCCATCCAGTTTAGTTATTGTCCTCGAAGACGGTTATCCCCACTTAAAAATAGTGAGATATGCAAGTTAATTGCCAAGGAAATGATTAGTATTCGGCAGCAGTCAATCCACAATAGGACAGAAGGTCAATATATTTTGCTATAAGAGGGCCAAACAGATTGACAGGAAATCTCTTGCAGCAATCAAAGTGAAAAGAATGAAGGAACATCTAGAAATACTGTTTGATATATCATCTTGTAGCTGTAAACTTTGTCTTGAGATGTGATGACTTTGCAGTAAAGGGCAAGACTGAAAATTGTCAAACAACGCATATAGTCTGCAATTGTCTTCCTAACAAGGAGGTAAAATTTATTCTACAGATTCACCTGAAATTATGTTGCTTTTTTGTGGAAAATAAAATAATATATTGGTATTTATTATGTAATCTGGCTCTATTATTAAACATGCAACTTTTCCAACTTTCAGGTTCCACTAGAAGAACTGCCATTTACAGTATTTTTTAAATTAATTGGTGGAACAACAAAAAGCCTAACAACATTTGATAATCCTTTGGGGAAACTTTCTATCAATAATTATCAAGATTTGCCTCTAATATACTTCTAAAAAATTAGTGTCCCTCCCGATCATCATTTTCTGACAGCAGAAGAAACAAATAATTTAAGTATGAAGATCGGACGCTACTTTTTGAGTATGCTGTTGACATTTCTTGTGGAGAATTTAACTTAGAAAATTTGGCCCTTGAATCAAGGAAGATGGCTAACATAAACCACAAGATTAATGTGTGTATGGACTAGAGTTGTCCATCCTCAAACACTAAGATAAATTAAACATTTTGGTCAAATTTATCATCCAAGTGTATGCAGTTAGTTGGTTTGAGATCAAAACGACAATATTTTTTTAACCAACAACAATATATTTTAATATGATTCAGAGAACAAAACAGTTAACTGAAATCCAAATTACTGTTTTAAACTGTTCAAAATATAGTGCTTTTGCACTACTTCCGGAAAATATAATATCGATGCTAAACTCAGATGAATTGGATGTGAGAGAAGAGGGCATTCAAACGATTTCGTCCATTAGGTAAATAAATATTTATCCATTAAATTTTATTAGTTTTCTTAATTTACCCAAACAATAGTTAGTTTCATTCATATTACATCGCAAAAATATAAAAAATAAGTGTTTTCAAATAATTTTTTTTTTGTGTTGATTTTTTTCCAGAAATAGTGAACAACTAAAAAAAAAAAAATTAAAAAAGATTACTGCTATCCATTTTGCAGGCACACACTGGTCAAATTTGATTGATTTTCCTCAAAAAGTTGTATATGCACAGGAAGCAAGACATAGACACATTATTACAAAGTCATCGTGCCAGCAAATTAGACCTTCATTTTCCTCAAAAGGAAATTATACTAAACTATTTAGTTCTATTCTAAGTTTATATTATTGTCTCTAATAAAAAATTAAAATACATGGTTCTGTAACTTGTATCAAGTTGTTATATTGTGTAATACATCTCCACATATATTTTTGAATTGTGAAATTTAAAAGACTTAGTTGCTAATTAGCGGTTTTTTTTACAATTTTTCTTTTAATCAATGCAGTAAAAGTTTAGATATTTTGCTTGTTGTGATTCATAATAAAAATTATAATTCATGTATTTATTTTTCTTTCAATGTATTTCACATAAATATATCAATTTTAATTGGATTTTTGTATAAAAATAGTGAAATTTCAAAGTCAATGTTTTGAAAAATGCTATGAAAATGAAGGATTTTTCAGCATTTTTGTACATGATTTTTAAAATGAAATGCTCAATTTTCTGTTCAAGATGGGAATCTAATTATTAGTATATGTTCTTATGACATGAAATCCCAACTATCATCACCAGTGCCATGTTGATTTTCTGAAAAAAGTTGCAAATCGACCTGCACTACTGGACAATAGCTCGTCAGTGGGCAGCATGAGGGCTCACATGGCGTAGCTTCTCCGGCAGATATAAGTGGCGAGTATATTTAACGCGCAAAGGAGCTGCGCCATAGTTTAAATTTTTTCCTTGTATCGGTGATCACTTACAATACTGTTCTTCTTGCATGTCGTTCCACCGTCCGTCAGCTTTTTGTAAGTAGAGTCAAAAGGCGACGGTATTCCCCGGGTGCAAGGTGTTACTGGGGTCCCCAATTATTCTCTTCCAGTCTGTTCCCCTTATCCCTAGTCTTTTTCTCTGAAGTCTTTTCGCCGGGTTGGATGTGTGTTCTCGACGACGTAGGTGATAATGCTGCCTATTCAGCGGGAGATTCCGTCGGGGATGCAGGTGTTTGAGCTGATGTCGCACCGGCCACTTTTGGGGCTGCCTCCTTCTTTCTATACCGCGATGTTCTAGCTATGCCAGGACTGATACTGCTGGCTTGGAGCTGCTAGCGCTATCGCTGCTGCTACTGCTTCGTGCATTATGATACTTTACGTCCCAGACTTATGTTTAGCAAATTCCCGGTGGCCTTGGCTGTTAATCCTGCCAGTAGGAAGCCGCTTTTCCAGCGCGTAAGAAGGCTAATAGTTGAAGCTTTCCGGCCAGTGGGTGTGTTAGGAAATAAGTCGAACATAAGAAATAAATATGGTAAATTATATTATAGACACGAGAGTGAGGGTCAGCTGATCAGATCTGCGTTTGAGTCACGTGATCAGGTTAGCTGGAGTCAGTGAGTTAGGTTTCTTACGTAAAGAAGAACGGGCGGCTTAACAGGTCGTCCCCTCCCATTCACTGGGGCGGGGAGGCTAACGTGTTAAAGAGCACCTCTCCTCTCTCTCTCTCTGGCTCTTTCATACTCTCTCTATATTCTCTCTCTGTGTCTCTATTAGATAGTAGATCGAGAGAGAGAGAGAGGGAGAGGGTGGGAGGAGGTCAGAGAGATATTTTTGTAGTTAATCCACGTTGCAGGAAGTGACGTTTCATCTAACCGGATATCATGTGATGCTACGTGGCAAGGTTGGTGAAACGTTGAGTCTCTCAGAAAAAGTCGAGCCGAGCAGAAGTCTAAAATGGTTCTCTCCTAAGTAAGGGGGGAGATGCGCGCCCCAGACGTGGGACGTGGTAGGTACCCACAGTGGAGACCATCGATGGCGACATCTGCAGATCATGCCTGGGAGAATAAAAGGTTGAAAACCCAACATCTGTCTTCATCTTGTGTATTCCGGCGAAAACAGCAAGAGAGCTCCACCCAGATGAAGACTCTCCCAGAGCAGCGGAACCAGGTATGAACTTCTATATATAAACACATACATCCACAACAAACGTCCTAACCACTAGACAAACGGTTTAAGGGATCTTGGGTCCCGTTATCTCGTCTCTTAACACTCGTAATATCTCTCTCTCATCGTCGTAAACTTCTTCTCTTCATTAGTAAAATGGACACGTCATCACCAGGGTACCAGTATCCCTCAAGTAAAGTGTACAAGTCCAAATCCGTTTCTTCTCCCTCCCTTATGTAACAAACGTGTGTGAAAATAAGACCTTGAAGTAACCATGCAACAAAGACAATCACTTTCCATTCTTCTGCGATCGACACCTGGATTGTGCATAAAAACTATATAAAATTAATCATCGTCTTGGAGTGAATGAATATTCGTCCAAAACAGGTTTCCAGTCTCCCTTCCAAGAACAAGATGAATTCCAGGTGGACAAGATCAACGACGCATGAAGTTAAGGTATGTCCAAAATACATGTACCACACACACACACACACACACACACACACACACACACACACACACACACACACACACACACACACACACACACACAACTGCATATGAACAATTAGATATGAATATATTACAAATAGACAGCAACACTTAGACGATCATACAACGGTCCCCTTCTATGATACCAAAAATACAACAGGTGGTCAGTACTACCGACCCGGTTCACCTCTATCAGCTGGATTAATATTTTGGACACTGCTGGGGACAACAGTGTCACGGTATCGGTGTGTCTGCTTAAGGCGAGACACTCCAGTGCTGAATCATCTCACACCATGCCTACGGTCAGCACTTTCTTGGCCTGCTCCTGCCTCCATATTTGCGATATGGTTACGAGAGCCCGAGCTAGGCGTATTCTTGGAGTTCGGACCTGTCTCTGAAATTTTGCTGGGCGCTATTTGGCGTAGAAATCTGGCCTCGGGCGGACGACTGACTTGAACTGAGGACGTCACTGGGTGTTTTTCAACGGGTATGAAGGCTAACAGTTGAAGCCTTCTCGGTGTGGCAACCCCCCTAGCAGTTGCTTCCATTCTGTGACGCTCCAATTCCCGGCAGGAACCCGCCGATTCAGAGCGTCACCGAATTACCAGTACTAAGGCCTTTCCCTCCCCAAACATGCCAGCTGCTTAAGTTCTACCGAGCGGAGGCGTGATCTTAAAAGCAATAGGAAAAACAGTTAATGGGTTCGTTTCGAGGCTCGACTCCCCAAAAAAGGGACAATAAAACAAGGAACAGATGTTTGACTTCAGCAGAGAAGGACAAATAAAATTGCCGATTACTAGACGAATTTGCACTATTTGCAGAACAGATGGTACACTTTGATCTTATAAAAGGTCCTTTTTCTATTTATTTAAAAAAATACAACTTTCTTATATATTTATATATACCAAATTATAGGTAATCAAGGGAGATAACTAATGAAATAAAACGAGGTTATCAAAAGCGCTCAATAAAAGAGGAACAAAATATATTTCTGTTAATACAGGGTGACCCAAAAAACAGCGGTCATTCAATTGTTTTTCTGAACATTTTACAGTCAACAGAGAAAAAAGGCCAAAGTCCCTAGTGTTTTGATGTGATATTTTGAATATAATAAACTAGTTATGACCAAAGTTTTATTTCATTCGGACAAAACACTAAGAAACGGGGCCTAATTAGAGTTGGGGCCCGTTTTTTTTTGGGGGGGGGGGTCACCCTGTATGAATAAATTTACAATGTCGCTACACTAAACGTGCTAATGTTTCAGACACATGCCGGGTAAACACCACAAGGCAATTTAGAAAGTAGTTACTTTCCACAGAAGAAACCAGTCCATGAATGGAGAAAAAGAAAAAAAGTTACGTTTACTTAAAATAAAATATTGTAACGTTTTAAAGTTTAAAGGAGGGGGGAGAGGGTTCATGTGACACGTATGCTCCAGAGAGTCAGAATAAGGGCAGAGGCAAAAAATGGAAAGAAAACAAGAGAAGGAAGGCGTAATTCAAGGTTATCAGTGTTAAGAAATAGAAGCTACTAGGAAATACTTACACAGAAGAGATGGAACGGTAAGCGGAGGTAAGCGGTTAAAAGAGGGAGGATTAGTATATAGAAACAGAGGTTTACAATATGGGTGAGCGAAGTTGATAGAAAATAGACGAGGAAAAATTTTGATTTGCTAGTTAAGAGAAAAAAAGAGGGAATAGAGGGAAAGAGAAAAAAAAATACAAAACTAATTTCTTATCTGAATTTAATCAGATTATTTTTACCTAACTCTTGAGCAAAATAGATAATAACCCTTGCGAACTAATATTCATTGTCTTAAAATTATCCTATATCATATTTGCTCGAACTTGCTATCTACTCTTAATTAACACGTATTTTATATTTCAATCCTATTTCTTAACGAGCTTGTCAAATTTTAATCTCGGCTAGAATAAAAGATGTAAGCGTGACAGAGAATAACACGTACGCTATCGTATTTATATAAAATAGCGCGACCTGTGGAAATTCCACAGGGAACTTAATATACGTAAAGTAAGCTTAAATATGATATCTTATTTCTTGCAGATTTTGAATAGATGTAGCTCACGTGTGTTAGTTTCCGCATTCAAGGGTTTGCCATTATATTTCAACAGTTTTCATCATTGTTATCCGTTGTATCTTCTCAGCCATCCTTTTGATTCCAATCTTTTCCATTCTTTTTTTCGGTATTGTTCCTTACACTCCTTATAATAGTGGTGTTTTCTTTACTTTTTAAAAATCATCATCATCATCATCATCATCATCAGATTATTATTATTATTAAAATGCATGGGGAAAAAGTAAAAATGAATAGTGCAATAAATTACTATATTATATACTACTACTACTACTACTACTACTACTACTACTACTACTACTACTAATAATAATAATAATAACTTACTAAAATTATTACTACCATTAATTATATATAATATCGTCATTTATTGAAATATTAATTTATATTTTTTCGTTCATACCATTTCCCCATATCTCATCTGTAATGTAAACGGCTATCCTGCTAATTTCTTCTCATATAAACATTGTCCTAAATAGTAGATCCTTCCGTCCAAGTCGAAATATCTCAAAGTGGCTCATTTTTCCGGCGGAAAGGAATGTTGGTAAAGTGGCCGAATAAGTAATAAACTCCGTGGAACACATTGCTTCGAGACTGCTTTCCTGATGATTACCTCTTGATCCGCTTCAAATGAATGTCATCACATTCTAGTGATGACCCAAAAGTAATCAAACGCTCTCCATGCATGTTAATGCATGCATAATATTCCTCACCTTTCGACTGTCAATCTATCTCATCTTATTCACCCAATATACTTGGAAGGCTATTGGACTTGATAAAACATCCCAAATAATAAAAAAATTAAAAAAAAACTATAACTAGTGATGAGATAATGAGCTAAAAATGATCTTCTTCGATGTAGAGTAACCTCTTCTGAAGTCGACGTCGCACAATGCCTAGTAAAAAAGCATAACTACCCGAGCACAGGAATGGTGAGATCTAATGGTGATATAGGAAAATACACATTTCGAAATCATACCATGCAACAACTACTTGCCTGACCTTTACTATCCAAGAATAAATAGTTAAAGATCTCGCAGAAATCAATAATAATGGAAGAAAAAAATGGGAAACATTCGCATCAAAGAAACGAAGAAAAGAGAAAACGCCAGATAAAAAGAATCTGGTGTATTTAATATCGAAGGAACTGTCCCTAATACATCGAAGTCGAGAACAAAAAAAAAGACAACATGAAAACCAAACATTTAGTTTCCATAGGACAGTATGAAAATATATCTCCATCAGACGTCGAAGGTGAATAAGGCAGGGGGATAAGATGGAGACAAAATTACGTATTTCGTGTACATAAAAACTTATTGGTCGAAATAGAATTTTTTTTCATTCGCAAATATTTCAATCAGAGACAATAAAATATCCGATTTTGCATTTTTTTAAGAATCGGCAGCTTTTTTTTTTTTATTTTTTATCATTATTGTATTTGGTAGCAAACATAACTAACACCATGAATAAAATATTGGAAGTTATTAAACACTTTAAATCATATTATATAACTCTATTATGGTTGATATGCCATGAAACAACTATACGATCCACCATGAATAAACATTTACAAAATAATAACGATTTGAAGACAAATATCATTGCCCATAATGAATCGATTAGGTTGATATGCCATAAAACAAAACAGCCAAACCAAATACAACGAATCTTTATTTCGAACAAGGGACTATATATATATATATATATATATATATATATATATATATATATATATATAATTAAAAAATCAAATGACCTTGTATCAAGTGTTGGAACCCACCATCCGGTTTACGACTTCTGGTTGCGCATGCGTACATAAACAAATAATCAACGCGACAATAAAACGTATTGCTTTACTGTGTACGTTTTCAGCGTCCCAATCGTTTTTTTTTTCGCGTTTAAATTATCCAAATAAACAATTGTTAATACTTTCTGCATTCTTTTACATCGTTCATTTCCGTATTACGTTGAAGTTATTTTAACGCAAGTTTCTTACAAATAAATCTACTTTAACCCGTTGATAACCACAAGAGCATTTTACAAGGCGATTTGCCCCCCCCCACCTTCCTTTTTTAAAAAAAATTATTCTCCATTTTTTAATATGCCTTTCTTAAAAAACACTTATACAATTTCTTCTACACTACCAACATAAATAAATAACCTGTAAGAAAGGTTGCAAAGAAGAGGAAAGGGCATCTCCCACTAGGCTACGAAGGCTATTCTGAACTCTGTCAAGGCAGGATAAGTCTTTCTAGAAGCGATATTTCATCTGCACGTTTACCATGTTTTTACGATAATCAGGAAAAATAACAAATACTACAGATAATTATTTAGAGATTTATAAGGAATCGGAGTCGGTAATTGTATCGGAATCAGTAATTTAGTATAGAATCAATAATTGTTTTGGATTTGGTAAAACTTTTGGAATCGTCTCATAATAAATTTATATAAGAAAACATCAAATAACTAAACTATATCGTAAAATTACGGTTTATAAACTAATTTATATACTAAACGATAAAATAACAAAGCTATATATAGTAAAATTACGGTTCATAAACAAATGTATATACCAAAAGATAAAATAACTAAACTATATCGTAAAATTGCGGTTCATAAACAAATTTATATACCAAAAGATAAAATAACTAAACTATATCGTAAAATTGCGGTTCATGAACTAATTTATATACCAAAAGATAAAAAATTAAGGTCTATAAACAAATTTATATACCAAAAGATAAAATAACTAAACTATATCGTAAAATTGCGGTTCATAAACAAATTTATATACCAAAAGATAAAATAACTAAACTATATCGTAAAATTGCGGTTCATAAACTAATTTATATACCAAAAGATAAAATAACTAAACTATATCGTAAAATTGCGGTTCATAAACTAATTTATATACCAAAAGATAAAAAATTAAGGTCTATAAACAAATTTATATACCAACAGATAAAATAACTAAACTATATCGTAAAATTGCGGTTCATAAACAAATTTATATACCAAAAGATAAAATAACTAAACTATATCGTAAAATTAAGGTTCATAAACAAATTTATATACCAAAAGATAAAATAACTAAACTATATCGTAAAATTAAGGTTCATAAATTAATTTATATACCAAAAGATAAAATAACTAAACTATATCGTAAAATTAAGGTTCATAAACAAATTTATATACCAAAAGATAAAATAACTAAACTATATCGTAAAATTGCGGTTCATAAACTAATTTATATACCAAAAGATAAAAAATTAAGGTCTATAAACAAATTTATATACCAACAGATAAAATAACTAAACTATATCGTAAAATTGCGGTTCATAAACAAATTTATATACCAAAAGATAAAATAACTAAACTATATCGTAAAATTAAGGTTCATAAACAAATTTATATACCAAAAGATAAAATAACTAAACTATATCGTAAAATTAAGGTTCATAAATTAATTTATATACCAAAAGATAAAATAACTAAACTATATCGTAAAATTAAGGTTCATAAACAAATTTATATACCAAAAGATAAAATAACTAAACTATATCGTAAAATTAAGGTTCATAAACAAATTTATATACCAAAAGATAAAATAACTAAACTATATCGTAAAATTGCGGTTCATAAACAAATTTATATACCAAAAGATAAAATAACTAAACTATATCGTAAAATTAAGGTTCATAAACAAATTTATATACCAAAAGATAAAATAACTAAACTATATCGTAAAATTAAGGTTCATAAATTAATTTATATACTAAAAATAAAATAACTAAACCTACATAGTCAAATTAAAGTTCATAAACTAATTCATATGTCAAAAGATAAAATAAATAAACTATATCGTAAAATTACCGTCTATAAACCTATAACGTGACCGATACTGCACCAACCACACCGGGTGTCCTTAATCTCGTTGGATTCCACCCGATATGACAGGTGTTCTTTCAATCGTTACATTGTCCCGTCACAAGTTGGCCTGTTGATCGTCTTCACCCACTGTGTTTTCATGGTGGGGTGCTTTGCCTCTCGATCGAATCGTCTCTTACCCTGTGTAGGTAGTCTTCGGGTACATCAATTACTCCGCTGGTCCTTGCGGCTTGCTGTAAAATGAAGAGTCCTCACCACAAACAAACAGAACTCCGGTTTATAACAATAACAAACAATTTATTAATTTCATTACTTCATAACAGCTACTGTCTAAATCGAGGTGACTGACTATAGCAGTGAAACGATGTAAGACCAAACCAGTAAAGTCACAGATTTCCCATTAACACAGGCAAGTTAACATCATAACATCAGGCCCTGAGGGCTCCCAAATCGCGAGTGCTCGACCAGCCAAGCCGTTCAGTTTGCTGGCTATGACTCTACTCTTTTTAAAATTCCTTTTTTTAAATCCAACCCCTTTTTCCCTACCTCTCTTTCAGAGAGTCGTTACAAACACCCTTTCGTTCTTCCTCTTAGAGCTTACCATTCGTCTTGTCCACTCAGCACCTCTCTCTCTCTCTCTCTCTCTCTCTCTCTCTGTTCCCCTGATCTCTACTCCTCCCCTTCGAACGTATCTCTCCCAAATTTTTACCCTCCTTTGCACTGACGCCTTCACTTATTATCAAATTAGGAGTGATTAGTCACCCCAGGTCCAACAACGCCCGGCGGCGACCCTCTCTCCTTGACCCCCATTCTAAGCTGTCAGCCTTAATCAGACAAGAATATCTGGATCTCTTCATACCTCTCAGCAGAGGTTTTAAAAACAACCTTTTATGTTAACAGATATATAACGACAATGAGATAAAAACAATTAGTATTTGTTTTTTCTCTTTCTGACAAAATCCCATAGACATTTGTGTTTTGTCCCAATCAGATATGAACGCCTCCTCTTCTGCCCTCTCTTCCTCTATCCCGTCCGGTCAAACACCTCTCCTCACTGCAATATGCACCTCGTTACATGCATTCATGACACCAATAGTGTCATAAACCAATTTATAACCAAAAGATAAAATAACTAATCTATATCGTAAAATTAACGTTCATAAACTAATTTATATACCAAAAGGTAAAATAACTAAACCTATATAGTCAAATTACGGTTCATAAACGTCCCAGAACTGATATAATTCGGGGTTTAGAGCTAAACTTTCAAGCCGCACATGCTTCGATTTTTTAAAGAAAATTTCGATTGCCAACCGATGTCGTCAGGGAACGAAATCATAATCGTGTGATGAAATGTTAACAGATCTGTAGGAGATTGACACTCATGCGATTTTAACTCCAGAAGTTGGTTATATAAATAAGTCTCTGTTATAATCTTGCCTTTTCTTATTTCCTAGAAATATTTTTGAAATACGTGTTAAGAGTTAAAGAAAAACAGAAAATATGTAGCAAAATGGTAAACTTACACACCAAAATTTTTCTTTATGAATAGTTTACAGAGAATATATCATTGTATGAAAGAAGTTTTATAGAAGATATTTTAGTTAGTATTGAAAACAATAATTTAATTGATGCTTACATTTTTATATGATAAAATATCCACCCCCACATATATATACTAGCAAGGAGACCCGGCGTTACCCGGGATTGCATGGGGGGGGGGATCAACAAATCTTTATCTTCCCGTATTTTATTGTCATCGGAATCGGTGAAATCGCTCATTAATATAATAAATTAATTCACTGCTCCAAATAGGGACCCACCGCGGTGCACTTGCATTAAGCTTTACATTCCACCTCGCAGTGACTTAGTTCACATTGTAGTTTACATTGCACTGTAGAAAACCTACTGTTTAGTTTATACAAGTGTTTTTATAAATTTGTTTGAATTAAAGTTTAAACTGCAAAAGTCAAATATCATTGTTCAGTTGTGATTCAAACAAAACCTTCATTTCGAACCTTTCTGTCATATCAAAGAACCTACTGTTGATTTTATATGGTTGGCTTTTCTGCTTGTGCGGTAATAAAATTTCTAAAATGCACAGGCTCTATAAGCTGTTTACTTAAGCCAAAATCTCCTGTTTCTTCTTTCATCGGATTTTTTCTATTATCGATTATTGTTATTATCGAAGATATTCCGATAGAAAACTAACCTACCTGCAAGCAAATACATTTGTTTTAAATCCAAAGGGAAGAAACTCACACACATACATAGGCAAAGTTCCTTACACACACACACACACACACACACACACACACACACACACACACACACACACACACACACACACACACACAGAGACACGCGTATGTATATATATATATTTATATATATACATATATATATATATTCGTTGTATCACAACTCATCAGGCGGACACTTACAAAGTGTATATATATATATATATATATATATATATATATATATATAAAGTTGATTTGGGATACAGCGAATCGAAAATAGTTGAGGTGCTGTAAAACAAAAAAGTCACTAAAATCATCACACTGAACATACGAACATACCATTAACTTGAAGTAGTCGAGGATAGGTCCTCAACAATCAGTTTGCCATTTGTTTTATTGGTGCTATATTCAGACGTAGGAGATCCAACATCCCGGTTTAACGTATTCTAAAAAAGTGTTAGTTTATTGTTTACCGCCTGCGTCGCCCCTGCTAAGATCTGCCCGTGCGGAGAAGATCAATAAATATACTAAGAATTTGATGGTTTAAAAGTTTAGCAAAATGATAGCTTGTACACAATCCAAAAGAGCTGATATGCCGTAAAACAAAAGCTAGCACAATCGGCCTAGCATGACGGCATCTACACACATGGGTTATGGTGGTGGTTAAGTGGTTAATGACACGTATTGACAATCTGGGTGTTCTGTGTTTGTAATATTTTTTTACTCGGGGAGGTCACCGCTTATAAAGGACCACAGGCGACTCTAGAACAAGTGTTAACAAGTGTTACGCAAATGGTAAGACAACATGATTAGTTATGGTGGAAAATATGTAGGACTAGCTTATTTAAGAGGATGGCCCAACACAGAATTTATTTACATTTGATTTAAAAATGAGCATGATATTGTCAGCCGGGAAGCAGCACCACACTATTGTATTCTATAAACAGTACTAGGATAGAAACACAGTTTAGTTTTCGGTAGAGATCGAGAGTTGAAGACAGTTGTAGCATGACGAATATTTATTATTTATCGAGCCTTAACCATAAAAGTAAGGATGAAGCAGTAACAGACTTGAAACCACCCTTATGTTCGAAAGAGGAAGTGTATTCACATTAATTTTCGAATAGTTTTATACCCTCTCAAGGTAGGAAAGGGTATTTTTTTACATAGAAGTCACCACTTACCAAGGTCCGGAGGCTACTCGAGGATAAAGGTTAACCAATGGGATAATATCGTAGTAATTGTTAGTAATAGAAATTTGGTAGATTGGATTATTTAAGGGGGCGGTTCATCAAGAATTTGTTTATATTGGACTTGAAGACAACCAAGTTCTAGTCAGCTGGGAAGCAAACAATCGGAAGAGAGTTCCACAGGCGTGCAGTTCTATGAATGAAGCTTTGTTCATGGAATCTACGTTTTTACTTGGGCACAGATAAAGAGCGGAGAAAATGATTGACAGTGGTTTCTTATGAGATTAATCCCATGTGTAGCAACAATACTTTATATTACAGATAGAAGATATTTTCTGGAGTGGTAGAATGATCCAACCATTTTTCCAGTGATTTTGGCGATTGAGATGATGTAAGTTGTCCATTTCAGGTCAGAGGTGAATGTCAGTTGCACAAAATCGTCTTCACTCAGGATGTTGATAACTTTTAGGTGATTCCACCCGTAAATACCCGATGCTTAGCGGAAAGAACCTGAATAGAAAAAAATCGAGGAAACACAACCCATACAATAAGATCTTCATATGATGATGATGATGATGATGATGATGATGATGAAAATGCACACATAAAGAGTTAAAGGAAGCAGAAGGAGGGCGAAGTGAAATTCATATAGAAGAGAATTCAACGTGTATAGATTTGATATCGGTCTGTTTAGATCAACATTAGCATACAAATAGTTTTACGTTTTTCAATTTTTGAGATGCAGATTAGTTATTCGTATTATTTGGATCCTTCGGACTACTGTTCTCATCTTGAGTGTGATTTTCACAACGTTTCGGTTGATGTAACCTTCTTCATGCGGATCTTGTCGAACTCGGATATGTTTTTTTTTAAACTCGGGAATTTGAACTCAAGAACCCGTGGCGCAGTGGTTAGAATACTTGGTAAAAGTAATATTCTCCTGAAGGTTGAAGTTTCAATTCCCAGTGTGGGCGACCGAAAAATACAATTGCAAATTACTTAGGACCTCTATCCTGTCATGGTTGATGGAACGAGGGCATGATACTCCCGTGAAATAAATAAAGGGTTCTGTTCAAAATTCTGACCAAATTCCCGAGTTCGACAGAAACATTCCCGAGTTCCAACCTTCTTTAAATATACATTTGAAGAAGGTTGGAGGTTACATCGACCGAAACGTACAAATGACACTGAAGATGAAAACCGTGATGTGAAGAATCCCAATGATACAAAACTGAAATAAATGGACGCATCTCACAATATGAATTGCGTTCTTTATTAGTAATGTTTACAAAAACCATAAACTCTATAGTGTTGTTCTAAATTCTAAGCGTAAAATTATTGATAGCTTTAAACTACAAAGACAACAAAGGAATTCAATTCTAAGTTGTGTTCTTGTCGTTCTTAGACGAGACCACAATGTCTTTTATCCAAGGAATTAGTCAGATGAACCTTTTATCGTTCACTGCTTTATCCCTTAAGTGTTCAACACAATTTGATATCTTTACTCGCACTAAATATAAGGCTCTTCACAAACGCAAAAAGCTAAACGACTTAAGCGGTTTTACTCCAAAAACTAACATTTCATTCATCCTACTTTACTAAGAAAAACTAGCGGGGAGATCTGACGTTGTCCAGAATTGAATGAAAATCAACAATTCCGCCCCCCATATTTCAATCAAATCGCTAACTTACTTGTTCTAGTTATGTCCGGCCCCGCAGTTTATCGGAAGGAAGCTTTACATGCTACCCTGCTATGCATTAGTCTACAATATATTGTAGTTTACATTGCACTGTAGAGAATCCACTATTTTTATAAAATTATCGCGTCGCTTAAAGTTTAAAATGCAAAAGTCAAGTATCATGGTTCAATTGTGCTCTAAACAAAAATATCCATTTCGAAAGCGCCTCCATATTATTAAAAAACAAACTAGAATTTATTTTTACATAATTACTAGTAATAAAGTTAAACGTACACAAGTCAAGCACCATGGCTCAATTGTGCTATAAAATACTCGTTTAGAACACACTCTTGTCTTGTCTTATAAAAGAATCTGCAGTTTATTTTATAGCCTGGGCTTTTCTGCTTATGCGATGATAAAACTTTTAAAATGCACTTGTGATGTTAGTTTGTATGAAATTGTAAACTTTGGTCAATATCGGACTTGCTTCTTTAATGAGATTTTTTCGCTTGTCCATTTCGATACGCATTCAAATACAAAACATACATAATAACTTCTGCACTTATATTTTTGTGGCAACAGTCTCAGATACAATATATATATATATATATATATATATATATAAGTAGGTTGTAGTTTGCTTGAATATATATATAAGATATAATTATACTTTTGTTGTGTGTGAGCATGTGTGTTTGTGCGTGTATATATATATATGTATATATATGCATATATATATACACACACACACATATATATATAAGATATAATTATACTTTTGTTGCAACAATCTCAGATACAACGTGTTGGGTCCGAGTGTTACTACTACGTGTCCTATGTGAGTGAGCATGTGTGTTTGTGCGTGTGTATATATATATATATATCTATATGTATGCAAATATATATATAAATAAAGATTATAAGTTACATTTTATAATTAAAATAATAAATAAATAGATCAATAAAATTTGTTTATTTGTTTCAGTCCAAAAAACGTGGGTGATTTCTAAGGAAAATATTTTCCTAAGTCTCCCAGGTTGGAGACGCTAATAACGTATTCGATTATCGAACAAGCACACGGGGTTGCTTGCTAGCAATAGTGCAAATAATTTAGTGTGTATGACCACGTCTGCTATTCCGTTCGATAACATCACCCCCCCCGCCAACGTTATGTGCCGTGAAATTTTTCATCTTGTGACCGTCTCACTTTCTCACTTCGGCGACTATCATGTAAGGCGCGCGAATTCTCAAGTAGAAAATAAAATAAAACAAAAACACACAATCCACAAACTAGCACATATCAGTTGCATTCTGGGTGCGAATAACACTATCAATCCTCTGAACGCTTAGGTTCACATTTGCATCTACGGTTGAGGCTGTAGTTGTCAGTCGATTAATCAATTTATTTTCCTGTCTTCTCCGAACCTCAACCTGCATTAGACTGTCTTACACTTGCAACTGTAAATGTCTTCAACCGTCGCAAACTCAAGACTGTTCGCAAGCTGTTCCCAACCGTCGTAAACTGCCGGAAAGCCTACTGTTAATTAATGAAATTTCGTGATTTTGTAACTTTTCAGAGCAGCTCCACCTTCTAAAAGTCTATTTGGCCTTTTTCAAAGTGTAATGTACCAACTAAGGGAAAACAAGCAAAACAATTTCTCGAATTTTGCAATTTTAGCGAATTTGCAATTTTAGCGAATTTTGCAATTTTAGCGAATTTTGCAATTTTAGCGTGCGGATTAACTAACAAAGTAAATAGCATAATATTATATAGAATGTGTATTAAGATTTAAACTTTTAATCTCTCTCTCTCTCTCTCTAATATATATATACACACATGTATGTATGTGTGTATACACATGCATATATATATATATATATATATATATATATATATATATATATATATATATATATATATACGTCAGCAGTAATTTTCCGACATGTAAAAGCATGGATTTGGATTAAAATGATAACATTAATTAATCAGTATCCTCGAATGGCCTTTGGACCTTGATAAATGCGTACTCTATTGCAAGAAATATGCCTGTGTACTGAATGTGTCTATGTAATACATTTGATGTGTACATTTTCAGGATGCTGAAGAGATGGATGGGGAGTTTGAAGCTGGCAAGTTTCGGTTAAAGAAATTATGCGTTATTTCTTTCAATCTTCATAAACTGTAACTTTATGCCAAATAAACAGGTTTGCATGTCAAGTGCAGATCATACATATTTTTGTAGATGAATCACTGACACTTGATATTCGTTTCGTGAAGACAATTAGATTTCTGCATAAAATAGTCGTCCAACGTTGGTACACGAGAGTATAAACTCATGAATTTATTTATGTTGACCATTTTAAATGTTTACACACACACACACACACACACACACACACACGCATATATACATACATACATATATATATATATATATATATATATATATATATATATATATATATATATATACTAAGAAACTCATATTTGCTGCGTATTATTGAATTATTTGTCAAAAAATATTTGTGGAGGCCTGTCCAGATAAATATCAATGTTATCAAAACATTTGTTCATTAAATATATTCTACATTTCGTAGAATTTTCAGGAGTCCTACTAGGATATATATATATATATATATATATATATGTGTGTGTGTGTGTGTGTGTGTGTGTGTGTGTGTATCGTGGATATTCTTGGCCTGATGAGGTGATTTGCACTGGCAGGGGTGTCACTGAAACATGTTTGCATATATGTAGCCATTAGTTATAACATCCAACATAGTTACATAGCTCCGTCTAAACATTGAGCACTCTTTAGTTGACACATTTTGGTATTGTTTTAATAACACTACCAATAATATATATATATATATATATATATATATATATATAATCATATACATCACGATTCAAAACAATGCCTATTACAATCTCCCCCAATATATCACCCAAAGAAGCAGACTCCCCAAGATACCTCTTTCACCAACAGGCACAATTTACGTATTCCAGACATCACCAATCCTAAAGAACAAAACTAACGCAGAACAAACTCCATCGACACAACCCTATACAACAATACAGATACTCTCCAAAACAGAACCAATTTCAACCAGAACAAAACTATCCAAAACAAATAAGATACAATAATAACCCATTCAAACATATCACACTCAACCATTACAATAAAACACACAACACTGACTTTACAAGGGGATATCACATCCCTTAAAACACACGACCCCCTTAAAACAAGGAAACCAACAACGCCCACATTTCTTTTTAAAAATCTCACATGGAACAACAATTCAAGATTAAAAAAAAATTAGACCCCAACTCATCCACGTACATCTAATCCAAATGCGAAACAGAAATACTAAAGCTAGGCCTCAAATTCTGTCCCACTCCCAAAAGCAATATAGCGGAACTAAAGAAGGACCTAAAAGAATTCGAACGTAAATTCAGACTAATAGACTCATTAGATAACAGAGGAGACAAATCAGATGATTTTTTAGTAAAAAATAAATGAAAATTCTTCCCTAATACACATAAAAACACTAAAGAACTAAACATCTTCTTTGAAAATCACTGGAACTCCAGCTCTCAGAAAAAAGACAAAACCACTAACACCCAAACATATTAACAAAGCTGAGTACTTGAAAACATCTGTAATAATAACGACATAATTATTATTATAGAATTTCTAGACGACAAACATTACTAAACACCTATTAGTACCAACACAGACAACGCCACTATTTCAAATATAACACACTTTGTAGAACACACAACAAAATATTAAAAAGAAAGAAAAAGACTTCCTCACTAATTTCATTACAAAAACAAAAAACTTGAACAGACTGCCCAAAATACGCAAATCGAATGAAATAAAACATGCCATAGATACATAAAACTCAGAATATATAAGCGCGCCAAACCCTTCCGAAAATTGGAAGAGAAATTCAAAATAGCGTAACGGAAATATATTATAAGGTATTTAATGCTTCTCTTCCAATTTTCGGATTTTAATCATGTCAAAACGCACTTTATTTTTTTTTTGATGGATTAATTGTTGCTATTTCTTCTGATGAGTTAAGGGCAAAATAGATTCACTAATTGATATAATAATTAAGTGATTGATTTTGTGCTACGAAACAGATACTGTCAAGAATTTCAAATGTTAGCTGAATTAAAGGAATAAATTATAAGATGGTCAGCATCATGAATTTTGGAACATAGACTTTTGTCAATCATTCACTATATATAGTTTAAAGAAGCTTTGAATAAAAAAATGCAAAAATAAAAATAAAGAATGCAGTTTAAATTTCCGGATGGAAAAATATATTAACTTTAACCTATCGCAGACTTAGCGCCTACATAATCCGACTTTTAAAATGTTTATAATGACAAAAGAGAGTTCATTTATATAAGGATGAAGAAGAAGAAAAAAAATACTAACATTGTTAAATAGAAATAGACTTAGCATTTGCATAAGCCGATTTTGAAAAAATTTCAATTTTAAAACAGAATTTAACTACATAAGGATGAAAAGAGAAAACCTTAACTAAAATTTTGTAAATAGAAAACTGGGATCATTAGCTGCTTACCATGAAGGTGTTTCGGAGATTTAAAAATATGACCGTTGTTTAATACATTGCTCTCCAGTGGATAATACCACTTCCCCAATATATATATATATATATATATATATATATATATATATATATATATGATTAGTTTTTTTGGAAAAAGAATTCCAGCAGAGTGCTCAATTAAAAGGAAAATCCAAATTGTGAGAGCGTATTTATATTTTGTGTACAGAAAGTTGTTAGTTGAGACAGATCATTAGTACCGTCGGTTTCAAGCCCGATAATAAGGCCCGTTTAAGGTATCCTTATAAAGCTCTCTTCAGCCAATATTCATCAAGAGACGAATATTGGCTGAAGAGAGCTTGATAAGGATACCTTAAACGGGCCTTATTATCGGGCTTGAAACCGACGGTACCAATGATCTGTCTCAACTAACAACTTTCTGTACACAATATATATATATATATATATATATATATATATATGTGGGTGTGTGTGTGTGTGTGCACGTATATATGTATATATTGGTAACAGAATAATTTTATAGGCTTGACCAGATACAGACTTGTACAAACTATACATTAGTAATAAATTCGTAGTATAGAACAGTGTTTTCTTAAACACTACAAACGCCTGCAGGTGTTAAAAGAAAAAATATATAAAGAGGAGGGATGTTTGTTTCAAAATTATAGTGCTTATAAATAGGTAACGAGTACAGTATATATATATATATATATATATATATATATATATATATATATATATATATATATATATATAAAGAGGGGGAGAGGACGAAAAGATATTGAGGTCATCTGCCAACGAAAACTCTGGAGGACTTTCAGAGCAATTAGATGGGTAGAGACGGTCTCCTCACCCAAGGGTAACCCAGCACGGGCAGGCGAATTCAGACATGAATGCCGGGGGGGCTTTTCAGCCTCCAGTTTTAGCGCAGATCGTGAACTGACTTTATAGAAAGATGCTGTGCTTGAGTGGATGTGGATGTTTCTTGTCTATGTATAAGTCTGTGTAAGTAAGAATGCGATAAAATATATACGTGTACATTTGAAATCTATTTTTGTGAACAGATACAAATCAAGAGTTTTTATGTGCAATTTGTCGATGTTGCAAAACAACTCTGGTCACCGACAAACACCCACATATGGATAAAAAGACACAAAGACACACACACACACACACACACACATATATATATATATATATATATATATATATATATATACATAGTAGATAAGCTCAACTTACGAGATTTATATAGAAACTCAATCTAGGAGATTTGCACACACATACACACATGCACTCCCCCATATATATCGTATATAAACTTTATTTACCTGGGTGGATTTGTCTTATAAATATGGATACTAATATTTAATTCATTTAACAGTATTATGCAATCTGTAATTTGAAAATATTTTAAAATTTCGGTTACACACACACATACACACACACACACACACAAACACACACACACACACACACATATATATATATATATATAAAGTTATAAAATATATATGGCGATTAAACTACAAAGAATAATTCGCGTTTCTTTCTCGTGATAATTCGCCAGGCTTATGGATTCGCCTGACCAATTATCACGAGAATAAAATGCGGAATATTCTGTGTAGTTTAATAGCCATATATATTTTTATAAGTTACGACCTAGCTCTGCCTATGTATTGAGCACTGTTGAAGTAAATACTGAAAATTTACGCATAAAATTATATTTTCGTATATTAATCTACGTGATTAAATGAAGTAGTTATATATATATATATATATATATATATATATATATATATATATATATATATATATATGTAGGGAGAGAGAGAGAAAGAGAGAGAGAAAGAGAGAGCGAAAGAGAGAGAAAGAAAGAGAGGAAAAGATAGAGAGCAAGAGAGATGATTTAATAAATATTTACTACATAAAAGTTTTCCTGTTACCGTGCACACTTGTTGGTACGTCGAATGATGCTGAAATACGTATTGTGATCCCAGCGAACGAGTTACTACGAAATATGAATTGATTTGTGCGAACAATTATATATTTATTATATATTTATGTATTGATTTAATTTTTGTTTTGAAGAAAGCCAAGGATTAATTGACCAAAACATGGTAAAACAACAACTCTGGAAGGTTTTTATTACTGGATATACTACTACAAGATTCAGCGTTTCTATCCCTACAAGTAAGTCAGAGGTTGAGTTGGCGGAAAAAACAACAACTATGAAGATGAGGATAACAGTTCGCAAAAAAATGTATACACAAATTGTGTAGACCATTTTAATCTTTATATAAACTACACACACGCGTATATATATATATATATATATATATATATATACAATATTTATTACGACACTATATATACATATTTCAAAATATCAAAGTCGTACCATTGGTTTCATTACGCCGAATCAACCATAAGAGGTTAGAAAGAGTCCGCGCAAATTCATCAGCAACATTGAAAAACTGAAACAATGCAAAGTGAACAAGCAGAGAAAGAAGCATTAAACGAGCGTTGATTCGGCGTAATGAAACCAATGGTACGACCTTGAAATATGTATATATAGTGTCGTAATAAATATTGTATCTTCAGCTCTCATATCCACGATCGAGCACTTTATTGGATTTTTTTCATCGCCTCCTGACACGCTAAATGCGACCATGAAAGGTTATATGGTTAAGATTTAAGCTTAGAAAAGGAAAAGTGTTAAAAGTGGGGGAAAAAGATATTTTAGTAAAAATATCATAAATTTATAACTTAAATCATTGCAGCATTAAGAATTGATTATATAATGGTAAATTGAATTAAAAAATATTCTTCATGTGGCAATATGTTAAGTTATAAATTGATTATATTTTTTTACTAGAGTATCTTGTCTTTTTATTTTTCCAGTGTTAACAACTAGTTTAATCTTAACATATTACTTTTCATGCTCGCATTTTAATATGTAATCAATGATTTTTCCAGGCTTTGCTTGGAAAAAATCTTCTTTTGTGTGTTCAATATCATACGCATTTTAAACAATCCATAAAAATTGCCAACGTCTTAAATTGAAAATCAAATAAAAGACGTAAGTAAGCAAATTAACAGAGAGAAGGAATAAAAAAGAGAGACACAGAATTAATGGGCGCCGTCTTAAGCGAATGATTATTAGCTCTAGCACGGCAAAAACAGAGAAGCGAAAAATTGTCAGCCCTAGCACGGCAAAGAGCATTACTTTTATTAATATCTCTATATAAACCATATAAGATGGAATGCGGGCGACATTCCGGCTATGATTTATGAAAGTAACTGTAATGAGCAATAGCCATTGCAAAGAAATTTTCTATAAAACATCAATGTTGAAAAAGTTGCTATGGTTACCAACAGCCAATCAGAAAAAAAAACAGTCTCCTGCGTTCCCTACTTATTCTGAAGGCTTTGAGCACTAGTAATTTTATTATAAACTTTGTTTCAATGTACGAAAAGTAAAAGTTTTTATTTCAAATATATTGCTGAGAAGGTGACTTACGAACTGTGAAAACTGTTTGAAATTTGGTCGCAAAATGATTGACCGGTGAAGCTTTAAACAGTTCTAAATGAGTAAAACTAATGCGTAACAATATATTCAAACACGATTGTGTTTGAATGATGTATAGTTGATTTGTTTTACGACGTATCAACCCTTTTCGGATTTTTTTAATGCCGAATCCAGTTATATTGGAAATAGCATTCATGTTGCATTCAGTTATTTCGTAGAAGGTTTTTAATAATAAGCTCTTTGTATCTTCTAGTTTGTAGTGTTTGTTGCTTTATAGTGGATTTTATCCTTGTCCTGCAGAACATGAATGAATTTTGGAATGGAAGAGGGAAAACAGTTACAGTATTAATGTTTGGTACATTTTAAGTTAGGAAACCAGTCAGGAAGTGGGGGAGATAGAAAGAGAAAGGGGAAATGTGAAGAAGGAAAAGGGGGAAATATGTGTTGTTTTTGTTGGTTTTGGTTTTACATTTCGTCTCAGGAAGCCAATATCTTCTGACAGCCTCATCTGATACCACCATGATATATATATATATATATATATATATATATATATATATATATATATATATATTTAAATAAGGGAGTAGTCACCAACAATGTGTATTTTTTAACATTATTTTATTATTCCGTGTCTTGGTTTTTCATTGAGAATTATGTTTGGATCATTGTGATAATGTTTTTAAGTTATTGAAATCGTTTACGTACGTTTCAGACGGTCTGATGCGTCCTCGTCGGAAATTATTTTCAAATGTGTAAAAATGGCGATTTTCGTTAGTTTGAAGTTTTTCCAAGGGGTGGAGGCTTGTAAGTGTTTATTATACATTGGTATGTTTTTTTTTTTTTTTTTTTTTTCAAGGGAGATTTTGACCTGGCTGTAGTCGGTCAGTCGCAATTTCTTTCTGCTAATGTGTTTTTTCTTTTCCTTTAGGGTGGGGTAGGGTGTGTGTGTGTGTGTGTGTGTGTGTGCGTATATATTATATAAAATAAAGAAAATATCTTTAGCAAAGCAAACTGATAAATATAAAAAAGCTGAACACGCTTCTTTACTTTTGATTCATTTTTTTCATCTTTCGACTTTGTTTCATTTTTTATTTTATTATTATGTAGTGATCCTTATTATACTTTTACTACTGTTTATTCATATACTTCTCTTAATTAGTTTTATTTCAAGATATACGGCATGATCACGTTGACACACCTGTTCCCGTCAGATCACCGAAGTTAAGCAACGTTGAGAACGGGGATATACATGCGACTGGGGACCGCTTGTGAATTTCATATTCCCATGAAACTTCCTCCTTCAGAGGAAGCCGGTTAAAAAACCCTGAATAGGGTTGGTGCGGACTGAACACACACAATCTATTCAAGCATGTTTGATTCCTTTTTGTAGATATACTTTATTGTTTATTCTTAAATGTGTAGTTTTTTTCGGTTATATTTTTCTATATAAACATTATTCCTTTCTACTGCAAATGTTCTTAAGCAAGCGTTTTATCAATATTATATATGTTGTATATTTTGATACATTTTTCATAACCGCGATTACTTTCTTATTCCGTACATTAAAGATTCGCTCATTAGGGCTTTCCTACGCAAATACGAATTCCTCCTTTCAGAATGTATGATTATGTTCAGATCAATTTGATTGGCTGCTTCCATCTGTTTATTAGATTAAGGGAATGTGTGATAAGGGAATTTCGAATGACTAAACAAAATGGTGTCATCCAACACTGCCGTCACATAAACAATCGGATACCAAAACTTCAAGTCTAACGAACGCCAGTTCGTTATCTATCTATCTGTCTGTCTCTCTCTTTCTCTCTCTCTCTCTCTCTCTCTCTCTCTCTCTCTATATATATATATATATATATATATATATATATATATACACCTCTGTATTTTTAATTCTACCTCAGTGGAGGAATCTGTATCATAACAACAGCATATCATGACAACAGCATATTCTTTTCATTGGTTTGATCTATATCCGTTATATCTTACATGTTTTTATACAGACAGATGTGGTTCTCAGTTTATTAAATGTGTCTTACTATGTCGGGTATATACTTGAGTCAAAAGAATGAAAGGAATATTCTGTTGTCACATCCCTAATCATAACTGACATTTAAAAAAATAGCTTATTTCTTCTAGCGTCATTGTCGTCATTGCTGCCGATGCCGCGGTAGTCGTCGTCGTCGTCGTCGTCGTCGTCGTCGTTTGTCCGGAATTTTCCACAAACGTATTAAAATATTAAAAAAAAATAAATGCGCCAATGATTGTTATTGTGTTTATCGAGGACTGCAATCCATGGAATTCTCACAACATTTGAAATTTCAAACATTAAAAAATTGAACATCCAATTTGGGTCAATAAAAAATATAAAGTACATGTTACATATTTTTCTTAATACGTGTGCTGTATTCATAGTGTCATCAGTTTAAAAAAAAAGAGGCATTACGCAGAATACGAACTGTGTTAAAATAATAACAGTATTATTTAGGAACACATTCCCAAAATGTGAGATGAGAGTTTTGTAACTATTCTGTACTTTTAAAAATATTTTTATGAAGAAAAATATCGTGTGAAAATTTAAATTAACTTTAACATTTAAAGTTAAATTTAACTTGAAAATCATATCTAAATATAGCACGATTCGTATTCTGCATAAGTACAAGGGCATATCTACAAGGACGCAGCAGGTCAGGATTGTGTAGAACGAAGAATGGGCTTCTTATTGCTTTACCCGGGCTTGAAACTAAACATAACATTAGCCAAAACCGTATTTAATCGATTAAGTACAATACTTAATTTTTTCTTTAATGGAGAGTAGACAATGCATTGTGGATGCGTTATCGGCAGCTCCCGTTACTCTCACTTCTCTTTATTTGTCCCTAAGTCCTCATTTTTAATGAGTGATTTTTCTGACAAAGGGAGAAGAAAAAGCTGTTTCTAGGTTGGTAGTATTTTGCGTGAACAGCCGCCAGGCATGTCGGAAATTGTCGTTTTCTATGTCTATCCTTGTAGCCATGTCACTAGTAAGAGTGCTGGAAGTAAACGTTTTATCTGAGCTGACGTTATCCGCCTGATAGTCAGGAACCCGAACCTTGGATTAACAACTAAGGAGGCTGCCCTATTAGCAGGTGCAAAGTACTGTGGCTGCTGTATTGCCATTTAGTGAATGGATTCTGGACCATGCAGCAGCTTCTGCTGGGGCTTCTCGATGCCATATTAGTGGGTAATTGTTACGGCTTTACCTTTTCATGTGGTACAAAAAATTTACTTCATTTCTATTTCTCTCTTACTTTCCCTCTCTGCCCTGCTTCAGGCATATCTGTCGACCTGTTCCACAAATCCCAAAAACACCATCATGAAATGTCTCAATAAAAACACACGATTAAATCCGGATCTCCAACTTCTTACGTAGACCCCCACTACCAGGTCTCCTTCTCTAACATCAGGGGTCTACGTTCTAACCTTCCAGAGGTTGAAACCCAATTACAAGAGACTAAACCAGACATATTATTTCTAAGTGAAACTGGCATTGGACAGACCATTTCCCTAGATGAGTTCGTAATTAAAGGATACTCAAATTTAACTTCCAAATCTGACCCCCAAGATCACCATGGGCATGGAATATGTGCCTATATAAAACATGGTTTTCTATGTGGTAGGGACATCTCCAGAGAAGATCCTAACTTACCCTGTATGTGCTTCCGGGTTGCACTTGCTCAAACTACTGCATTTATATGTGCTCTCTATCGCCCCACAACAGCGGAGTTACTATCATTAAAAGCATATCTGAGAAAATTGACCACGCCGTATCTGCCTATCCTTCAGCTAATATTAATGTCTGTGGAGACTTCAATGTTCACAATGTGGAATGGTTAACTCACTTAAACAAGACCGATGATGAGGGGAGGTTCTGTCATGATTTCTCCATTGCTTATGACCTCACTCAGATTGTTCACGAACCTACCCGTGTTCCCGATACTGATGGCCAGTATGCAAGTCCCCTAGACCTCTTTCTCACAACTTGCCCTGAACTGTGTTCAACTTCTGTTCTGTCTCCACTTGGATCTTCCGACCACTCCGTTGTATCAGTTAAGATAAAAATGAAATGTAATAAGTCCCCAGATGTACCTCTCCATCGTACAGTATATCGATATTCTATGGCTGACTGGGATAGTTCCCTCACATTTATATCAGATCTACCTCTGCGTTTCATGTTTAAAATGGATGTGTCCTCTATAGTATCAGACCTGACGGAAAGGTTAATTGTAGGTGTAGACCGTTTCATACCCTCGAAAAAATTTCAGCAAAAACCTAACAGCAAGTCGTGGTTCTCTCCAGAATGTGCTGCTGCCATTGCGCATAGAAATCACTTTTTCCATTGCTTCTAATGTAATAGATGTACTGAGACTAAAGCTGCTTTCAGAACTGCCAGCAATCACTGTAAAAAAGTAATAAAGAACGCAAGAGAGTTGTATGCTCAGTCCGTCAAGTCCAAGGTAGCTGAGCATCGGCTTAGTTCCCACCAGTTTTGTGCAAAAAGCAAACAGAATCCTGAACGGAAGCGTGTGCTCTATCCCAACTCTCATACATGGACCTTAGGTTATCTCGACAGCATCAGACAAAGCCAAACTCTTTGCATAGAACTTTGCAGCTAATTCTAACCTTTGCGACCAAGACTGCCAACCTCCAATATTTCCTCCTGTATCAGAAAACATGCTATGTGATATAAAAATATATGTACGTGATGTTGCCAAGCTAATCAAAAACCTTGATTCCAGTAAAGCAACCGCCCTGACGGCATTCCAATTATAGTACTCAAAAGACTTCAACAAGAACTTGCGCCCATCCTAACAAAACTGTTTAAACGTTGTCTTAAGGAGAATTGCTTCCCGTCACCCTGGAAAATCTCATCAGTATGCCCCGTATTTAACAATTCAGGTGATCGCTCATCTCCCTCAGAGTACAGGCCAATAAGTCACCTGTGCGCCAAAAGTAAGTTGCTGGAATATGTGTTAAATAGAGAAGTAATCAACCATCTTAGCAAAAATAACCTTCTTAGTGGTTTCCGTTCTGCTAGATCTACAGCAGATGTACTTACAGTTATATCTCATAGGATTAGCGAATCTCTCGACGGAGGTTATCTTTCTAGGGCAATTGATCTTGACATATCAAAGACGTTTGATAGAGTATGGCATAAAGGTTTACTTCACAAGATCTCCAGCTACGGTATAGCTGGAAATGTCTTCTCAATTATTAAATCATTTCTCTCTGATAGGTTCATAAGAGTAGTGGTTGATGGGCAGAAATCAGAAGCTCTTAGTATTAATGCTGGAGTCCCTCAGTGGTCCATCCTGGGCCCAACTCTCTTCCTGATCTATATTAATGATATTCCAAATCACATCCTTACATCATTCGTAGACATCTATGGTGATGACACTACTATCTATGGTAGCATATTCCAAATCACATCCTTACATCATTCGTAGACATCTATGGTGATGACACTACTATCTATGGTAGCACATCTAAGACCGTAATCTGATCTTGAGCAAGTGGTACAATGGGGAAAGAGGTGGCTTGTTACTTTTGATGCATCTAAAACCAATCTTTTATCTTTACATCATCAACGCTATGATCCCCATCTGGCATCAATTGAAATGAATGATTCTCGTCTTGGGGAGGCCTCATGTTTTGACAAGCTTCTGGGCTTGACATTTACTCCTGATCTTAAATGGAACACATACATTAAATCCGTTGCCAAGGCCACTGGAAAAATGGTGGGATCCTTCTATCGATCCAGTAGATATCTCACTGCTGATGCAATTCTCTATCTATATAAGAGCCAGGTACGTCCAAGGATGGAGTACTGTAGCCACATCTGGGCAGGAGCTGCTAGAAAGGACTTATCCTGCCTTGATAGAGTTCAAATTATACTTCGTAGCCTTGTGGGTGATGTCCTTTTCTCTTCCCTGACACCTCTTTCTCACAGAAGAGATGTTTTGAGTTTGTCTCTGCCTAATCGTTATTTTCATGGCAAGTGTTCGGCTGAGCCCCATTCTATGGTTCCTCCTCGCCAAACTTTCCGAAGAAACACCCGTCTAGCAGAAAACACTATCACTCATTTCCCCCACTCTTTATCTGTGTCTAAACCTAAACGTAGATTTCATGAGCAAAGCTTCTTTCTTAGAACTGCACGCCTATGGAATTGTCTTCAGTTTTTCTGCTTTCTAGCTAACTACAATATGGTTGTTTCAAGTCTAACGTAAGCAAGTTTTTCCGAATAAGTTAACAAATTTACCGAATCTCCATTACTAACGATTACTATATTTTCCAATTTCTACTGTACACTCTTTAACCCTTATCCATCGAGTGGCCTCTTGGCCTTGATAAGTGGTGATGTCTATGTAAAAAAAAAGTTATAATCAGTAAAGACACAGATGTTAAGGACCCAGTGCTGAGCAGTTACCGTGTGTAAATCATAATACGCGCAAGTAACCGCCTCAAAACAGCAGTAAACGCCCCGATACAAAAGTAATAACCTAGGCCCGCCATGAAGCAACAGTAACCATTTTAAAAGACCACTGATCATCAGTTACTGCCAATCACTGTCGTAACCATCGGTAATCAACAAAGTTCACTTCATGAGTGCAGTACCCTCCAGTAAATGACAGTGAACGACAATTGAAGACAGACGATTTTATTCCAGAACAGTCTAATGGAGGACGACTCTGGTAATTTTCACTATTGACCGACAATGACCAATAGTTGCAGAGGATGCCAGTGCCCGGAGTTAACGCAACAAAGCGTCTCAAAACGCAAATGACCTGTACTGCTCGCAATTGAAGCTAATTACATTTCGGAGCAACATAATAAAGGCTGGTACTAGACATGATATTAAGCGACCAAAGCGAATACCAGGGACTGACATTGACAGTTCTAAAGAATGCCAGTGTCTACCAGTAAACGCAAGCAATCGCCTCACAATAGCATTGACTGCCAGTAACAATCAGTTACTGTCACTGGCATCCAATGACAGCCAGTGAATGCCAGTGCCCAACAATGCCTGACAGTTGATGACAGACGATTTTAGTTTGGTGCAGTCCAACAGAAAGCAACACTGATCATGTCCTCTAATGACTTATCGTTGCAAAAGCAGCCAGTGCCCACCAGTAAACGCCACTACCTTCAACTAACCGCCCCAAACCAGGACTAATTGGCAGTAATTACCAGTGCTGATGATGACAGTCGGACAGTGAAATCACATAATTTTATTTCAGCCACTACCAGTGTCCGCTATATTCTGAGGCCGACAGTGACCCTCAATAGCAACCATAGTTAAACTTGTTTTCGTTGGGAAGTGGCGGCTTTTAACGTGTACACATAGGTATATTCATATATATATATATATATATATATATATATATATATATATATATATATATATAAAAGGAGGGAAAAGATCTACCTTAAACCACTAACCTAGTTCTAAAACAGATCCTTTGTTCGATAAAATGCATGCCCATTGGCTGATAGGAGGGGGCGCGGTGGATACTAGAAGCTGATTGGCTAACTAGAAATCCTCAACATATATAAAAACAAGAAGCAACCACAAAATTCGCGCATAAGCCTGACGAATCCTACAGTGGATGAAACGCAGAATATTCAGTGTAGCTTAGTCGCCATATATATTTTATAAATTACTAACTAGCTCTACCTACGTATTGAGCACTTTTGAAGTAAATACTTAAAGTTTACGCAGAACTCTATACTTTCGTATATTAAATTTATGTGAGTAAATGAAGTAGTTATATATATATATACATATATATATATATATATATATATATATATATATTTCATGGTGTTAAGAATACATATCCTCCTTTATATTTCTGGTACCAAAATAATTTGTCATTAAATGTGTAATACTATTTTATTTTGTAAAACCGTAGGAAACTTTTTATCAAATTACACCAAGTTTTGATCCCCCGACAAAAGGAGGATGAACCTGTAAATCCACCCTTGCCCGTTCGCCCGTTCTTCCATTTGTCTGTCCGCACTTTTCGCAATAACTACTTCTTGGAATTTTTTAAAATTCTGCACAAACATTAAACATGATATGAATAAAAAGTAACATAACGAATTTTTTGGGAAAACTCCGGTTGCCATTAGGGTTAAAATGGCTAAAATTGATACTTTTATGCTTATTAAAAAAATTGATGCCTTGAATTTTTATAAAACTTTCTGAAAATTTGTAACTAACTGATTTCTATATAATTTTGTTTGTCTATACTTCGCAATAACTCTTGGATGTGCTCCAGGGGTTATTTAAGGCTAATAAAAACACTCCATTTTTGGAACAATTTTACCATATTTGTCCACAGTTTTCTGTGTATATCTATTTAGCAGTTTTACATGGTGCTGAACTCAAATTTAAATATTTTAAGGCTGTGAGGACGTTTTGGGATAAATGGGGGGGGGCAAATTATCGACTTAGTCATTTCTTTTTCTTTTTTTTTTGCATGGTGCATAACTCAAATTTACATATGTTAAGTCCTAAAACTGCACCGTTTGTTCATTTTCACCAGGATTTGAGTCCCCTGGGGACTTTTGGTGTTAAATGGTGGGAGCAAATGCTGAACTTAGTCATTGATTTATGCCTCATTCACTGTGCACTCACGCGGGGCTTGTTTATGCTGTTTCCATCGTTTTGAATCAGATAATAAAAAACGCCTGGTTTTATTTTGAACCAAAATATTTGATTAAGGATCATCGATTTCCGAATCTTAAGATTAGAATCAATCAATGAAAAACGAAAACCTTGCGAGTTATGACTAAGCAAACCTCCAATCATTTCAACATTTCAATAGAGTGATACAATTGGGAATAAAATTTTTTTTTTTAGAATCTGTTTCTTTTATCCAATATTCAGATTGTAACTGTTAAAGAGAAAAAAAAAACTAAATAAATAAAAATATCCATACAATCAAAATATTTGCTCATTACCGTCATCATTTTATTTTTCACTGAAAATTTGTTATTTTCCATTTATAGTCGCCTCCCTTGTTTGTGTTTGTCATGCTAAAATAACTTAGCGATAGGAAATCAGAAACGAGAATTCAGTAAGAATAACTCAGAAACGAGAATTCAAAAACGAGAACTCAAAAACGAGAACTCAAAACCGAGAACTCAAAAACAAGCAATGAGACTGGGAAAGATGTCACAAAATATGCTCCTAGGAATAATTTTAAAATGTTCTAAACGTGTGACCAAACGAAGTAGTTCAACGCGTTCAGATCGGGGAAAGGGGCAGTGAAAAAAGGGTATAAACTCGTAGAACTCCTTGTGAAAGCATATCTAGGTCTCTTTGGACTTGTGTACCGGCGCCGACTCCTGCTGCCACACCCAGTGTCTTCTAGCGGTCACCTGATTGCACCAGGGGATCAACACACTCTTCAGCACATCCAGGTACACTTTGGTGTCGACTTTCAAGCCGACTTCGGAGATGTGAGGTGGCATGATGTGGTCCTCACTTGAAATCACACAAAAGATCATAACTGTGACTGGGAACTTGGTTTCATAACCCTGGACACCTCTATGTAATCTGTCGCAACCTATCGATGTATTTTCAGTGTTATGGTAATGGTCTTGTTGTCCTAACTTTGATCGGTAGAGAACATGAGTTATACAGCGGCGCATCTCCGATCACGTTCATTGAACATTGCGCCACTTTCAGACATAATAGAAGACACCTATCATTCTTGGGATTGGTACGCAGCTAGCAGATGGTCAGCAACAACAAAAAAGAAAGGGTTTTCATCAAATGGAAATAGAATCATGCCGTCGTTTCTTGAGCGACAACTTATCGTTTCATCCGTATATATATATATATATATATATATATATATATATATATATATATATATAACATCTAAGTAAATCGCGATATATCCAGACAAGCGTGCGAGATTTCGAATCTCGCGACTCTGATGAGTCGTAGACGACGAAACACGTGTTAGTGGATAATTATATTAAAAAAAATAATATATATACCGCTCCACATGTGGGGTTACCGAATTGGTTAAAGGGAAAATTATTAGGTAAACATGCACATTCGTAATTAATTGAATCCATTCAGAACATATCGCTAATAAAACAAAAACAAAACACATCTATATCTATATCTATCTATCTATCTATCTATCTATATATATATATATATATATATATATATATATATATATATATATATATACTAGCATGGGTACCAGGCGTTGCCCAGGTGTTTGGAGGTGTATGCTGAGCAAAAAAAGAGCAGTTTTTGTAACCTTGACCCTTTAACATTTATTGTTTTGGACTCAAATCAAATTATTGTTAGATCCATGTCCATGGAACCTATATCTAAAATTACAAGTGCAAAATTGTCGGAAGAGTTTGGTAGAGTTCTCAAGGGCCAAATTGTTGAACTTTGACCCCTTAACAGCACAATTTCTGGCCGGAAACCGATCACATAGATTTGCCCAAATATCAGTTCAATGTATATCAAATTGACAGTTATTGCGTAGGGAAAACTCAGTACCCTGTATATCAAATTTCGAGTCTGTAGACTAAAAATTGACAGAGTTATTGCGTAGGGAAATGTACACTGACAGACACACAGACAGACACACAGACAGATACACAGACACGTTCACTTTCATAGATATACTAGCATGGGTGCTATTTTTCCTTCTCTTAAATGCATGTCTTATTGAAGACTGTGTGTACATCTCTCCCAGCAAATTAATGTGTCCTCAATTACCAACATTGAAACTTCTGCCTGGGCGTGTACATACAGCGCCTACCCCCCAAAATGGTCACTGGCCAGGCTTAACTTTGATGATCTGGCGTGAACCCATATATATATATACATACAAATATATATATATATATATATATGTGTGTGTGTGTATGCGTGTGTGTGCGTGTTTGCGTTTGTGTATATAAATAAATACATAACTATATAAATATTTATATATATAAAGAGAGTAAGATTATATATATATATATATATATATATATATGTATGTATATATATATATTGGGCCAAAAGTATAATTTATTCGACATATGTTGTTTATGGGAAATAATGGCTGCCTTCCTAAATCTTTGTTTCCTCTTTTTCATAAGTAAGCGAACTGTGCGCATGCGTCACCTCATCTTGTCGGCTGCTGGTCTTCGCAAAAGACATTTGTAAATGAGACTTTCGTATTACGATTAAATGTGCAAGTGGCAGCTGTTCATACGTTCCGTTTTTTATTTTATACTCTTTTATATGTTTTTGTTGTTGTTTATGTCTCGCATGAGACGGAATATTCCGAAGATGCGTCATAACGTTTAGCCATTAAGTATGTATATCCGATTATCAGTAGTTAATAAATGAAATACACGCAAACACACACACACGCGCGCGCGTGCACACACACACACACACACACACACATATATATATATACAGAAATGATAACAAAAGATTGACTTACAAATGAGAGAATTTTCTAACAAAGTGTTGTTTTTTTTCTGTTTTCCGTATAACTATAGCGTTTTAGACATTATATAACTTCGACGACTATTTTAAAACACACACACACACACACATATATATACATATATATATATATATTTCTATGTATATATGTATTGAATTAATTTATTTTAACTATCACTAAATTCTTTGGAAAGGTAAACAAAAAAAGAAGAAAACAACGTGGCGTTTTCCAATTCAATTAAAATGGCTTCAACTTAATAACATTTTAACTACAAAAAAATAATTCAACTTATTAATAATATTTTTACTACAAAAAATAATTCAACTTATTAATAATATTTTAACTACAAAAATAATTCAACTCATTAATAATATTTTAACTACAAAAAATAATTCAACTTATTAATTATATTTCAACTACAAAAAATAATTCAACTCATTAATATTTTAACTACAAAAATAATTCCCCTTATCACTAATATTCTAACTACAAAAATAATTTAACTTATTAATAATATTTTAATTAAAATCACTTCAACTTATTAATAATATTTTAACTACAACAATAATTCAACTTATTAATATTTTACCTACAAAAATAATTCAACTTATTAATAATATTTTAACTAGAAAAAATAATTAAAAAATATCGCAATCAATATAATTTAATCTATAGGACACTCCATCGAAAGAGTTTATTAAATGACGTAAATGTAATACGTTTATATGAGAAATTTTCCGATATTTAAAGATTTTCCAATGAAATTAAAAAATGCTAATATAACAAAATTATGTTTCAAAAATATTAAAAATTCCCTGTAATTACCACCTTCCATGGTTGTTGTTGGTGTCTCACCACAGTTTTTCATACATAACACTCTGACCTGCTTTGAATTGGATTTAAACCTCTATTTTCACACAATGCTCATCTAAAATTGTAGAGATTCAATACCTCTATCGACTACGCCATGAGCCCCGAAGGACGATCAAAGTTGGAATTTTTGGTCTTGTAAATCCAAGTTGTTGTTCTTATCTTCCATTGTCGAATGGTATTATATATTATTTTTTTATTAGAATCCTTTGAGATGAGCAATTTTCAACACGTGATCACTATTTTTATCTAGAGTAAATGTAGTATTGTAACTAATTGAAATAAATATTGTTAAAGTTAAGATAGATAACATAAGATAGAGGACCGATAATCCTAACTTACCCCGATATTTTATAACCCTATCTCATGTTATGTGTTATTTTTGGCAAATAAATAATTCCAAATGTAATGTCTGTTTTGACAATTTCCATCCAACGCAACCGCAGCCGAGAGTGAACTGACTACACGAGTTTGTAGTGTAATTCAAATCTTGTCAGCAGCTGTATACTTGATGCTTCGCCAGTGCTATCAAGGGCATTTTTTATCGTGACGCTATCACTAGATTGGGGGGGGGGTACCGCGGCTTAAGAGAGTCCCATCTACCCTCGAGAGAAGGATAGACCGCGCCAGTTTCCAAACCTGGTATTTAACCACGCGATACATACAACGCCTGGCCTTTCCAAATGGTCACCAATATGGTACTGGCCAGGCTCAACGTTGCTTAATGTCGGTGATCTGGCGAGAACCGGTGTGTCAACGTAATTGACACTATACTTTAACTTACCTATTCTCGGTCGGTGAAGGAGAAAACCTTCTAGACTGAGACACTCTTTGTTTACTCCTAATCTAAAGCGCCACTTGTTTGAGAGCTGAACCGGCGAAATTTAAAATCTGCATTGCTTTGTGTCTACCACTCCATTCACGTTGAACGTCCAGAGCAGTCACATCAGCAATGTATTACACATGAAATGTGTGACTGTGGAATTTCCATAGGTCCCTCTAATATATATATATATATATATATATATATATATATATATATATATATATAGTAATTTATAAAATATATATGGCGATTTAGTTACACTGAATATTCGTCGTTTCATCCACTCTAGGATTCGTCAGGCTTATGCGAAAATTCTGTGGTTGTTTATCGTTTTTATATGGTCCTCTTCTGTTGAGGATTTTAGTTAGCCAGTCAGCTTTCTAGTATCCACCGCGCCTCTTCCTATCAGCCAATGGGCATGCATTTTATCGAACAAAGGATCTGTTTTAAAACTAGTTTAGTGGTTTAAGGCAGACATTTTTTATATATATAAATATATATGTGTACATATATATATATATATATATATATATATATATATATATATATATATATATATATATATATATACATATATATATGATTGTTGAGCTGGATTAAATCCGACGATATGAAATAAAATGGAGGTGGAAGGATCTGGATACTCAACGTTTCGCCCGATTTATGCGGGCTTCTTCAAAAGGGATGGTCATTGACCATCCCTCTTGAAGAAGCCCGCATAAATCGGGCGAAACGTTGAGTATCCAGGTCCTTCCACCTCCATTTTATTTCACATATATATATGCATACATATATGTGTGATCGTTTATGTATATTCATGTTTATTTATTTGTTTATTTTCTATTATTTTGTTAGTTTTAAAACTATTTTGTATCGCTTATAAATGAAGTAGCGATATATATATATATATATATATATATATATATAAACATAAGTATGAAATATATTAATAAATGTTCTGTTAGTAATTAATTTTAATTCGTAAAACACACTTTAATTCTGTTCAAATTTGAAAAAAAATTGGCAATTATTATCGTTAACGTAAACTGTTAGTAACTTGTCTGTGAAATCAAAATTAATTAAACTGCCTAAACGATTAAAATAATATTAATAACGAAGATTAATTTTTATTATGAATCTTTTTCATTACTTTGGAGTTCCATTCCCGAATCAAATTTCATTAAATTTCGAAATTGAAGAACCAGATATTAAGAAGAATCGACGACAATGTCTAAAGCCAAGAAAATGTTTAAATTCATTAATTTTTCTGTACTTAATTCAACCAAATCAGAGCAGGTCTTTTATTTTCACAGATTTTCTGATGCTGAAAAACTGGACAAAAACCAATATTTGTTTTACACAAGTAAATTGAATTCGTTTAATGTTATTTAAAATACATACATTTTAAATTTACTGATTATTTCTGAACATTAATTACGTACCATTTTTTAAAAGCGACAGAGAATTAAGTTTTTTATGATAGTTTTGTATTCGAAAATTGGACGCATTTTTTTCTGTTTTAGATACCGATTCCAATACCATCTAATATTCTTATTCTCTGTCTTTCTGTCTGTCTGTCTGTCTGTTTGTCTCTCTCTCTCTCTATAAATATATATATATATATATATATATATATATAGATAGATAGATAGAGAGAGAGAATGTCAATCGCTTTGTTGCAGATTAGTGAAATATCAATATTACACTAAATACACGCCACACAAAATTAAAATTGTACCATCAAAAGACTTCTTAAAGGTTAGTTATTTCCCAAAATTTTAATCAAATTCATGTGAGATTTACGAAGTTATGGGATTTAATTTCTACTGTCCATCGATTTATTGCAGATCTCTTATAATGCCAAAAACAAAAACAAAAAAAAACGGCGATTGAAGGTTATCGAAAAGCAACGATTTTTGCTGGATTTGCAGAAGGATTGTTTATCAAAGATTTAACCACGGATTTGCAAAAGAATCTAAGAAGTTTGGCTTCATTCGTGAACAACCCCAACACACAACTCAGAAAGGATAAGAGCACCAGGAGAAACTTTTCATATCATGATATTCGAAAAATTCGTAGGGAAGTAAACCGAAACCCAAAGAGCACTAGTGCTTCCATTTTTGTAAGAACTGGAATCGCTCCAAGATCCAGGCAAGCTCGATGCAATGTGTTGAATGAGATGGCAGGGAACATTGAACCTCTTCCACGGTTTCCTTTGAGGAAACAATAAACGAGAGTCCTATTTACAGATGAGGCCCATGTTAATCTTTACAGTCCGGATAGACGAGCCAAAATTTGGAACCCGAACGGAACTCTGATCCCATCACAGAGTTCATCGCCAACAAGGCGATTGAGGCATCGTGTTTTGGGCGAGAATCATTGGGGATGAGTTGATTGGACAATTCCGAGTGCCAGAGGTTGTAAAGCTTACCAACAATGCGTACACGGCCTTTTTAGATAACTATTTGTCGCCATGGCTGGATGACAACTGCCAGGTCGATTTCAGATGATTTTATGCATGAAAAAAAACACAATCAAATCCTGTCAAGTCAAATGCAGCATTCTTTGAATCGATAGGCTTCGTTGGAGAAACAACCCTCATGACCTGGCCACAGTGTTCTCCAGACCTTAATCCCATTGAACATCTCTGGTGAATATTGAAAAGAGGAGTTTATAATGGAGGAGAGCAAATTACTTCAAAAGATGCCTTGTGGAGGAAAATAGTTGACGTCGCGAGAGCCATAACTCATTTTCAGATCAAGCAATTGACTTCATCGGTGGAGAAAAGGCTATTTGAAGATATTTCAAAAAATTGATGGATATGTAGATAAATAATTCATTTATTTCAGGCATAACACCTAGGATGTGTTTTTTATATTTTGACACAAAAATATAATAAAAAAATAAAGTTTTAATGATTAGACATTGTATTTTTGCCCCAAAATAGCATTGTAACAGACCTACAATAAAGCGATGGACAGTATAATTTCCATTGATATAGAATAAAATGTAATAACTTCGTGAATATCGCATGAAATTGAATATGGGAAATTACTACCCTTAAACTAGTTCTTTGATGGCACTATTTTAATTTTTTTAGTGACGTGTAGTTATGTTTTACTAATCTGCAATAAAGCGATTCACACAGTTTATATACATAAATCTATGCAAGGTTGGTTAAATACGACAAAATATTTTTTTTTTCTGTTGATTTTCTAGATCTGCCATGCATTTCTTTTAGTTTCAGTTTATAAATTTTGGATTATGGATGTAGTTGAGTGATTTTTGCCAGCATTTTTTTCTAGCATTTTTTTCTAGCAATTTTTTCTAGCATTTTTTCTAGCAATTTTTTCTAGCATTTTTTTCTAGCAATTTTTTCTAGCAATATTTTCTAGCAATTTTTTCTTGCGATTTCGATCAGTGATTTTAATTATATTAAAAACTGTTTTGCTGCCTTTATATAGATAATTTATTAATTAGCTTTAATTTTCTTTTAATAGTCAAAACACTTCTAAGAATACACACACACTCACACACACACACGCACACACACACATATATATATATATATACATATATATACCCATGCATATAATAATATGAATAATACTTATAATAAAATATATCTCTACATTTTATCGATAATTATATACAATCCCTAAGATTTTATCAATTATTAAACGAGGGACGTGCAATAAGTAATGCCCCTTACACACTTCCAGTTGTCTGATCTAGCTGAAATTTTGCATGTGCAATTATTTATATGTCTACGGGTTATATGGCAAATTGTAGCTCTGAACTAATTGTGGTTTCTGTTTTATAGGTGTTTGATCTGAGTCACATGTGAAATGGAGTCTGTTGAATGCAACCTTGATTTCTAAAGTCACGTCGTGGTTGGCGGACCATACTGGGGTGTTTGACAAAAACAGTCTCCAGAGCTGTATAAAATGATGGGAGAAATGCATAACTCTGAGTGGTTCCTATGTAGAGAAAGACTAATGACTGTGCCAAGTTTCGTTGCTCTACTGCTATGGAAAGTGGGTCAGGGACATTACTTATTGCATGCCACTCGTATATAAAGCCTAAGTTATAGTATTTAGCTACATATCTGCATACACGTGTTTTTAAGTTCTTTTTCCGAAGGTCAAGCCCCATTAGGAGGAACTAATCATAATTCAAACCAGCAAATGATAAATTAAGTAATGGGATGAAATTTAGACAAATCGTGTATTGACAGGCTTCAGTGTAAAAAATAAAAGACAAATCAAAGTGTTAATTAGTTTAATTGATTCATTTACTAATATTATAAGTCATTAGAAAATGTCGAGAAAAATAATCTATTGTGCTCGTTTTATCTATTTCTTACTTATTTTTTACAAGTATATCCACGGAATGTGCTTCGATTTACTACTGTACAGGTGCTTCTAAAATAGAATTAGCTCCGATATCTTTGCTACAGGAGAATACTAGATACTGGATAGTTTTCTAATAGCTTTTTATTTCCTTTCAAACTCACGTGCTTCAGAAGAAGCCGCCCCACCTCTCCATTGATAATCGCCGTACCACGTACCAGGTATTGCTGCCACTTAGTTAAGAAGCATTCCTATAACGTATGGCCTCAATATTCGCATCGTTTTTCATTTTGTTTTCTGATTTCCGGATGAACATGTTGGTTCCATTTGGGAAATGCCATAAATAACGGACGGGATTTCTCAAAAGCTTCGAAACACGCAACAGATTATCGATGTGATATTTAGAATTATCTCTGCCTGCCCTGCCAAGAATGTTGGGCGTTTGCTGATTTTGAGCCCTACAATACCCTTCTTTCTGAAAACTCTGCGAATATTTTCGGCTATCATTCAAAAGGTTTACGGTGTTTGAGGTCATAGAATTAGCATTGCTCGAATTTCGGATAAGGAAAAATGACCATTAGACATTAGTAGGGGTGCTGATATGGGGAAATACGAGAGAGAAAAAAAGAAATAGATAAATAGAAAAATAGTTAGGTAATGAAATGCCAGGAAATGAACGATAGATAGAATGAGGGCGAAGGTGTATGGGAGATAGAAAGGATTGAGAGATAGAGAGGGGGGAGAAAGAAAGACACGCTGTGAATAGTAATAGACAAAGAAGGACATTTTTTATAAAGAAAAGGAATAATTAACAAGAGAAAAGCGTAAACAGAAGAAAACAAAGATAAAAAAGAAATAGAGAAAGAAAAGAATAAAACGATTAAAGAGGGTGAAGGGATAAGAAAATGATACAGTTGACAAAAGGAGAAAAAAGAAATAGGAAAAAGAGGAAATGGAACTAAAACTAAGAAGGAAAACAATAAGAATGAGAAGCGAAAATTAGAAGAGGACGAAAAAGGGAAAAATAAAAGTAAAAAAAACGAAAAAACAAAAAAACAAAACAATATTGAACTAAAAGGAAAGAAGGAACTGAAAAACAAAGAAAAACAGAATATATAACAAGAAAAGGAAGAAGAAGAAAAAAGGAAATGAAATAAATAAATAAATAGGGAAAGATAAAAAAAAACGAGTGGAAATCGAAGGAAGCAAAGAGAAAAGTAAAAGACGAATGAAGAGAATAAAAAGGAAAAAAAGAAAGAATCTGAAAAGTAATATAAACGAGAAAAAGAAGAAGAAAATGACAAAGAAGAAGAAGAAGAAAGAAGAAGATGAAAGAGAAGAAGACAAAGAGGAAGATGATGTTATTAAGTTGAGGATGATAAAAACGAGCAGAAGAGCCGTATTAGTGGCTAATAAAGATAGGACTGTTGCCGAACAAATCAGAAAACTCGAAACTATAAATAATCGGTCTAGTAAAGGCAAGACACGGCCATCTTCTTTCGAATCTGAAAAAAGGAAAAATGGAAGAAATAAAAAAGTAAGTAAAAGTAATAATGGCCGAAGATGTGGACGACGTTGTGCAGTTGTCAGTTACAGAACCAGCCTTTCTCTGATAAAAGACAACAAAATAATAAAAAAAAGCACATAAATAACAAAAAAACAAAATACTAAAAAATAAAAATGAAAATGGAAAACAGAAAAGGAAGAATATATTAGAAAAGAATCGCTCTAGTAAATCAGTTGTCCTCTTTGTTTTCTTTTTGGGTTTGTTTATTTTATTACTTTCTCGCCAAAAAGGGTTGACAAAAGTATAGACATCACCAACTATTGCCACGCAAAGACATATCTCAAAATATAACAAAAAATACCAAAAATAAAATTAAAAAATAAAACCGTTGGTCTTTAGATGAGTAAATTCAATCGGAAGATTTCGTGTTGCAGATGTTGTTCCAAAATTTCAAAAAGATAAACACACCGGCGAACTAACAGTAGAGATACTCGGACGTATGTTACGTACATTAAAGTAATCAATATATTCTAGCAAAGAAAATATCATTCTAAGTTGACTTGTGACCGACCAACAGACACATAGTAGCTCAGTTGGGTTGAAGTTTCAAACCACGTAATTTGCGACACAAATACTATTTTAAATTAAACGATGGACGCATCTAACTAAGGACCAGGAAGTTACGTTTATTTAGAATGCATTCAACATGCATGCAAAGGAAAAAGTGGGAAACACTTAGGCGTCAGACCTGGACCAACGGACAGAACATCTAAATGAGATTATTGAACGTAGTTAAAATGGGAGGATAACGGATATCCTTAACTTGCGTCCGTTCTTTATAAGCGTGTAGCAAAGTTTTGTTTTATTTTTACTGGTTACTTACACCAAACAAGACAGAGTGTCACTTGGATGTAAGGGCTATAATTTAAGAGCAAATCTACAGGGACTCTATGTAGGGTCTTTGAGTAGCAAGTTATTACTACACTTGAATTTCTGCATGTCAATACAGTCAAAGAATCATGAAACCAGGAATGGATTTCAAAGTTTAGCAGTTCGAGGAAGAAACTATTAGAATAGAAGGCTTTGCGGCATCTAAGGTAATTTACTATGTGGGGTAGGGTTTTGATGCTTGAGGGTGTGTCGGGGGTATTTCCGTCGCTGGGATGAAAGTGCTTCGAATTTGACAGAGCACATTGATAGTAGTTATAATGTTAGTATTATAAGTAAGGCAGTATCATTAGTACTTTGCATATTATTATTATTATTATTATTATTATTATTATTATTATTATTATTATTATAAATAGTAGATGTAGTAGTAGTAGTAGTAATAGTAGCATACCATTATAAAAGTAGTATATAAAGTAGTAGTACTATACGATTAGTGCAAAATATTATTGGTTATTATCAGATATATATTATTACTAGCAGGGGTGCCCGGCGTTGCTCGGGTGTTTGGAGGTGTATGCTGTGCAAAAAAAGCAAAATAACAAAAAAAAAAAAATGGATAATTTTTAAAAACTTTGACCCCTATTATGACCCCTTAAAATTTATAGTTTCGGGCTCAAATCACTTTATTAAGTTAGATCCAGGTTCAAGGAACCTATATCTAAAATTTCAGGTGTTTAGACCCAAAATTGTCGGAGGAGTTTGGTAGAGTTCTTAAAGGTCAAATCGTTGAAATGTGACCCCTTAACAGCCAAATTTCTGGCTGACACCCGTCACATCGATTTTTCCAAATCTCAGTACCCGGTATTTCAAATTTCGAGTCTATAGACTAAAAATTGACAGAGTTATTGCGTAGGGAAATGTACACAGACAGACAGACACACATACACATAAACAGACAGACAGACACGTTCACTTTTATAGATATATAGATATACGTCAAAAACGACATTATTTTTGCACCATAGTGATGATGATGATGATGATGATGATGATGATGATGATGATGATGCCGATGATGGTGATGGTGATGATGATGATGATGATGATGATGATGATGATGATGATGATGCCGATGATGATGATGATGATGATGATGATGAAGGCAACAGCCTTAATAGTATTATCAGTAGTAGCGGATGACTCGAAGTATTAATAATATTAATAGTAGTAGTAATATAATAGCGGTAGTAGCAGTAATATCGATGTTATTATTGGTAGTGCTATTACTAGTAATAATTGGTGTCCGTAACAAAGACGGTTCAACGCCAATGTCACTAAAAAATATTACGTAATTTCTTTTATATATATATTTTTTTTTGTTGATTGACGTTTGAGTTGAGTTTTTATAACGTTTCTTGCCTCACATGGTTTTCTCTTTCTTTCTGCTTAACTCATGATTCGCCTTAGCTTTTTAGTCCTGATAAATAGACTGTCCAAAGTACAGGACCTCTTATAGAGATGCTTGGACGTATCATAAATAGGTTACGTCCGTTTAATGCTGACGCTTAGCTATTTTAACAAGTAATGATGACAACGAACACATGCTAATGATCGTGATGATGATGATGATGATGATGATGATGATGATGATGATGATGATGATGATGAAGCAGAAAATGAAGGAAAAAAACAGAAAAAAGCAGTAGAAGAAGAGAAAAATAAAAATAAAAGAGAGACGATAGAAAAAACAACAGGATAAAAATGAGGAAGAAAAAAAAAACTAGACGAAGAAGAAGAAGAAGAAGAAAGAGGAGAAAGAAAAGAAAGAAAACGTAGAAAAGACAGCGAGAAAAACTAATAGGACAAGGATGAGTAGAAGAAGAATTATAAAAAAGATGAAAAAGAAGAAGAAGAAGAAGAAAAAGAAGTAAAAATAAGAGGAGGGTACGAGAAAGAAAATATTGAAAAAAAGAGGAGAAAAAGAAAAAAAAGAAGAAAAAAGAAAAAGAGGTAAAAGAAAAAAAGAAGAAAAAGAAGGAGAAAAAGTAAGCAAAGAAAGGAGAGGTAAAAAAGAAGAGATAAAACGAATAATGAGAAGGGAGAAGAAGAAAATAAAGAAAAAAGAAGGAAGAAAAAAGAAAACGTAAAAAGCAACGAGAAAACGAATAATAGGAGTGGGGGAAAAAGAAAAAGAAAGAAAAAGAAAGAAAAAGAAGTAGATGAAAAAGAAGAAGGAAAATAAGAAGAAGACAAAAGAAAAATATGAAGAAAAATAAGAAAAACAACGAAAGAAAATGAAACAGAAGAGGCAAAGAGAAAACGAATAAAAGAAGAAGAAGAAAGTAGAAAAGGAAGAAGATGATGAAAAATGAATAAAAACGAATAAAATAAGAACACCACTAATAGGGCGAAGGAGGAAAGGAAGAAGAGGATGAAAAAAAGGAGAAAAAAAGAAGAAGAAAAAGAAAGAAGACAAAAATAAGAAGGGGCAGCGAGAACATTTACAATGGGAGGAGGAAGAGATGAAGAGAAGGAAGGAAAACGAGAAAAGAAAAAAGGAGAAGAGCAACAATAAACTGAACAATATTGGGGGGGGGGAAGGGATAAGTAGAAAAGGAAGAAAAAAGAAGAATTTAAAAAAGAAAAATTAGAATATGCACATGAGAAAACGAATAATGTGAGGAGAGGGAAAAAGAAGAAAAAAGCAGAAGAAGAAGAAGAAGAAGAAGAAGAAGAAGAAGAGAAAGAAGAAGAAGAAGAAAAAGCAGAAGAAGAAGAAGAAGAAGAAGAAGAAGAAAAAGAAGAAGAAGAAGAAAAAGAAGAAAAAGCAGAAGAAGAAGAAGAAGAAGAAGAGAAAGAAGAAGAAGAAAAAGCAGAAGAAGAAGAAGAAGAAGAAAAAGAAGAAGAAGAAGAAAAAGAAGAAGAAGAAAAAGCAGAAGAAGAAGAAGAAGAAGAAGAAGAAGAAGAAGAAAAAGAAGAAGAAGAAGAAGAAGAAGAAGAATGAGAGGGACGGGGTAAAAGAATAAGCAAATAAAGAGAAAAAAAACGAAAGAAAGAAAAAAAAATTGTAAAAACCTACTGTAACGGCCGGACGACTGTTTATTGTTGTAAAGTGACTGGATGTGTCAGTTGTGGATCGCACACGATAAGAGAAACAAAGAAATGAATTAGATTAAACGACGCCATTCATTTTAGGATAAGAAGCAAATTTGGCTTTATTTATTTTTCGTTTCCTTTTTTTTTTAGCAGAGATAGAAGAGAAAACTATATTTTAAAAAAATGTCGCATTCTTTGCTAAAAGTTCTGCATAATAAGGACGTATGCGATTCTACGCAATTCGATGCAATTCGATGCGATTCTATGCAATTCGATGCGATTCAAAAAATGCAGAATCAAGTTCTGATTAGCAAGAAAGAAATGCAAAAACGGAGAAACGGTTGCGTTTCTTGTAAATACAATATTTCATCCAAAAATTACTGAAACAGCAGTTGAAATGTTAATTGTATTTTAAATAGGCAGGACTTCCTGGCCTTATCCGGAACCATAATTTCGTTTTCTTTTATACGCTAATGGTTGATTACTTATTGCAGAAAGTCACTAGAGGATAAGCGATAAAGGTGTAAAGTTATTGCTATTTAATGAAAAAAAAAACTGATAAGTGGATTGTAGATAGTTAATCATATAATTAAGTTCTAAGAATTTGTTTTCGATTTAGAGACGATCGTATTTAAATCTTTCTTAAGAATAAATGTATTAATTAAAGACAAGAAAAACATAAATGTATTCTACTTCTTATCCTGGGTTGTTTCTTTTCTCTTCCCCATTCTTTGTTCCTCTTTCCTTCCCTCTCTTTAACGTGAATATATATTTAAACAAGCAACACCTTCCTTCCAAATCAAAAAGTCGACCGACGAAGATCAGTGACCTATTAATATAAATATATGCTTATATTTACATGTAGCACAAGAATTTCAATTAAAAATAACGAGAAACTTATTCTAAGTAAATACTTAATATATCTGTTTTTTCTCTCTTTCTAATCATATCACTCTTTCTCTCTTCCTCTCTCTCTATATATATTCATATTATCTATTTTCATTCCTATTCACTACATTAAATCATTGAAACGAAACTAATTGATAGTTAAAAGAAAACAAAGCTAACAGATATAGAAGACAATTTTAATATATTTATTAATATAGAAAATAGGAAAATTGCACAAAAGCAGATAAAATGTAGAATTAGTTTAAATCGTTTATTCGACGAAGAATATATTTTAAATCGTTTTGGATACAAATGCATTATGCTTTATTGGAGCACATTTTATGCAGATATTTGTAAATCAATCAATGGCATGTGACACTGCGGTGATGGAACAAAATGTTGAGTTTGGTAGACTGTGTGGTACTTATTGGGTTAGAAATTCTCTTTTGCATCTTGCCAGAGAGGCCGAGTAAAGTGGTTGTTGCATCAACACAATTGTACTCGATGCACACCAATTTTATTTCAAATTGAAAAACTTTTACAACTTTAGCAAACATTTAAGCAAAACAGCAGATGCATCTATTTCTCTAATTATGCCAGAAAAAATAAATTAGATGAAAGATTAAAGTAGTGTATAAAAAAAGAGAGTAGTAAACAAAACGCTGACAAAATATTTCTCTCTCCCGTTTTCTCTCTCTCTCTGTCTCTGTCTCTGTCTGTCTGTCTGTCTCTCTCTCTCTCTCATTCGAAAATGTTTCTCTCCACGGCGCATCTGTTACAGTGCTTTAAAAATCAATTGTAAAAGTGATATTCTCCTAAGGGTTGATGGTTTAATCCTCAGTGTTGGCGACTGAAAAGTACAATTACGAATTACTTAGGACATCTCTCCAGTTATGGCGGACGGAAGGGGAGTATGCTACCCCCGTGAAATAAATAAAAGTGTTCCATTCGACATTCTGTCTAGATACCCGAGTACGATAGAAACATTCCTGTGTTCGACAAGATACATCTGAGAAGGTCTGAGGTTACACCCACAGAAATGTTTTGAATATAACACTCAAGATGAAAACAGTAGTCCGAAAATACCTAATAATACGAATAACCAATCGTCACTCAAAAATCCAGAAACGTGAAATGAATGAGTGTTACATGTTGAGAAATTGAGAAACTAAATTTTATACAACAAATATATTTAATTCAACTTTTCAAATGTAAAGAAAATATCATTTTGTTCAAAATGTTATTGCTTTTTCAAATTTAAACACTGCCTTTTTCAATCCCCATCTCTATTTTTTTCTCTCTTAGTGTCTTGTTCTTTCTCTTTCTCGCTCTTTTGCTTTTTTTTGTTGCTTTTTTTCTCTCTCCTTTCGACTTTCCTCTTTTCTCTCTTTTTTCCTGCCCCCCTCTTACTACTCTCTCTCAAAAAATCGTGACTTCATTGAGACACAAACTTAAGATATTCATTCATAGGTTGTTGCGTAGTTTTCGAAAATGATCCCTGATTTAGATTCAGCCATCTAATGGAGATCAACCTCCATCAATTTCTATGCTTCTCCCACCCCTCTTTTATTAACTGCAACCGAACAATAAAAATATAAAATCATCTATTATAACAAAGTCGTATTCCGGTTCGTTTGTTTTCAGTTTGACCAATGTCACCACACACACATGTATTAATACTTTTAAAAGAAAACAGTGGCCTTTGTACTGTAGATATATAATCAGCTCAATAGGTTTAGATATCGTACAGCTATATTAATATTGAGTAAGACGATTCATATTTGTGAATTAAAACCAGTTTCAAAAAGAAAAACAAGCAAAATAAACTACAGGGTGGTTACAAAGTTGGCAACATAATGTAGCCAGACTTTGTAACCACAAAAATTTCACGCGCAAGCAACTTTGAGTGGGTATCCATAGTCTGTCCAAGACTAAAGTAGCCCGCTGCTATATATATATATATATATATATATATATATATATATATATATATATATATATATAAATATATATATATATATATATATATATATATAGGGTGGTTACAAAGTCTGGCAACATAATGTAGCCAGACTTTGTAACCACCCTGTATATTTTCAATTTGATTTTGCTTGTATTTCCTTTTGAAACTGATTTTTAATTCACAAATATGAATTGTTTCTCTCTCTCTCTCTCCCTCTCTCATATATATATATATATATATATATATATATATATATATATATATATATATATATATATATATTAAGGCAATCATGAAGGGAATACGTATTCCTTCGGAATTAATTTTATATATAAAAAAAGAAGACCGAGGAGAAAAGGAAAATGGATAGCGACTAAAAAATAAAAGTAGGAAAATAGAGGGGAAAAAATCAAAACCAGTCAATTGACATGTTTCGCCCTCACTCATCAAAATTGGAATTGAGGGATTTATTTTTTAGTAATTTGTTTTCCTTAATGATAAAATCTAAAAAAGAGACGGGAGCAACAGCAATTGTATGGAGATGAATTTTAGAGGCTGATCACGTTCAAACCCAACAAGCAGTCCTTTTGATTACAAAGGGGAGGCTTCCCAAGGCGAACGTGAACAGTCTCCAAGACTTTTAGATGATATCAGAGTGAGATCGACTCAATATGGAGAAAGAGTCGACGCTGAAGTTCGTTGCACAATCCCGGTATTTAATAGAGAGTTCCGTTACAGCGGATCCATATGTGTTGTTAACAGCGTCGGTAGGTACGAGTGTTCCATTCCTGATTTTGCTCGATACATGTTGTATGCGACTTTCCAATTTTAAAGACGTTCAACCTACGTAGTCGTCACCGCAACAACTCACTTTTACCCGTTTTTTTTATTTTTAAGTATTTTTTTATTTTTAAATATTTTTTATTTTTAATGTTTAAGGCTGAAGAAAAAAAATGGTCCGTTTGGCCAACGAATGCGTTAAATAATTTAAATAAAAGCTATTTTGCAGTGTTAGATAAATTTGACATTACTATGATTTATATATATATATATATATAAATTTATATATATATATATATATATATATATATATATATATACACACATCATAGTAATGAACAAAGCTGTAAAATAGAAGTTTACAATTAGTTTTAATTACTCGCTAGGATAAAGCAAAACTGTTGTGTTAATCAGCTTTGTTCTTGCTATGATTTACTTGACGCTCTACTATCATCAGTGAAAGTATTGAGCTTTTCCATTTGGTTCGGATTACTATATAATTAGCAATATTTATATCTGTTTTGCAGTTTGCTTTTGTCTTGATTAGTAAACTCTTTCTCAACACTTTTTGCCTATATATATATATATATATATATATATATATATATATATTATAATAATAAAATAGTTATTAATTTTACCTATGGCCACCAGCGTTTCATGTTTACGCAATCATCATTGTAGGGTGACAATTATATCCGGTCATGAGATTCTGGGGGGGGGTCGACTTTGTCGGGTCGGAAAATGAGCAGGAGTATATTTTTATTCATGCAGATTTCGTAATGATATTCTATAGAGAATATATATATATATATATATATGTATATACAAAATATTCAATATAGAATTGTCTCTTTCCTATATATAATAAAAGCGGGGCAGTTTCCCCCTTTGGACTAAAATACCGTAGTTTTACAACAATAGATGCCACATACAAATTTATTATGTCTACATTATTAGGCACTACCTTATGTAACATTTATTAAAATCTTATGTTTGTTCCTAATAGAGACACGACAACATTCACACCATCTTAATTTCCCTACTCCGTTTCCTGTATTTTCACCGCTTCGACTTTACACCTGCACCATTTCTACATATTCCTACTCTACTAGGTTATAAGTGGTCTTATCTTATTATTCGACACATACACTTCCCATGAATTTCACATATTCCTAAGTAAAGATAATAATTTTTCCTGTCCGAAATCCAGCCCATCTGATTGGCTGCTCAATAAACATTCTAAAATTCTCCTATTCGCTTCTTCTACAATTAAACCAACGGTCCGACACTTATAAACATGCTTCCATTTTTTCCATATCCATTCCTTTCTATAGGAACCTTTCGCACTACATTTACTATTTATTAATTAGCTACATAAACTCGGCATTTCTGGACTTGTCCGATATTAAATTAAATCATTGCCGATGCTATTATATTAATTCAATATCAACAGACACCCAAAGCAATACACAGCTTCGTGAAACTGCTTCTAATTCCACTCACTGGGACGGATAGACAGTGAGAGATAAAAGGACACAAAGAGTGGGACGGGGAGAGAGAGAAAGAGAGAGAGAAAGAGAGGGATGAGTCGTGTTACACTTTTATTCACGTGTTATAACGGTTAATTCGAAAACAATTAAAATGACAATAAATCATGATCGATTCGGTAGAGATTTTTACTTTTAACTTACTCTTTGCCACTTAGCGTTCGCGCTTTGGAACTTCCGGTAATTTTTTCTTATTTTTACTTTTTTTCGTTTGCTCGACACGCCACTAGATGTTATTTGCACTTTTCCATAGGGGTTGCTTAATTTTTACCACATGTTATGGGCTCAAGGGGCAAATAACTAATGTTAACTGTTTTGCTTCTATTTATAACCCTACGTAAGTCACAAACAAAAATACAATTGTAGGTTGCTTTTCTGTATATATGAAAAATACCTGAGTGTAATTTAGACACTTTTAATTATGTGTAAACGTCACACACCTAATTAATTTGTTGTGAAATATATTTCTGTCAAAAATTCATAAAATGACCAACTACTCCCCTACTCACAAAAGGCGGTTTTTATTCCGATAGCCGTTCGTAACATAGGGAGGTTGGTGGTGTTCATCTTGAAAGACGTTTTAAACATAACGAGATTCCTTGTTTGACAACAGCAACAACAATAACAGCAACTACTTTAATTTTGTACGCGAGGGACGGGGGCATACTAACACCGGGCAACGCCGGTGAACGGGTCCTGCTAGTTAATAATTATTCAGAAATCTGCATTAATTTAAATATACTTAGGTGCATTTCCCGCTACTTATAAATATAAATTTTTCAGTTTTCTGGCGATTTGATATATTAAGAAATACCACCTTAGGGATGTTGGAATACAACAGGCGTAAAGTGTGCAATGGTGGATACTTAATTTAATTTCATACAAAGTTGGCAGAAAATAATTGAAAGTATTTGAAAGTTGTTCAAGAGGGCATAATATACGTACGAACTCGTAATTAAAAGTTAATATATTTTGAATTTGCAATGCATTTGATTAACAGTCATTATACACAAATGAAGCAAGATTTTCTGAATACGAATTCTTTTTGCAGACTTTCTGAAAAGAAACATTACTTATTAGTTATCACTTATTATTTAGAATGAAAATCCATTAATGATAACGTATTATATAAAAATACAATTGTGAATGATACTCTTCTGAATGTTAGAACGTTCCATTATCAGTGCGGCTGATGATAAAATGCAACTGCGAATAACTTCAAACTCGTTTCCGGTTATGACTGACGAATGTGGGGAATGCTCTCCTCGTAAAATAAATATTTCTGGTCAAAATTCCGTACAGATTGCTGAGAAAGATTCGAAAGTTCGACAATATACATCTGAACAAAGTCGGGGCTTACATGGGCCGAAACGTTGTAATCATAAGACTCAAAATTAGGACATTAGTCTGAATAATCCAAAAATGGATGCGTGACAAATGAGACAGGTGGACAGAACATTTCATAGATCAGCATAGACGCACGTTTACGATCGGCAAGCATACTCGTGGAAACGTTGTTCAAAACTAAGTCGTGACAGACAAGTTGATTGTAGGAAAAGATTTTCTAAATACGTCGTGAGAAATAGCGGCAAACCTCACTTCGCCCTTGTCTCGCTCGATTGATCACATTATTGAGATATCACGCATTCTATAGTTTTAATTTCGTTCTGGAATTCTTGTTCGCTCGGTTTGTCAATATTTTTTTAGTCCGGACTTTTTTAGCAAGCATTGGTGAGTTGTAAACCTGACGGGAAATATTCGGACGAATAATTAAGTTTTCTTCTTATTGAATTTGCAGTACGAAAACACAATTCGCTTGGCGTGCGTAATGTCGGTATGGAATCACCAAAGATTCTGACGTAACAAAGGAAATAAGATAACATCGCTAGTTTGGCCTTCGGGTCGGTGGAGGAGAAATCCTTCACAGCTGAGACACTTTTTATTTTTGTTCCTTTTCTCTACGTTAAAAAACGACCCTGGTGTCTAACTCTGTCCCGTGGGGAGGCATAGTAAATAGGAACATTGCTGATAGAGTTTTTCGTAAAGGACTACCTTTATCTGGACTAGTTGGATACTATTGCATGGGGAGTTTTTCAATCTGAAAGAAAATGACCATAATACTCTCGTTGACATAAAACAACAAAACCTCTCGCTATCGTGTTATACGTATTTGCTTTATTTATAATCATGTTTTGTTGTATGTATAGCAGATTAGAAATTAATGTGCGAGACGAACGAACATAAAACAGCAAACGTATAAGCGCTGTCGTTTTTCTTTCTTTGTCTGAATTACCATTTCCTGTTTATTCTTTTACACTTCTTTCGTTGCTGTGGAAGTGAGTCACTAATAATTCGATTCAATACGCTGTAATCTTCACTTTCCAAAGAAAGTCAGGGTTTTCACAGGAACATGTTAACCAATAAACATCATTTTAAAGTAATAAGTAAGCAAACTTGATAAAAACAGTGACTCAATGAAATGAAAGTTTTTCAGGTGACGCTGGTGTGTACGTCGAATCAAAGTGACATCAACTACGCCTTTCTAAGAAAATTTCACTGGAGTGCTCAAAGTTAAAATTCTTTTAAGTGAAAACTTGATGAAGAAGATAAACACTCACACACACCTTTGAGATGGACTATCTGACCCTCGTTTTTTATTTCTTACTAAATGATTTACTCCTTCTCAACAAAGTTTTGTCGTTCAAAGTACATTTTATTACTTTGAAAAACTGTTGAAACGTATTTTTCTCGTTAAATCATATTTTCTGGCTTTGATTCACAAAATCAATTTTAGAACTTGCTGAGTTGTAACTCTTTCATAAAATCTATATATTTGGTCATCTTTTTTATTAGTCAATGTACCTAAAACCTTTTACCAATATGAATAGATTTGGCATTAAATATTTCGAAAAGGGCTGATATGTCGTAAAACAAAATAAATTAGCAAATCAAATTAATAATTCATTATAAAGTGTGTATATAATTTAAAACGCATGAATCTTATCTCGGACAAAACAGGATATCTTTCCTCGTATCAACTCCCTTCAAACTTTTTTGTCTCTTTTTCTTATCGGCTTACAAAGTACATCGTTCAACTAGTCACCTAATTCTACTTCATGCTGTATTGTTCAATCGCTAACTATACGTGTCCGTCCACCCTACTATCTTAGTTGTCTATTTCTCTACCATATAAGTCTTAAATTTGAAACCAAGCAAGAATGAATCAACTAATCACGATTATCGTTTTTCGTATTATGTCTACAGTAATGTATTACCTCCGTGAAAAATCGCAAGTAAAGATTATGCTTCGCCAGTATTTTTACTAATATTCATATAAAATAATAAAATTACGCCCAAAACTAAATTTTTCATACAAAAATAATTATTATCATTTCTGAAGAACAAAAACAAAAAAAAGTACTTTTCTCCGAATTAATTTCAGACGGCGGTTTCTTGACTTGCTGTTTGCTTTCCAATGTAATTCTTTCTGATAATTTTTATATTCCTATTCAAAATAACTAAACAATCGCGAGTCGAAAAATAGTGCGAGTCACTTCTGATAACCCAAAGACAAAGCACCAAGTTTTACTTTGTTCATAAGAATGAGAGAAAAGTGAAAAGAGAACGACGTATTGTAAAATATAATCTACACAATAATATTCTTACTACATGATAAGATTCTATAATTTCAACAAATTAGTCCATCGTAATTCTACACTTAAGTATCTTATAATATGCAACTATTTATTCCTTGTTTGAAGTTGTAAAATTTAACTGTTAACTGATACATAATTAAAGCTTTCAGTTCAGGTGGAGAAAATCAGTGGTAGAACTTTCGGAATGATTGATGAATAGGAGGTCAAGCGATTACCCCAGCTGTTTAGCGGAAGTTATGAATGTAACGTGGCTTCAAAAAAGCGTGAATTTAGATTTTTTGCTGGCCTACTTTTAAACACTAAATCTTCTTGTTCCTCAAGATACTAAGTAAGGTTATCTAACAATATTGGTTTGGCATAAATTTGCGGACAAGCCGTCAGTGTGTCTTACTAAGTGTGTAACTTTTTCTTTCTCACCCGTTCTCTTACAGGGCAATGGCTCTTTTAATGTATATTTGTTATATTTGTGAAATCAATTACTACATGTGTTACATTTTATTGAAGCCTAAACCAAAGCAAAGTGTGCCCGCGTGAATTACTGATATGACAATGACGACTGTCAGCTGCGTTTTGTATACGAGTATACATATATCGGGTGACACGCTCTTCAAACGCTAATCTCTTTTTCATTAAATAATATCAGTGATGAACTAATAGAATCAATTTCTTAAAAATGATAACAATATTACATATTGTTATTATTTTTATTTTTTGCAGACTATTCTGCTCATCTTTTTCGTTTTTGTTTCACGATGTTTCGGACAACTCTTCCTGTGGCCTTCGTCATGTAATAGCGTTTTCTGCCCAACTAATCCTCTAAAACCACCTGACGAAGTCTGCAATAAATAAAAATTAATAAACAATACTCATCTCATTAATGAATTCCAATTAAATACTATGTATTGTCGATTAGATTATTTGCCATTTTCTTTATTTATATGGTAAGTGTACTATGTTTACGTTATAAATTGTTTATAATATGAATTCGTTTTATTTTTCTCTACATTCATCTGCATCTCGTTTTCCATTTTCTCCGTCCTTTACTGCACACGACGGTGCGACAAAATTTGATAAAATAAGAATATGTAAACTAGGATTTATATACTTGATTTTCAAGTGAATCGTTAAATTAAGTAAAATATAGCCGTTTCACACTTAGGAAAATCATAATTACCTTTATATTGCATGAACAGATTATCATTAGTTATAATCAATAGGGCTGTGACAACAGCATATTCTTTTTATTGCTTCGACTCTTGAATATTATCTGTTAATATCTTATATGTGTTTATATAGACTAGTATGGTTCTCGGTTGATTGACTGTGTCTTACTGTGTTGGATATATACTTGAGAGTCAAAATAATGAAAAGAATACTCTGTTGTCATAGTCCTAATAATCAGCTTGTTCAGTGTGCACTAAAAATTATATTCTAATATACTAATTGTGTTTTTTCATTGAATAGTTTGGATCTAAAGGGTTTTTTGTGTTTTATTTTTTTTTTAATCTTTAGAAATTCATTGTGATGAGGCTTCTTTCCTTCTTTTTTGTCGGACTGTTCTCCTCATCTCCATAGTTGTTCTTGCTTCCCCATGTTTTTGAACGAATCATCCTCTGATATTCAGATGACTAAACGCAACACGATAACAATGCCGAATTTTGTAACATATTCCCAGTAATTACTGCCTTCCATAGTTTTGTCTAACACATTTTCTGGCCTGTTTGTGTAGCATTGAAAACGCTATCTGCAGACAATGCTCAGGTGAAACAGTAGAGACTAAATATCCACTTCCATTGGCGCAGTGGATATAGGTGTTGACTCTTTACGGTTACAGGTAAGCATTGTCCGAGGATAGCGGTTTCAATCCTACTCAAGTAAGCCAGATGATTAATTGAGCAAAAACGTGATTAAACATGGAAGATGAGGATAACAACCCCCAATAAATAAACGTACAAAATATAAGAACTTTGTTCTGAATAGTTTTTTTTTTACCATTAATATTGAGTCTTGCAAACATCTAAAAAAAAGGGGGGGGGGGAAAGAAAGAAGAAAACAACAGTGCCGAAGTGAACAGTTTTATTTCACAAGTATTTTTTTCTTTTAATTTGTAATTTGTTTCTTTCGGATATTTGTTAGCATCTCATTTTAGAATTCGAGTAAAACGACGTGTTCCAGCAGTGACGTCACAAAGACAGGAATCTATAACGGATCAGCAGAGAAGATCGTTCTCTTTTACCTGAACTAGTAGTGAGTGAGAGAGAGAGAGAGAGAGAGAGAGAGAGAGAGAGAGAAAGAAGGAGAGGAGAGAACGAGGGTGATTTGGATAGTTGCTCACCTACCTACCAGAGGCAGTTGGGAACTTTATGCGCATAGGAGTACGTTTTTAAGAAAAAATTAAAATCCCTAAGAGATGTTATTGAAAGAAAGAAGAAAAATGACAAGAGGAAGAAAGAAAAGACGTCTAAAACGACAAGGGGTCAGCAGTTGTAAAATCACCACTGCGACTATAGAAATATTATTGCATTTTTTCTTCAAAACTTACTCTTAATATTCCTCTCCATAACTCACTAATTAACTCGATTATAGTTTACTAATTATGTACGGCATAATCACGGTGACACACTGGTTCCCGCTGGATCATCGAAGTTAAGCCACTAAATAGGTGACAATTTGGGACTTCGAGTTGTTTATCTCGGCATTGTCTCTTTTTGCCACTGGACTCAAACAATGCCAAGCCAGGAGAGGTGTGGTTGATTATTGCGCAACCTTTACCTCACAATTACATGCGAAGCTTCCACTATAGGGAGTATCCTTTGTCTTTCGAAACATCGAGTTCAATAATTAACACGATTATAGTAAATCGTTTAGATATCTCTTGGTCCTACCTAATTCTAGAACATTCATCTATTGTGATGGAGTATCCAGCTTCGCGCCACGATTAAAGGCAAAGACAGGATGAAGAAGGTGAACCGTTCCTCGTATGTTATTGTGGGTTAGCAATATCGAACAATCACATTTGACTTTCGAATACGATATTATTTTCAATATTTGGTCAGTTTATTTGTATGTGATGGATTGTATTTGAGTAATACACTTTATGCGTAAATATATTGTGTTTTTTTACGACTTGTAAGAACAACTAAACGAGAGGGATTATTTAGATGGAAAACGTGTTGCTTTGTCTGTATGTGTGTGGAATTTTCAGTGAATGATTTTGTAAGATTGTTACAAACGGTTTCTTTGTTTAGCATGTATCTGGTGTTGTTTGCTGAAATTGGTCAAACAACCAAGGTTAGATTTAGTTTGCCTGTAAATAATCTGTGTAGTGGTGTTTTAACAAACAAGTTTGTTTTCCCCATAGGTATGCACAGTTGTGAGTGACTTTTGAGACTGCGTGTATCAGCTGTTGCTATGTTTAGTAGTACCCGACTGCGTTTTCCATTGCTGCTAAGGCACAGGCTAAATTTAGAGCAAGAGGTTAGTGAAATTCTATTAGGATTGAAAAATGTTCGGTCTCTAATTTGATGCCTATCAGATTTTCGTAATCAGCCATGATTGGGTACTTTCATAGGATTGAACTACTAGTAATAAGTCTTTCAATAATCGTATATTTATTCAAAATCGTTTTTCTTCTGTTGTTGCTGTCGTTGTTGTTGCTGTTGTTGTTGCTGTTGTTGTTGTTGCTGTTGTTATTGTTGTAGTTGCTGTTGTTATTGTTGTATTTGCTCTTGTTATTGCCGTTATTGTGGTTGTTGTTGTTATTGTTGTTGTTGCTGTTGTTGTTGCTGTTGTTGTTGCTGTTGGTTTTGTTGTTTCTGTTGTTGCTGCTGTTGTTATTGTTGTAGTTGTTGTTGTTACTGCCGTTATCGTGGTTGTTGTTGTTGCTGTTGTTGTTGCTATTGTTATTGCTGTTGCTTTTGATGTTGTTGTAATTGCTGTTCTTGTTGTTCATCATTCAGGATGAATTTTCCTGACATTCGTTTTTCCAATATCTTTCTATCAAGAATTCTTTCTAGAACGATAGTTGACACTTTTGGGATGGACTAGGTGATGTATTTCTCTAGATTGCCAGTTTGCGTCATTAACAGCTGAGCGACGGTAACCTACTTTTTGTGGTCGTTAGTATATTGTTAGTATATTAAAGTTAGTATATTGTTATTATATTAAAGTTAGTATATTATTATTATATTAAAGTTAGTATATTGTTATTATGTTAATGTTAGTATATTGTTATTATATTAAAGTAAGTATATTGTTATTATATTAAAGTTAGTATAATATTATTATATTAAAGTTAGTATACTGTTATTATATTAAAGTTAGTATATTGTTATTATATTAAAGTTAGTATATTATTATATTAAAGTTAGTATATTATTATATTAAAGTTAGTATATTATTATTATATTAAAGTAAGTATATTATTATTATATAAAAGTTAGTATATTGTTATTATGTAAAAATTAGTATATTGTTATAATATTTAAGTTAGCATATTGTTATTATATTAAAGTTAGTATATTGTTATTATGTTAAAGTTAGTATATTATTATATTAAAGTTAGTATATTATTACATTAAAGTTAGCATATTATTATTATATTAAAATTAGTATATTATTATATTAAAGTTAGTATATTATTATTATATTAAAGTTAGTTTATTGTTATTATAGTAAAGTTAGTATATTATTATATTAAAGTTAGTATATTATTATTATATTAAAATTAGTATATTATTCTTATATTAAAGTTAGTATATCATTACTATATTAAAGTTAGTATATTGTTTTTATATTAAAGTTAGTATATTATTATTATATTAACGTTAGTATATTATTATTATATTAAAGTTAGTATATTATTATTTTATTAAAGTTAGTATATAGTTATTATATTAAAGTTAGTATATTATTATTATCTTAAAGTCAGTATATTATTCTTATATTTAAGTTAGAATATTATTATATTAAAGTTAGTATATTGTTATTATATTAAAGTTAGTATTGCTTCTAAAGATGGCACCGGATTCCAAATCTGACGCAATGTGGGAATTCAAGAATACCCTAATTAAACTACACTCGTCTGGGTTCAAAGGAAAGTATTTCTGTCATTCGATTTTGTTTCATATGTCCAGTACATGTTCCATTTATTGGTGAGAATATTTCAAAGTGAAGCGTGACCCGTTAAGTTCAGGTGAAAAACTCGACTACAGAAGAGCACTAGGGAAGTCGTGCTGTGCCATGAGGTCATATGTCGTATTGCAGCGATTAAATTACTTGGCGAAGAACACATCTATTTTGCCCTTCTGTTAAGGTGTGAAGTAAAAGTGTATTTGTGTTTATCAAGTCTTGTGGAAAAGCGACGATCGAAAAGCGATCGTGCAATTTTGTCTCTTCATCCTTTAAAGAAGAGAAAAAAGAGAAGAACGGAGAGAGAAATTTACAAAGACGAGAGATGGACAAATGGATGTGAGAAAAGGGTTAAAAACGAAAAAAGAAAGAAAGAAAGGATTCGGACAGAAATAATGAGTTACACAAGAGTGGAACGTACGGAATGAAAGCCGGATGGATGAGAGAGGTAAAAAATAGAATGACAAAAAAGAAACGCAAGAAAAGGAGGACGAAATAAACAAAGAGTAAATGCGAGAAAATATAAGGAAAAGAAAGAACGGAACGGAAATGAGGGAAAGAAGACAAAAATAACGAATAGAAAAAGAGACAGTTACAGAAAAGAATGTTATAGCAATAAGGGAATTTGGGACTAGAATAAAATAAATGGGATAAGAAGATACATAGAAAGTTACGTAGGCACGGAGTAATTAATGACAAAAATGCAAAAATAAAAGGAAAGAAAGAGCGAACGAGAGAGTGGAGGAGGGATAAGTGTAAATCAAGAAACCAACAACGGAGAAATAAAAAGACAGAAAGAATGAAGAGATATAAAAAAGGAATAAAAAAATTGAAAAAAAAAAAAACGGAAGAAACGAAGGAAAAATAAACAAAGAAGAAGAAAAGCAGGGCATAACAAAAATAATAAAATCAAGGAAAACAAAGAAAGGAAATGAGAAAAACAAAACGAAAAAAATCAACAAAGGAAGAATTAAATGGAAGAACGAATGAAAGAATAAAAAAAGTAAAAATAAAATAAAGAAAGAAAACAAGTAAAAATGAACGAAAGGAAAAAAGGGGCAATTAAGAAATACAGAACATAATAAAGAGAAAAGAAGGAAAACAGAGCTTGACAATATATATATATATATATATATATATATATATATATATATATATATATATATATAAAGAAGACAAAGCAAAAAAGAAGGGAAAAAGTAAAAGGGAACCTAAAAAGAAAAGAAATGTTTGAAAATGAGGTTCACTTATACATGATTTCCCGCTGCTCGAACAATTCCCTAGGGTATGCTAAATGTCCAGCGAGAAACGGGCGAATGAAGCGAACTTACATAAATGCATTAGAATGTCAAATCGCGTTGAATTGTCTTGAAATCTGCGTGCAACGTCACACCCTGGCCCAAACACGTGTGAGAACACACACACACACAGACACACACACACACACACACGCACACACAAACATATATATAAATATGATGAGTGCAACGTCTTGCCAAACGAGTGCCACTCCCTCAGACATTTAAAATCCAGGAGCCCAAATGTCTGAGGGAGTATCTATACAAATATGATGTTACAGAGTCTTAGCTTTGTACGACAGCTAAGTCTCTCTCTCGGTTCAAAATGTTAAGATCCAGCAACAAGCAAGAGCAAGATGGCCAGCAACAAATTAAACTGCAGACCAGCTTAATGCGGGTACTGGTCTTCCGCTTTATGGTTTTTTAAATCAGAGATTTGCTTCTCCTAGAAAGGTTGCCTTCACCACGGCTTACGGGGGCCCTCTCTACCCCAATACACATATACACACACACACACACACAAATATACACGGTGCTAGTTGGCCGTTGGCCTAGAAAAAGAGTTCATTCGCCCTATATATAAACATATATATAAATAAATAGCAAAAGTACATATTCCAAATATCAAAATCTTATCCATATTACCGTTTATGGTTTTAAGTATGTTGAATTGTTCAAGTCTTGATAACACCTGTTTCGTTGCGGAGGATGTAGTTATTATATCAGTTTTTGAATTCATTCAACTCTTAATTCACAAAAAGAAAGGAACTCAGCAAGATTAGAAAATATTTAATCAGAAGTGAAGTTGAAGTTGTGTTTTTTATATATCGTCCAATATATTTTAAACTCATTACGACAACTCAGAATGATGCTTTGGTTGTAGTGAATCTAAATATGGGGATATATATATATATATATATATATATATATATATATATATATATATATATATAATTCTCCTGGCGTGCATCGGGTTCCAAAGGGATTTTATTTCCAAATGTTTATAGCAAATTATGTAGCAAGTGAGATCTTACCCTTATAACTTTAAAGAGTTATATATAATTTCTATTCCTTTTAATACAAGGAAACAAATCTCCAGCTGTGTATATTTTTACGAGGAACATAAATTTGTTCCTGATGAGATGCTTGGTGAATTTCACCCATTTAACGAAACACGTGTAAGATGAATTATACTACAAATAAATTAAATTGCTGTAATGGAAATACATCTCTGGCTTTGTATACACACTTATACACACACACACACACACACATATATATATATATGTATATATATATTCATGGTTGTAACTGGCGTAAGAGGCATAAAAAGATATTTTTGTTGTTTAATTCATTATATTTTGAGTTGATATTTCGAGCAGTCATTTGACATAACAGTTTTTTCTTTTAATTAAAAAAATTAAAGATAAAGTAGTGAACGATAAAACTATCGCCCTAGAAAAGACAATATGATTCCATTTCCGTTTGATGAAAACTGGTTTTCGTTTTCTGGTGTAGATCATCTACAAGTTTGCCTAATTGTGTACATATCCTAAAATCGATAGAAGCCGTATATCATGTCTGAAAGTGACATAATGTTCAACGAGCGAGATCGGAGATGCGCCGCTGTACAACTTATGATCTCTACCGATCCAACTTATGAAAACAGAACTACTTTCAGCACTCTCAAAATGCAAATCCCGACTGTTCATACGCTTGGAAGTGCGCCCAACGTGATGAACAATTCCAAAGTCCAAAGAGATCCAGGCTTGACTTGGAGTGTTACGCTAGGCTTGAGAAGGAGTGCTACGACTTTACCCCATTCGCTCATTACTCCTCTTTTGCCTACGACCTGAAACCACTGGACTACTAAGTTTGGTCATACGTCGAAAAAATCAGCAACATGAGTTCACACAACATCAAAGCCAGCCTGATCGCCGCCATTCGCAGAGTATTCACAGAACTCCCGCTGGATCTTGTGGAAAAGGTATGCTTCCAATTCCGCACCCGTATCGAAGCAGTTATAGAGGCTACATAAGATAGAGGCCAATTTTACTATATAACGAAGCTACCTACATTGATGTTTTTCTATAAAAGTTTTATAATACTGTAGTAGTATTGTTTTCTTAGTGCGACACTTTTATCGTTCTAAACTGTATAGCCGTTCGTTCTAACCGGCATTAATATAAAAGCTCCCCCCCTCTCTCTCTCTCTCGCTATATATATATATATATATATATATATATATATATATATATACAGGGTGTCCGTAAAGTTACTATACAGTCTTATTGTTTCATTGTATTATATTTGTATTAATAGTTAATATATTGCAGGGTGTCTGTATAGTAACTTGTAAGACTGTATAGTAACTTTACGGACACCCTGTATATCAGAAATGTAGTTTGCTGGAAGCATTCCTAATAAATACAAGAGTATGGACAAACGAAAAAGGATATTTCAAATTTCCTTTTAAATTTTCATTTACTTTTAAGTAAGATAGACTTACAGTTTAAGGTAAGCGGCATTGTGGAAACCGTTGATATTTCGAGAATGTAATCTCTTTCTCTCGGAATAAAGAGAACCAAAAGAAATGCAGTTTAAAAAGAAATGGACAATATCGTATACACAGAACATGAAATGAGTAGATAGTTGAGATGTTAAGGAGAAATAGGACATTTTTCTTTAATTAGTTCGGTATTCGATTCATTGTGTTATTAAATAAGGATACGAAAATTAGGCGATACATTAATATTTAAATGGGCTTTGCCGTAACCACAACCAAGGTAAATGTTTCTCGCATGCTTTTCCCGTTAGGGACCCCCCCCCCGTTTTTTCTTTCTATTCAAAAAATGCTACATTGTCAAAAGTGTGTTTATTCATAAAGTCTGAAGAAATGCTGGTTCTTGAAAATTTTCAAACCATATAATGCTTGAAATTGTCGAACTAGACATTGAAGCAATTGTAACGTAAAATGAAATACACTTTTTGTTGCCATCAATACCTTGTCTTGAAGTCTAGATTTTGCACACACAGTATATATATATATTATATGGAAAAATGCGCGCATGAAAAGTAATATTCTTAAGATTTTATTAAACCTGGAAAAGTAAAGGATAAGAAATTCAACCTGGAAAAGTAAAGAACAAGATATTCTAGTAAAGTAAAAAATAAGAATTTTTTAGACTTAAAATATTGCAGCTAAAAATAAAATTTGAATATTGATAAATATTTTATTTATTATTTGCATATGTTGTTGTTTATTGTTGAGTTAGAAAGGGTGTCAGTCGCTGGATTGAACTTATTTCCCCCCTATTATTTGCATATATTTATGTAGTGAAAATTGTTTGAATAAAATTAATTCATTAGTTAGTTAGTTAGTAGATGGAATTAATAATTTTATAATTTACATAAAAATTAATAATTTTATTATATCATAATTAGGATCATTTAATTCTTTCTAACTCAACAATAAACAACAACATATGCAAATAATAAATAACATATTTATCAATATTCAAATTTTATTTTTAGCTGCAATATTTTAAGTCTAAAAATTTCTTATTTTATACTTTACTAGAATATCTTGTTCTTTACTTTTCTAGGTTGAATTTCTTGTCCTTTACTTTTCCAGGTTTAATAAAATCTTAAGGATATTACTTTTCATGCGCGCATTTTCCCATATAATCCATGATTTTTCCAGGCATTGCTATTGTATGAATATATAAATGTATAATATTTATTAATGATTGTCAAAAAAAATTAGCTCTTAAACACACACACTTATGCAATATTTATCATTCAATCACAGTAGTTCCGAGCCAGGGTCTCTACCGAGACTGCGGTTCATGAATTCGTGATCTGTATAGAGCGTAAACTAACAAAAAAGAAGATGGCACTCGGTGCCTTTTTAGATATTGTTGGAGCTTTTGATAACATACCCTTCAGTAGTATGTTCAAGTCGCTACGAGAACTCAATGTGCCACCAGTACTCATCGGATGGATTGAGTATATGGTGAGGCACAGAACAGTTCAAGTAGAACTACTGAGGGCAACTGTTAAAAGGGAAGTAGTTAAATGAAACCCCCAAAGTGGGATTTTATCACCTTTACTATGGAACTGTATGCTGAATCCTCTTTTAAAGGAGTTTAAAAATAGGAATATTTATGCCCAGGCTGATGCTGATGACATTGCAGTGCTGGTCGCGGGTTCAAAAGCATCATTGGTCAGACGCATTGCCAAAATGGGACTACATTTTTCATCCAATGTGATAACGAAAAATTTGAGTTCATTCAAAGAATATGTATATCATAGAATTCAGTAATATTTTTAATCGATAAATTCACCATTTTTTTGCTATACAATCATAAGGAGAGTTAAAAAAAAATAGTTATTAAAAAAAAGTTCGGTTTTTTAATTATAAAAAAGACGATACACGGGATTGAACCTAAAATCTTTCCACCAACCCCCGGTACTCTCACCGTTACACTAACATGTCATATTGGAAAAATCGCAGTAAAAATTATTTATATACAAAAAAAGTTATGCGAAATAAAAAAAGCGTTAGTCACTTATGTACTTACTCTCCTGTTTGTGAACCCACATATTTTGTTGTAACTTTTTTTCTACTGAACCAATTTTCGGATGTTTTTTTTTTCAAAATGTAGCATATTAGGAGTTCTATTCAACTATATAACCTGTTTGAAATTTGGTTGCGAACGGAATTAGTGGTGGGGGTTTGAATGTGTCTCGATTCATTCAATTTCGGACTTAAGCATATATTCAACCACTACCGTGGTTGAATGAGATATATATATATATATATATATATATATATATATATATATATATATATATATATATATATTATAAAGAAGTGAACCATCGCGTAAATTCAATCAACTAACAAATGGAAAACGGGATGAGGAAAAGAAAACAAAAATTTTAATGGGGCAAGTTATATGTACAATTCAACAAAATAAATAAGTCGATTAAAAACAAGATCGTTAAAATACACCCGAAGCGCTTTTCGTTCAGACTAACATTTTCAAGGGTCATAAGTCTGAAAATTATTATTTTTTAGGCGGATATCCATTCATAATAAAAATCCTTTTAATGTTTTCAATTTCCACATCAATAAAATGTGGGGAACAAATAGCAAGTGCCCGATGGGTTAAGTTTCTAATAAGATTTAGTTTCCTGGTTGTGGGTGCAAAAGAATCCCAACTAAGATAAAGACCAGTGAAAGTAGGTTTTCTATAAATAGATGTCATAAAGGAAAGCCCAAGTTTAGAAACTAACACATCAAGGAAAGGAAGGGAGTTATCTTTTTCCACCTCCATCGTAAATTTGAGAGAAGGGTGTAAATTATTTAATAAGTGGAAAAAGGACACAGCTTCATCATGCGTTGCGAAACAAGAAAAAGTGTCGTCAACATAACGCATGTAAAATGCTGGTCTAGGGCACTTGTCAAACAACGTCTGTTCTAAAAAGCCCACAAAAATATTGGCCAAAGTTGGGCCAAGGAGAGATCTCATAGATATACCGTCGAACTGGCGATACATCACATCGTTGAAACTAAAGGAAACTGACTAAGTAGCAAGTTCCATAAGTTCAACGAACACCTGTTGGGATTCTTTTGCACCCACAACCAGGAAACTTAATCTTATTAGAAACTTAACCCATCGGACACTTGCTATTTTTCCCCACCTTTTATTGATGTGGAAATCGAAAACATTAAAAGGATTTTTATTATGAATGGATATCCGCCTCCATTGGTTAACCTAGTTATTAATAAAAAAATTCAATCATTTTCTGAGCTATCAAAATACGGCCCATTTAGATTTCCGGTATACCTTAAGTTACCCTGGTTTGGACCTGAAGGCCAACTTATTTGCGATAAGATTTCCTCTCTGGTGTCTTCTAATTTTGGTGCTCTATCGCTCCGTATTGTTTTTTCCACAAAAACCGCCTTTCCCTCATTTCGTAAGGATGTCTTGCCTATCTCTCAAACAAGTAATATTATTTATAAATTTCAATGTCGGTGTGATGCCGTCTATATAGGCATACGACCCAGCGTCTTCAGGTCAGAATCGCCCAACATGTTCCCCGTTTCATCCGAGATAATCAACCTACCACCAGAAAATCTCAACAGATAGAATCGTCCATCGGCCAACACTTGGTCGATAAAAAGGAGTGCGGTCCTGTTTTCTCTCCGGAGTGTTTTTCTGTTTTGTACCGAGGACGTACAAAGTTCCACCTGTCTGTCCTCGAAGCACTTGCCATCATTGCTAACCCCCCTACTTTGTGCAAGCAGAGAAACCTCCGGCTTCAATTAGAATTATTTGGGTAGCAAGTTTTTTTTTCTTAACCTCCTCTCCGTTCTTACTCCATACCACTACGAAATATTCTAAAAAAAAAAATAATTTTCAGACTTATGACCCTTGAAAATGTTAGTCTGAACGAAAAGCGCTTCGGGTGTATTTTAACGATCTTGTTTTTAATCGACTTATTTATTTTGTTGAATTGTACATATAACTTGCCCCATTAAAATTTTTGTTTTCTTTTCCTAACCCCGTTTTCCATTTGTTAGTTGATTGAATTTACGCGATGGTTCACTTCTTTATAATTATTCTAAAATTTTGCCAATCGAATATATATATATATATATATATATATATATATATATATATATATATATATATATATATATTAATATATGATAAATTCCACAACTATTTATTGCGAGACTTCTTACGTTGATGAACACATAACTTGGTTTGTTCTTTCTTATTTCTCTATCTCATCGGAATACTGTTTCTGTCATTTACATCAGACATGTATATAAATACACATACATATACACATATATACCCAGATACAAATATATATATATGCCTTATGAAGAATATTTTCCAACAGTATTAAGGTTTTCGTATTTTGATAAGTTTTTTTTTCTTGAGACGAAATGCACCAAACATTTCTGCTTTTTGTATTCTACTTCCTTTTACAAAACAAAAGACAAAAACAACAACCTTTTCTCTTTCCCTCTTTTCCTTCTACCCATTTCCCCTCACTGCCTTCATTTCTAGACTGGTTTTCTAACTTAAAATGGACCAAATATTTATACTATAACCATTTTCTCCCTCCCATTGCCAAACTGGGTTATGTTCTGCAGGGCAGGAAACAAGAACGACAAAACTAATACAAAAAAAAAAAAAAATAACTTGATGCATACAAACTTTTTTTCCAAAATAACCGGATTCGGCATTAAATAACCTTAAAAAGCTTAATATGCCGTAAAACAAATCGAAAGAAAAAAAACCCCAAACCAAATGATGAGTTTTTATTAAAAATATATTCCCTTATAACCCACTAGCATCATATATGCATATACATACGTACACACATATACACCGACACACGGATATACATATATGCACATACACACATGCATATATATATATATATATATATGTACACATTCATATATATATATATATATATATATATATATATAATAGGGCAACAAGAATACGAAATGAAGTCACAAAACTATATATTGGTAGATATAGAATGGATCATTTATAGAATAATGGAATACAAGCAAAATTTGGGGGATAGAAGGGACTCTTTATGTCAGGGCATTTCGAAGCCTAATCCTTCTCATCAGAAGAGTAGAGAAGGTGCTCGGAAGCACGGGGAAGATGCGGCGTCTAGTGTAGGGTTCATTAGGGACGAACAAGATTAAGAGGGATTATAGAAAGTTGGGGGAAGCTTTATTCAATTCTAAATAAATAAGGAGAAGCTTGTTATATATAGTACTAGCGGGGGTACCCGGCGTTGCCCGAGTGTTTGTTTACGGGACGGGGGGGATTTAAAAAATGTTATGGTAGGTAAGTAGGAAGGATCAAACCCGGAGTCATGAGTAAAAGTAGGAAAATAAAGTGTGAAAAAAAAAACAAAAAAAAAATATCTGCAACGTTAACAGTTCGGCCACCAAGAAAAGTCCATTCCAGTTGTTTAGGAAAAAAAAAAAAACACTACGGTAGGTCGGCGCGAACGTGAAAATATAATGTGAATTGTCCAGCACGCTAACCACTACGCCACAGAGCACTGAAGCATAGTTTAGTGATTTTAAATAACTTCACATGAAAGAACTGCGAAGCCAAACCGGTGTTCTCTTTTCAACTGTTCCTTGTGAACGATCCCCAAATGGTGTTAAGTGGTGGCAGGGGGAGGAGGAATTTATTAGAGAGAGAATATTTTACCACTTCCATTGATCTTAACCGATTTTGGCCGTGACTTCTCAGCAGAAAAAGTATAGAAATCTAAGATTATCGAGGAATTTGAGAAATAATAAGCCTATAACACACCTCAGATATTGTCCTGCCGTTTGTGCATATTATATTTGCATGAAATATCTTGATTTTTAATCCTATTAATGTCAAAATCCGACGGGAAAAAATGAGTTCATTTTATTTATATAGAAGAAGAGATGATATATAAGATTGTATAGTGTCTTTAACATAGTGTTGAGATTAAGGGGGATATGTATTGGGGTTAAATTGGGGGGTTGTACTGTTGCTGCGTGGTAATTCATTTTAACGGTTTGTGGGGTGTCTATTTTCTATGTATAAGCTCCAATAATAATTGTTGAGCTTGGCATTATCCAGATAAGTCTCCTCTTTTGGAATTTAACTCTCTCTTTTCCTCTTAAATATTAAGCTATATATATATATATATATATATATATATACTAGCACGAGTGCCCGGACTGCCCGATGTTGCTCGGGTGTTTAGAGGTGTGTGTTGAGCAAAATAAAAAAAAAGTTGTAGTAGGAAGGCAAACTTGAATCCGTACCGCGAAGGAGCGAAAGAACAGGAAAAAACCTGACGTCTTTGCTGTTACGACCACCGCTAAAGCGGAAGTGACATAGGTTTAAATTAAGGCTAGACAATCGAAAAGAGGGGATGACTTCCTAAAATATCGGTGAAAAAAAAGTTACCCCTCCCTGTAGAAAAGTGCCCAGTTGAGGGTGAAGAAATTAATGTTTTTAGTCAATTTTTCGATATTTGTCGTCTGACAGGTCGAACTTTAAGACGATACTGATCATGTGAAAATCTGTCGCCTCTGTCAAAAGTTTTAGGCAGGCATACATAAATACATACATACATTTATATATTGGTAGCTCAAATTGTCGACCCAAACCGATTAAAAAGCTTGCCCTATCTCTGAATACCCTTTATGTAAAATTTCAAATGTTTAGCCCACAAATTATTTTAGTAATTTGGTAGAGAGCGAAGCGGTCAATTTTTAAAACTTTGACCCCTATCATGAACCCTTAACATTTATTGTTTGGGGCTGAAATCAAGTTAGATCCATGTCCAAGGAACCTATATCTAAAACTTCAATGTTTAGACCCCAAATTGTCGGAGGAGTTTGGTAGAGTTCTCAAAGGTCAAATCGTTAAACTTTGACCCCTTAACAGCGAAATTTCTGGCTGAAAACCGATTACAAAATTTTCCCAAATCTCAATACCTTGTATATCAAATTTCGAGTCTGTAGACTAAAAATTGACAGAGTTATTGCGCAGGGAAATGTACAGACAGACAGACACTTTAACGTTTACACACACACACACACACACACACACACACACACATATATATATATATATATATATATATATATATATATATATATATATATATACTAGCAAAAGTACCCGTCGTTGACTGGGTTCAAAAACAGCCTACAGAAAATGGACTCTGATTTATGAATGTATGATAGGTTACGGAAAGGAAGGGTTGTAAATTTGGATTGAATTTGGTGTATCAAAACTAAAGCAAAATATGATGAAAGTAAAAATAAAATAGATACACCCCATAATTTATTATACCATAACTGTTCACACTGAAACACTTATCACAGTATTCTGTGGATCTATATTAAAAACGTTGTTAAACTTTATGGCGTATTTCCATTCTCTGGAGGTCAGGTGCGAACGAACACCCCATAATTTTATTACACCTTATTTCTTCAAACTGAAGCATAATTATTAAAGTATACTTACGCAAGTAGACATGAAACGTCTTTATTAAAGTTTGGGCCTATTTCCATTCTATGGAGGCTAAGCGCGAACGCAGACCCTACAATTTTATTATACCATCCCTATTTAAGTTAAAACATACTTATCAAAGCATGCTCATGTACATTTATATCAAAAACACTTGTAAACGTTTTTTTTAATTTTAAAATTTTTTATTTCCATACTTTGTTGACCAGGCGCGAACGCCGACTCCACAATTTTAATGAACCACCGTTCTGCCAGATCAAACATACCCATTCCTGTGTCTCGATACATCTTCTATCCTTATATGTAATCAGTTTTTTAAAATAGTCAACCATATAGGAGCCTATTCATGACCAGACACACACACACGCGCGCGCAGACAGACATTCAGCTTTATATTATAGATATATTCAGGTTGACCCCCCCCCCCAAAAAAAAACAAAAGCTAAATAGAGGCCATCTAGAACATATGCTGTAGAACGGAGAAAAATATCCAAAGACCCTAGTGTTTTGAATATAATAAATTAGTTATGACCAAAGTTTCAATTCATTCGGACAAAACACTAAGAAACGGGGCCCAATTAGATTTGGGGCTCGTTTTTGGGGGGTCACGCTGTATATTGTATCCTTCTACATGTACTCGTCTAACTATTATAGACGGAGTATTAGATGTAAAGTACGGAATATATTCCTACGAGGCAAAATGTAATAGGGAAGTGTTATGAACTTTTCAGATTCAATGCAGTCCTACAGGGGCGATAAAAGGCGTAAGAAGTCTCTGAAGAAAGTACAAAGGAAGGGAGCAGTTTGTTTACGTCCGTGATTAACATAAGAATATTCGAAGTACGTCTCATCTCAAAGCTCACACTTTAGATCAGCAACAGACTTGCATTTAACCCCCTTCCTTTATATAACTACTTCTTTCGTATTGTTGTTTAAAAATCAACCGTAGGTTCTTTGATAAGTCACTGTCGCGTTCCAAATGTATTTTTCTATTCAGAACCCGATTGCACTGTCATACTCGACTTTTGCATTTTAAACGTAAACACAAGTCATTATACAACAATATTTTCCTATAAAATAAACAGTAGGTTCTTGGAGAAGACAAGGTGCATTCGAAATGAATGTTTCTGTTTAAAAACACGATTAAACAATAAGATGTGACTTAACGTTAAATTAAATTATTATTTACAGATAATCTTTTTAAATGGATTCTCTACAGTGCAATAAATTAAATTATTATTTACAGATAATCTTTTAAAATGGATTCTCTACAGTGCAATAAATTAAATTATTATTTACAGATAATCTTTTTAAATGGGTTCTCTACAGTGCAATAAATTAAATTAGTATTTACAGATAACCTTTTAAATGGGTTCTCTACAGTGCAATAAATTAAATTATTATTTGCAGATAATCTTTTTAAATTGATTCTCTACAGTGCAATAAATTTAATTATTATTTACAAATAATCTTTTTAAATAGGTTCTCTACAGTGCAATAAATTAAATTATTATTTACAGAGAATCTTTTTAAACGGATTCTCTACAGTGCAATAAGATAAAGACAGTCGTGTGTCTATAGAGACAATACGTGCAGTGTTGATGTCAGTGTGAGATATGTATACACAATTATTCGCGAGGAATTGAAGATGTGGAAGATTTGCGCGAAGTTTGTCCCAAGAATGCTCAGAGAAGATAAATAAGAAAAACGTTTTCATACTAGCAGGGAGATCATCGACCTGATCAATAAAGGTCTCGCAGTTCTTGATTTTCTGATAACTTGCGATCTACTGCTATGACCCAGAGACTTAAAGCTGAATTCTCAGTGAAGCATGTTAACTCTCCCAGACCTAAGAAGGCCAGACAGAGCAAATCCACCCAGAAATTTATGATAATCCCTTTTTTTTACAACATGAGCATGGTCTACACGCACTTGATTCTCACTGGATAGACAATCAACAAAGAAAACTATCTAAGTTTTAAGAGAGTTCCGGAAGAGATTCCGCCGGAAGGGACCACCACTCTCCAAATCGAGTATTACCACCAGGACAATGCACCAATCTACAACTCCATCCTTCTTATAGACTATTTTTTTCAACATGAGCATCAAAACAATTCCTCAACTTTATTCTCTGTAACTTTTGTTTATTCCCTAAGCCCAGGGAAAATCTTACAGGCTGCTGTTATAAACTGATAAAAGAAAAGAGGCTGTGATACGGGTCACTGACACGGTCACACACGAAGATTTGCATGTGTCTTCCAGAAGTTGTTTGAAATGGTACAATAAGCACATTGCAGTTGGATAGTGTTGTGGAAACGCCCACTAATTAACATAGGTGGGTTAGTGAGATATATAAAGATATCAATCACCAATACCGGGGGAGTTCGGCAACGGCCGCCAAATAGGCAAGACGCCTATGCTGCCTCCAGTAAGACATGCAACACGCCACTGCAAGAATATCTCCAACTGAAGCATATCTCAAGACATGTAAACATGTATATAACATTTCTTCCTAATATATTATTGTATACCTTTACTTTCCGTGTTCTTGTTAATTATTTGTGCAGACACAATAGATAGATTACTTTGAAGGGGACTATCAATAAAAGAATTGGAAATAAAAATGTCTGGAAAATTATTGAAGGCACGTCGTATATCAATAAGGAAAAACTTTATGCTCCGGTTAACTAGTTGAACATGAAAAAGTGCATAACACGGTCATTTAGTGTGGCTTGAAAGACAAGTAGGCCAGGGTAAAATTTAAACTACATCGTTTTTCATCAATATTCCGACCTTCTATACCACTAAACCCTCTTATTAGAATTCCAGGTTTTATATTATCCCACTTGTCCCATAAATATAGACATTAGTCTATAGTTTTATCAGAAAGCTATTTTCGGATTTATGTCCCATATTTTTATGCGACATCTCCGGTCGGTTTACAATGATCGATCTCTTTTAACCCGCGTTCTAAAATGCGATCCTGTTGTCTTGAAAGGTGTCGTCAGAAACGAAGCAGATATTGCCGGTTAATTCGAGCGATTCATGGAAAGATTATCCGTGGAAATGTCCATGGTCTTCTATTGATAAATGCAAATGGTCTCACAGAATGCACTGTCGACAATTTGATGCAGTGAAGTGAATTTACTAATTTCCGAGATAATTCTTTAGCTTTTTTCAGTCGTTGACTTTCACTTGACCCAAATGTCATCCATCAAACGTGTAATCTGTCGCTAACGTGCATTCGTACACGAAGCCGATCTATGTTTTTGTCATATAATAAACCATCTCTCTCCCCAGAACTGTTTCTCTCGCATTACATCTCTCTCTCTCTCTCTCTCTCTCTTGTATCCATCTCTTATCCCTTTCTTTTTATCTCTTATACTCTATCCCGCGTTTCATATCTCCTATATACTTAGAAATTAAAAAAAAAAATTTTTCAAATATTCGCAATCGGTAAACTTGTATAAGGAATATTTTGGAATTCAACCATTGTTACCATTTTCACTATTTTTGCCTAAATCTAAACACAGATTCCATGAACAAAATTTCTTTCCTAACAGTGGCCGCCTGTAGAACCCTGTTCCGCTAGACTGTTTTCAAGCTGACTACAACATGATCGCCTTAAGGTCAAATATAAATATATCATCTTGTTAAGCAAATTCCATTCTATTACGATCACTACTGACAACTTTATACTCATTAAACCATATTCTCGAATGGCTTTTAAAACTTTATAAGTGGCTAATCTCTTGATAAATATTCAATATCTATAAAACTTATTTTGATACTCTATTTTAATATTATTTGGAATATACAAATAGACTCTTTATAACTTATTTTGAATGTTATTTGTAATATTATTTAGAATATAAAAATAGACTCTTTATAACTTAATTTGAATGTTATTTGAATATTATTTAGAATATAAAAATAGACTCTTTATAACTTATTTTGAATATTATTTGAATATTATTTGGAATATAAAAATAGACTCTTTATAACTTAATTTGAATGTTATTTGAATATTATTTGGAATATAAAAATAGACGATTCATAACTTATTTTGAATATTATTTGAATATTATTTAGAATATAAAAATAGACTCTTTATAACTTATTTTGAATGTTATTTGTAATATTATTTAGAATATAAAAATAGACTCTTTATAACTTAATTTGAATGTTATTTGAATATTATTTAGAATATAAAAATAGACTCTTTATAACTTATTTTGAATGTTATTTGTAATATTATTTAGAATATAAAAATAGACTCTTTATAACTTATTTTGAATGTTATTTGAATATTATTTAGAATATAAAAATAGACTCTTTATAACTTATTTTGAATGTTATTTGTAATATTATTTAGAATATAAAAATAGACTCTTTATAACTTATTTTGAATGTTATTTGTAATATTATTTAGAATATAAAAATAGACTCTTTATAACTTATTTTGAATGTTATTTGAATATTATTTAGAATATAAAAATAGACTCTTTATAACTTATTTTGAATATTATTTGAATATTATTTGAATATAAAAATAGACTCTTTATAACTTATTTTGAATATTATTTGTAATATTATTTAGAATATAAAAATAGACTCTTTATAACTTAATTTGAATGTTATTTGAATATTATTTAGAATATAAAAATAGACTCTTTTTTACTGTGTCTCTATTATCCTTCATCAACTTTTCTTTTTAAAAATTTTTTTTGTGTTTGTTGTTCACACTCACTCATTTTCTCTCTCGGTCGTTTTTTTATTAATTTTATCAGTTCATTAAGCTTATAATTATTTTAATCTAATTCACTGAAAACAACACAGCTTGCCATTTGAACGAAAGGTGCTACTATTTGGGATTCAACCTACAGGGGCGTCAGGTGAAGACTAGAGCAGCAAAATGTTGGCATTACATATAAATTCCTGAAATTGAACACAACGAGAAATTTCCAAAATTTAGCAGTTCGAGAGGAAAAACTGTTAGAGTAGAAAACTTGTTGGAATTTACTGCTCATCAGATTGGTTTTGACCATTAACACTGAGAAAGTACAAACTCAACGGGTTATAATACAATATAATTTGATGAATTAATAATAAAAAAAACAATAAGAGTATTCTCCCGAATAATATAAACTTTTTGTATAATTCTAATTTGCATATCCGTTCTTATTACACACACACACACACACACACACACACACACACACACACACAGAGACAGACAGACAGACAGACAGACAGACAGACAGACACGCACACATGTATATATATATATATATATATATATATATATATATATATATACACACAGGGTGTCCTAAATGAAGCTGACGGATTAAAAAATTTTATTACTTTCCTCAATATTCAAGTTATGTATACCAATTTTCATATGTAGATAGATGAGCCTCTCCGTGATTTTTGAGATACAGTAAAATATCATAGTCTGCTTATTTTCATTTTATTTACACGACTTAATCAAGGGTATGTTTTTCACAAGGTCTAATTTTAGTTATGAAAATTGATGTTACTCAAATGTCCACCATTTTCATTGATTTATCAATATAATAAAAAAATTGTTAAAGAAAGTACAAAGTCAACGGGTTATAATATAATATAATTCAATTTATAGTACAAATTGATTTCATCAATTAATAATATATAATAAAATAACAATAAAACAAGATAAAGATAATAAAAAATCGTTAACTATTACCAGGTTTTGATAAAAAGAAACAACCCATTAAAAGTTAATTATCGATTAAACAAATAACGATAAAATACAACAAAGGGAAATTTTACATTAAAATTAATTAAGATTAATGAGAAATAATTAAATTAAGATAAATTAAAATTTACGTAATAATAAATCTAATTAAATAGTAAGACAAGTGATTTATATACGGATATAAAAATAAGATAAAAATCAACAATTGTATAAACGGCAAAAAAATATATACATTTTTTTATTAGTTTCGTATAAAATTACATAAATATATAGACATATATATCATAATTATTTATATTATCTTAGTAAATGTATATAGATTAATTAAAAAAATAGTAAATAGAATTTTTCTTTAGTAATGTGCATAAAAAATTAATACAATTTATTAATCCGAATATTTAAATTTTAGTGTCTTTACTTGTAAATTCAAAATGGCGTAATACAAAAAAAAATAAAAGGTAAATGTAACTTCTCTTCCATATTAGATAACAATTACTGCCACCCAAATTGGTGAGACAACAACAAATATGGATGACATTAATTAAGCCCTATGAACAAATATTCACAAACATAAAATGCCTTTTTCTAAACTACTAGATTTGGCATTAAATAACCTGAAAAGGGTTGATATGCTATTAAACAAAAATAAATAAAGTACTTTCAGATAATGTATCATTGGCCACTAATAGTGGTCGATCAGGTTTCTTGTAGTTATTAAAGGAAAGAAGCTTAGTCTTGGCAGCATTGAATGTGACGATCCATTTTTGTCCCCATTCCACTACCGACTGAAGATCTTCCTGTAGCATTTCTGCTATTGGCTTGGATACATGTTCATTCATTTCCCATCATCTCTGTTATAGAGTGTAGTGTCATCTCAGACAATTTTATCAGGGAGGTCATTTATGTCGGTAATTGTTATGTTGTTATTGAGAATGCAGTTAGGAGATTCAAAGTTCCTATCTCGTCGATGTTACCACCTGATGAAGGTCAAAGGAATAGTTGGCCGAAACGTCGTGAAACAATAATTAAGAAAGACGAGGGTAATAGCCCGTAATAAATAAATTAAGACGCTCTGTGTTCACAGAAAGATCTTAGGAGGTCAAATGCTGTGGAGAGTGGAAATAGGGAGCAGGGTTAGAAGTTGGATGAACAGAGTGCGTTAGAGGTCAGTGTAAGTGGGAAACGATTGGGTTTAAAGTTCAGGTCTGTTTTGTTATAGAGAGATAGTTCTCAAGATTTTGTTTTTTCTTTTTACATCACAAATGGGATTTATAAGTGGGCTAAATATCTTTGGTAATAGCCGCGAACGTTGCATTAATTTAATTAATAATAGGTCAGGTTAGAGTGGGTCAACGCTAATAAATATTAATGTTTAAATTTATAAATTTTACTTTTAAAAGAGATGGCAATTATAGGGTTCCATTTGTAGTGGAAGATTTAATTACATAGTTGGGTTACGTACAAATATGATGTTTTCAGATGTTAGGATTGAACTAAGGAGGGTGCGTAGTTAAATTTTGGCTTTAACTAGAGAATAAAGGGTTATGAGTAAAAGTTGTCCGGGAGGAGTATTGGGGAGAGACTTAATATGTGATGCTGAGTATATAAAGTGGATATATAAGGATGTTACGTTAGTTATTCATATCAACATGAGAATGGATGAGTTAGTTGCTTGATAGGTTTAAAGGGAGCCGGTGGGAATTGGGGGAGGGAGAGATGTGTTAAAGAGTGGCGTGTACGTGATTTGCTGATATTTCTACTGTGTCTTTTAAAGATGAATGTAGTGACGGAGAAAGCAGAGGGGAAAAAGAGGGGGTTCCAACTGTCAGATACTGGGTGTTATGATTTGTATGTAAGAGATGTTAGTTAACCCTTTATAGTATTGGAGAGAGTTGTACTTAGGGAAGCAGGTAGGGTTTTTTTCAGGGAATTGATCTAAGGGGCTACAAATATTAGTACTGGTTTGGAGGTGGTTTATAGGTTGGGCTTAGGGTACTTCCGTATTTAAATTGTCTTTTGTGCCTGTAAATGGATATTTTCTCTGTTTTTGAATTGACAATGTTTAATTTTTTCGGTGCTGTTATAATCGCTGTTGCCTCTTTGTTGCAGAGAGGGCAGCATTTTGAACCTAGGCTGTACGACTTAGACTTTCTTAATATTTTCAATTTTAAGGAAAAATTTTTGTTATTTTCGTTCGAATTTCTTATTATGTTAGAGAGGGTAGTTTTTTTTACGTGTCTCACTGGAGAACAATTGCAAGTGGGTATCTGTGGTCTCCTATGTTCAGGTGCTCCGGAGATTGTTCAATGCATTAATTACTTATGTCTATTCATACAGGATTGGTTGTTCGGTAGAAGCGTCATTATTTATTAAGTTATGTGTATCATTGTGGGTAGTTGTAGTTATTTGGGTAAAGCTGATACTTGGGTAAGTCTGTCACTGTACATGAATATATGAGATCTGAATACATACAGTTACTTTCCAATGGGAAATTTTCTGGATCATTGTAGTTTAATTAAGGATACATTGAGTTTGAGGCGTTGTTTATAATTTGCTGCGCAGATTTTATTTTTAGTAGAGTTTATAATTGTTTGTGCTATTTATATATAGTTTATATATTTGTGTGTTTGTTTATTTCATTTATTTTTACATCTTTATTTCTTTCACTTGACTCTTTATATCCATTTTTTCTACATTTTTTTTATCGATTTTCCTTCATATTTCTTTATTTTTCAAGCTTATATCCTTTTTATATTTAATATCTACGTATCCCTTAAAACTTTTTTATATACTTTTTATATCTTTACAACCCGTAGTATTTTTATCCCCTTACTCCGCCATCTTCGTATAATTCAACCTTCACATTATGTCGTATTATAGGAGGTTAATATTTAACGAATGACGATGAGGGGGAGATAAGACATGGGGTTTATACAAAGTTCATTAAAGATGATTAACATATTACCTTCAATTGTTGAATGACGACACGAAGACAAACAGTTACAAAAATCGATGATGATTCTTTATTTCATTTGACCGGCCGAAATGATGATGACGTCAGGAATTCACATTGATCATACATAGTTAAACTTCCTCCTTTTACCATGTCAGTTCTTTCCGACCGACCCTGCTGACTGCTCGAACCTATCAGCCTGACTGTGGACTGTCGGTGATCAGACTAAAACTAGTTCCTATATTCCCTTTCTGCTCTGACGTCATATGTATGGTTCTAAACGTGATCGACTCACGTGGCTTAAACATACGTTTCCAAAACACACTTCTGCAGACAAAGAATTCTCACTAACCTATTTTTCAACCTAACTTATTTTTCAATATATGTTTAATTGTATTGTTCATTATTTTTTAGCTGACCTTTTTAATTCAGTTTCCATAAAAGAATGAATAATTAGATTCTTTGTACAAACAAACAATATCTAAACTATTTTATATGAACTTTAACAAGAGCCAAATTCTAACATTCCATCTTCTGAATCTATTTCTGAACCTTGCATACAAAGTTCGAGTCTCGGCTTCGCCTAATCTCATTTTCCACTTATCTAAAGTTCTTCTTATTTACAAGAAAAGGGGACATCCCTTTTTCTTGTTAAAATTAGTTTCCCTACCATTACCTTAATGACGTATATTTCATTTAAGCAGTGTCATCATCTCAGACACGCCCCTTAAAAATATACTAACATGACATAAACCCTCTATTTCATTGAACCTCTTTCATATTATAACACATATGCTTAATTAAGCAACTTCTTTCAAACAACCTACTCTTTATTCTCCCTGAGAATTTAAACGCACACACTGTCCACACACCTTAAACCTACTATGACAGATATAATATACAGGGTGAACAGAAAGTCCTTGGACCATTTTTAGTTTTAAAATTAAATATTGTTAAAATCACTTTTTCTCTTTTCAAATAAAGTAAGTATTTAGTCTAACTATTAATCTACTTATTTTCAACAAAAATATTAAAATAATTTTGTTTAAACTTTCAGAAAAATGAGCAAACGAGAGGCCATAATTCAGCTTCATTGCGCGGGAAGGTCAAACTCAGAGATTATTAAGCTCTTGAAAGTGGCTAAATCCACCGTGTACCATGTTGTGAACAGATTTAAGGACCTTGGTACATCTGAAGACCGTCCTAAAAGTGGAAGACCCTGCACTGCTCGAACAAAGAAGGTGATTAAAGCTGTCCGAGAGAGGGTAAGGAGGAACCCGAAGAGATCTGCAAGACAAATGGCTAAAGACATGAATGTGAGCGTGACCTCGATGAGAACCATCGTAAAAAACGATCTCCAGATGTTCCCATACAAGATGAGAAAGAGACAGTACCTCACACCTGCCCGAAAGCACAAGAGACTTGAAAGAGCAAAGCTTCTTCTTGGAGAACTGAAGGCTGGCACGGCAGAGCGAGAGATCGTTTTTTCTGATGAAAAATAGTTCACAATTGAAGCGACTGTTAAAAATCAGAACGACAGAGTTTACGTAAAATCTTCAGCAGACATTGATGACTCCGTGAAAATAGTTTTCCGCCGAGAAAAGCCGTCTTCCCTCATGGTGTAGGCTGCAGTCTCCAAATCTTGGAAGTCGCCTCTGATTTTCGTGGAGCAGGGGGTTAAGATCAACACAGATCGCTACATTAACGATATTTTGGTTCCAGCATTTGAAGAGATGAAGAAACATTTCAAAGATCAGCCTTTCACCTTCCAACAAGATGGAGCACCATCCCACACTTCCAGAAAAACTCAGGACTGGTGCCAACGTCATTTTCCAAGATTCTGGAGTAAGGAGATGTGGCCGCCTGCATCGCCTGATTTGAATCCCATGGAATTTTCGGTGTGGTCTTTGTTGAAGGCAAAGGTCTGTTCTGTTGCTCATCCAAGTATTGATGCTTTGAAGACATCTCTTCTGAGTGAATGGGCTAAAATACCTCAGGAAACGCTGCGTGCCTCGGTTGGTAACTTCAGACAGAGAATCGAACGTCTAATCGAAAGGAAGGGACATCACATTGAAAATAAATCATTTGAATTTATTCTTGGTTTCCTAACTTATAATTTTCATTCATGTTTAATTTATAGTTTTGTAATTTTCTATTAATAAAACACTTTTGAATTGGTCCAAGGACTTTCTGTTCACCCTGTATAGACACACGTATTACATAATACAAACGATATTCCTCTTATATCATAGAGATCATTTTAGCTACTCCAAACAGCATCGATAATTTATTTCACTTCTAATATAACAATCGCTAGACGTCACAACTTTTCCACTCTTCTGTTGAAAAGCATTAGGCTTCGAAATACCATGGTATAAGGGGTCCTCACTTATCCATCTCCTCTAATTGATGTATATCTTTATTAAATTAATAAATAAATCTATATGGATTAATATATACTTTATTTTCCTTCTTTTATATATATATATATATATATATTTTTATTCATGCCCAATTAACCTATATCTAAAATTTCATGTGTTTAGATACAAAAAGAGAGTTTGGTAGAATCTGCAAAAGTCAACCCTTTAAACTATTACCCTTGGTAGTCAAATTTTCGCTCAAAAACTAGTTAAAAAGCTTACTTCAGGTCGGCATACCCTTTTTGTAAAATTTCAAATGTTTAGACCAAAAATTGGCTGAGATGTAAATTGTTTTGTAAATTATTCCCAATTTTGACCACTTGGCATTTATTGTTTTGGCTCAAATTAATTTAAAAAGTTTGATAGAGTTTTCAAAGGCTTAATCATTGAACTTTCGTCCCGTGACAGCCAAATTTCTGGCCGAAAACAGATTAAAAAGATTTTCCCAAATCTTAATACTCCTTATGTCAACTCTCGAGTCTGTAGACTGAACAGTGGCAGAGTAATTTGGTAGGGAAATGTGTACACACAGACAGACACACAGACAGACACACAGACACAGACAATTTCACTTATACATATACATATATATATATATATATAGAGAGAGAGAGAGAGAGACAGACAGACAGACAGACAGACAGATAGACAGACAAAGAGACAGACAGAGATAGACAGAGACATAGAGGGTGTTGTCATATGTTTGTGTGAATTTCTATGTCTATCAATATATACGTCGCTATCTGCTGATATCTATTTATTTACTTTTTTTCTCAAATTTCATTACTAGACTTTTTGATCCAGGGATCAGACGGGATTATCTGTTTATCCGGATAAACACATGTCATCATTCACATAACGGATTACCAAGAAGTGACAAAAGAAACTCAGATAGTTTCTTTTTTAAAACAAACCGAAACAGTTTTAAACAAGATTTTCTTGGTTAAAAAAAAAAAGAGATCGGCATAAACATGTACATAATGATGAATAGACTTGTTGTCATCTTTCAGTAATAATGACACGCGCTAAAACTCATCAGCATTATCATCATCACTATCATCATCACGATAATGATGATGATAATGATAATATATAGGATACTTTAATTTTAATGAGCTTATTAAAAATAACAATTTAAATAGCCAGATAGGAACTTTAACTGAGGCAAAGCAAAAAGAGAGAAATGAAAACCACATTGATTAATGAAAACTGAAACGTTAAAATTGTAAGTTAATTACGCCTCTTCAAAAAATGGTGGTGTCAAGAAGGATGAAATAACGAGGATGGAAAAGCACAAACCAGAACTCCACTCTATCAGTAATGTCCATATAGCATCCCAAAAGGTAATATTTAAGGGTTTTAAAAAAGTTTAATTGATTGTTTACGTTGTTCAGGTGTGGTTTGTGCGTGCATAGGTGATATTTTTATTGTGTTTTTAAAGATGAAAATAAATGATGGAGAGAGCGGGTGAAAAATAAAAGAAGTTGGTTCCAAATGTCAGGTGCTGGGTGCTATGCTTTGTTAGTTACTATTTATCGTATTACAGAGAGTTGTAAACCTTACAACACATATAGACATATGCTTAATTTAACTACTTATTTCAATCAACCTACCCTATATTTCACATTCACCATTATCTGATGACATTTAAAGTGTTTCGGGTAATCTGTGAACGAATAACACATTAAAAATTGTCGCTGACAAATAGTGTTGTCATAAGCCAAACATCGACCGCACATACGTTTTTTGGCTGGCTGTCGGAAAGCATAACGTTTTTACGTATAAACTATTTATCGACGGCAATTTAACCTGCGAAATTCATGATCATGATATCGGAAACCATATACGTGTCACCAAATCTCATGGAAAAGAATGCATAGATGTAAACCGGGAGCACTTCCAGATTCTTTTATAAGACTACAGGTAATTTAAACAATGCTACAGGCAATTTAAACAATGCTACAGGTAATTTAAACAATGCTACAGGCAATTTAAACAATGCTACAGGCAATTTAAACGATGCTAGAGGTAATTTAAACAATGCACAGGAAATTTAAACGATGCTACAGGCAATTTAAACGATGCTAGAGGTAATTTAAACAATGCACAGGTAATTTAAACGATGCTACAGGCAATTTAAACAATGCTACATGTAATTTAAACAATGCTACAGGTAATTTAAACAATGCTACAGGTAATTTAAACAGTGCTACAGGTAATTTAGACAATGCTACAGGCAATTTAAACGATGCTACAGGTAATTTAAACAATGCTACAGGCAATTTAAACAATGCTACAGGCAATTTAAACAATGCTACAGGTAATTTAAACAATGCTACAGGCAATTTAAACAATGCTACAGGTAATTTAAACAATGCTACAGGCAATTTAAACAATGCTAGAGGTAATTTAAACGATGCTACAGGTAATTTAAACAATGCTACAGGCAATTTAAACGATGCTAGAGGTAATTTAAACAATGCACAGGTAATTTAAACGATGCTACAGGCAATTAAAACAATGCTACAGGTAATTTAAACGATGCTAGAGGTAATTTAAACAATGCTACAGCCAATTTAAACGATGCTAGAGGTAATTTAAACAATGCACAGGTAATTTAAACGATGCTACAGGCAATTTAAACAATGCTACATGTAATTTAAACAATGCTACAGGTAATTTAAACAATGCTACAGGTAATTTAAACAATGCTACAGGCAATTTAAACAATGCTACAGGCAATTTAAACGATGCTACAGGTAATTTAAACAATGCTACAGGTAATTTAAACAATACTACAGGTAATTTAAACGATGCTACAGGCAATTTAAACAATGCTACAGGCAATTTAAACGATGCTACAGGTAATTTAAACAATGCTACAGGCAATTTAAACGATGCTTCAGGCAATTTAAACAATGCTACATGTAATTTAAACAATGGTACATGTAATTTAAACAATGCTACAGGTAATTTAAACAATGCTACAGGTAATTTAAACAATGCTACAGGTAATTTAAACAATGCTACAGGGAATTTAAACGATGATACAGGTAATTTAAACAATGCTACAAGCAATTTAAACAATGCTACAGGCAATTTAAACAATGCTACAGGTAATTTAAACAATGCTACAGGTAATTTAAACGATGCTACAGGTAATTTAAACAATGCTACAGGCAATTTAAACAATGCTACAGGTAATTTAAACAATGCTACATGTAATTTAAACAATACTACAGGTAATTTAAACGATGCTACAGGCAATTTAAACAATGCTAAAGGCAATTTAAACGATGCTACAGGTAATTACAACAATGCTACAGGTAATTTAAACAATGCTACAGGCAATTTAAACGATGCTACAGGTAATTTTAACAATGCTACAGGCAATTTAAACAATGCTACAGGTAATTTAAACAATGCTACAGGTAATTTAAACGATGCTACAGGTAATTTAAACAATGCTACAGGCAATTTAAACGATGCTACAGGTAATTTAAACAATGCTACAGGCAATGTAAACAATGCTACAGGCAATTTAAACAATGCTACATGTAATTTAAACAATGGTACATGTAATTTAAACAATGCTACAGGTAATTTAAACAATGCTACAGGTAATTTAAACAATGTTACAGGCAATTAAAACGATGCTACAGGTAATTTAAACAATGCTACAAGCAATTTAAACAATGCTACAGGTAATTTAAACAATGCTACAGGTAATTTAAACAATTCTACAGGCAATTTAAACGATGCTACAGGTAATTTAAACAATGCTACAGTCAATTTAAACAATGCTACAGACAATTTAAACGATGCTACATGTAATGTAAACAATGGTACATGTTATTTAAACAATGCTACAGGTAATTTAAACAATGCTACAGTCAATTTAAACAATGCTACAGGTAATTTAAACAATGCTACAGGCAATTTAAACAATGCTACAGGTAATTTAAACAATGCTACAGATAATTTAAACAATGCTACAGGCAATTTAAACGATGCTACAGGCAATTTAAACGATGCTACAGTCAATTTAAACAATGCTACAGGTAATTTAAACAATGCTACAGGCAATTTAAACAATGCTACAGGTAATTTAAACAATGCTACATATAATGTAAACAATGCTACAGGCAATTTAAACAATGCTACAGGCAATTTAAACGATGCTACAGTCAATTTAAACAATGCTACAGGTAATTTAAACAATGCTACAGGCAATTTAAACAATGCTACAGGTAATTTAAACAATGCTACAGATAATTTAAACAATGCTACAGGCAATTTAAACGATGCTACAGGCAATTTAAACGATGCTACAGGCAATTTAAACAATGCTACATGTAATTTAAACAGTAAAAGTATGTTTCTTCTCTCTACTACATTTTCAAGTGGGACACTGTAGTTATTTTAATAGCAGAAACAAAAATGGATGCTGAAAAAAACCCAGCGTGACGCAACTAGATAAAATGATCCTCACGGAGAAAAAATGGGATATGTTGACGATAACAAAGTTTATAAGATAATTCCCTATGCATGGATAATTGACTATGGCTGTACAAACTATCTGTCAGTGTTACTAATATGATCAAGAATACAGTATGGGCATTAACAGTGGAGGCATTAACAGTTGGGCATAAAAATATTTTATGTTAGGACAGCTTATGAGATAACGGACTAATTTTTATGATTTTCAGTTCAAAGGAACAGCTACAGCAGGAATTGGAATACACCTTACTATAGTCTGATTTTCACTGCTTGTCAATTTCAAAAATACAATCTTGATGTGAGGACACTTTAGAAAAACAATTCTGTTTTAACCTTCGGAAAATTTTTATAGAAACGTGTGGAATGCTTCAGACTGCTTTTGGACCATCTTACATGAATGGAAGATCATTTTTAGAGTGGCATAAGAGATTCAAGAAAAGCGAAGAGGGAGGATGAGAGGCGTGAGAGGAATAAGGAAGTCAGAACAGCAGAGTTGATTGGTCAAATGAATAATAAGGACTGTTGTGTGTTTATCGAGACAATAATACACTTTTTGGTGTCAGTGTGGGAATTGTACAAACAATTATTCGCGAAGAACTAAAGATGCGGAAGATTTGCAGGAATGCACTAATCCACAGCTTCATACTTATTACAGACTATTTGACCAAGATGGGCATTATTAAAGGTCCTCATCCGCCCTATAGTCCAAACTTTAATCCCCGTGATTCAAGGCTATTCCCTAAGTTTAAGAAACACCTTAGAAGCTGTAGTTATGAAACATTGACACGCTCAACCAAAATGATTTCTATGGGGCCTTCCAGAATCTGTTTGAACGGTACAACAAATGCACTGCAACCCGAGGAGATTACGTTGAAGGGGACTAGAGTTTCACTTGCGTAAGTTTTGAAACTAATTAAAGGCAAGTCGTACATACTTATGTAAATGTGATGCGGGATACAAGTTCACAGAGACAGAATAAAAATAAATATATGGGCGACAGGAAGCTATTTGTAAAATGTGAAAAGGAAATGGAAAAGCTAATAAACCCGAACACAATATCTAACAATTCAAATAGCAATGGAAAATGTGCTAGAAATTAAAAAAAAAAAAAAATAATCGGAGAGCATGAAACTGACCAATCAAGAAGAAATTTGGAGAACATTATATATCGGTTGCTACAAAAATAAGACGTTTTTGACGTCTATATATCTGGTGAACACGATATTATTTTTACACTAACGTAATATATACAATTATTTGGGGGTTCTTGAAACAGGCGCCATCAGATCTAGGAGGAATGAAAGGAATTAATGAAAAAAAGTAATGATAACATAAAGTAAGCTCAAAGAAACAAAACTATATCTAATTAAATAAATAAACAGATGGACAATATACGTATTTACACAGTTTGGACCATTTAAAGCTAATTTAAAGAAAATGAAACTAATGAACATGCCTAATAACCTACAAATGAATACTGAAAAACAACACTTTTCTAATGAATTTCTTATAAAAAAGTTTATATTTCTTTTTGAGTATCGTGTTGAACAATAAATGCTTGTAAATCATATATATATATATATATATATATATATATGTATGTATGTGTGTGTGTGTGTGTGTGTGTGTGTGCGTGCGTGTGTAAACATTTTCTGGATTTTTCTGAATACATAATAGTGCTCATAATTATAATAATAATAACAATACTAATAACAATAATAATTGCAATAATAATAAAATCACAACAACAATAATAATAATAATAGTAATAATAAAAACAATAATAATATTAATATTAATAATAAAAACAATAACAAAACTAACAACAATAATATTAACAAAATAATAATACTAATAATAAAACACAATAACAACACTAACAACAATAATATTAACAAATTAATAATAATAATAATAATAATAATAAAATCACAACAAAAATATTACTAATAATAGTAATAATAAAATAATAATAATAACGAAAATAATAAAACTAACAACAATGATATTAACAAAATAATAACAATAATAATAATAATAACAATAATAATGATAATAATAATAAATCACAACAACAATAATAACATAGCGATTTATGTTTATATTTATCTATACAGACATGTAAAAGTCAGCTTCAGTACAAATGTGACATGTGTTTCGATATGTATTTAAAATTAAGAACTCATCCAACAAAAGTCTGTCTTTTTAATGATGTCTTCATATAAGGTACTTTATTTAACAATTACGACATATTAAAACATTGTCCTGCCAGCGTAATAAGCCTTAAGGTAAGGTGATGTAGGGTGTAGGGAGAATTATACACCTTTCTAAAACATCCCTTAGACAACGCCACCTTATATCCCCTAAATTATACATCTAATACAACCACCTACCGCATTCACCAAATTATCATAACATATACTCAACTAAACCCCCTTAACCAATTCTCCCTACACCCTGCATCACATTACCCCCTCCCCTAAGAATCCCCCTAAATGCAACAAAATAACACACACGCTCAATCACTACCAACTCTAAACACCACATTACCTTATCCCACATAACCACCCATTAATCGGCGTCAATTCTCCTCCCCCTATCCAAACTCACCCGCCCAATCCCAGCACACCCTACATGCAACCTCCACGATTTAACACGGGAAATTGTTTACATATAACTATGTGGATTTACACCTGCACAGGTAAGTACGTATTGAAATGTATAACTGACCGGTGTCTTATGTGCATAGACATATACCTTGGAGTATGACACCCCAATATATCCTTCCGCCTAAACTGATCTATAGTACACTAAAAACCAAATACCCCAACTTAGAACAATAACTACAGTACTTAATCCCCATAAAACTACCTCAAACTCCTCCCCAAAATCTATAAGTATGGCTTCCTAGGACCATTATCCAAAGTGCATGTGCGTTTATTATTGCGTATGTAGGTACATGTGTTGGAACCTGTGTCCATATTTTACGGCATGTCACGCTGTATAGTTGTATGTATATGCGTGCGTAGATATCGGTGCGTATGTGCGAGTAGGCGTGTATCTTTGCAGATGTATCTATGGGTGCATGTATGTGTGCATATGTGTATGCGTGTATGCATGTATATGTGTGTGCATGCATGCGTGTGGGGATGTGTATCTATAAGTGTTTATGTATATGCGTGTGTGTGCGTCGGTGCTCACGTGTGCACCCACATCAAATCATTAAAAACCTCCACTAATGAAAATATTGCGTATATGCACCTAGGAATGAGTTTATGTTTATATCTATGTATACTCATATCTACGTTTAACGAAAGTACTACGTCTATATATCCACGAATGAATTTAGATTTACATCTATGTAGACGAATATGTCTATACCAAATAACTGTCTGTATATCTGGGTATGTGTGTATGTGTATATATGCATGTATGAGTCCATGTGTGTGTTCGTGTGTACATGAGGGTATCGATATATGTACGTACCTATATATATGTATGTGTATGTGAGAGTATATATGCCCGCTACCTGCTGTTCACATATGTATGTATGAGCCCGCAACTGTGTGTATGTCGATGTATGTGTTCACGAGTATAAGTATCTGTATGTCCGCGTATGCTTGCATATATGCGTGGGGATGCATGTATGTCTGAATCAATATATGCATGTAAACTCATGCATACGCTTGCATGTATGTGTGTGTGTGTATATGTTCGCATCCATGATTACGCACACGTACTCAACACTTTAAGGTCAACGGGAGCAATGCGGGTATATATGTATGCATGTATGCATATGCGCATGTGTTTACATGTTGAGGTGGAGATGTATGTATACATGTGCGCGTTTCTTTATGTGTATGTGTGTGTGTATATGCGCATGTGTGTGCTCGCGCGTACGGCTTCAGGCTTACCTTCTCAAAGCACTTAACAACAAATTAAAATCAAATAGATAAACGGAATCGTAGCCCCCCCCCCTCGCCTCCCAACCTAAGCGAACACCCAACAGGTCAAGACACACTTATAAAGAAATCATCTCACTAATGAAACGCCAACAACCTAAAACTTAGAACTCGAAATTTAAAGTAACCCCCTCTACTTACCCCTACATATCTCCCTTTCCCCCTATGGATCCCAATGTCCTTAGCCACACCAGAGATGAACTTCTCAGACCCCACACAACCTCATAATGTTCTTGAACTCCAAAACTAAAGCACTACCGACCTACCAAGCACCCCCTCCCATCTTTTTCCCTTTTTCTTTTTCCGCTTTTCTCGTACCCCTCCCCTCACATCATTCATTCTTTCATTCCACCATAAACGAACATTTCTGTAAAGTCTGAGGAGCCTACATGACGGCCAAAAAACGATCGCGTAGCTGAAACAATAATGTAACTAAACAGAAAAAAATGGTAATGAAAAATAAAACGCATATTTGCTCTACAACAGTATTGAGCACTTTCTTCAGGTTTTTCTTAATTACCATTTCTAATATATATATATATATATATGGGTGTGTTTTTTGCGTACACATGTAGGTTAAAAGTTTCCTTTTTTAAATGTTATATCTACCACAGGTCTATAACAGCATGTATTACGGTCTGCCAAACTGACACAGACTGGTTTCTTAATGTTTTTACGGGAAAAAGATTTGTGAGTTTGTGTTAAATCATTTTCTTTTGTCAACTTCGTTATATTTTTAAGTTTTCATTTTTTTCTGCAACTATTTTGTGTTGTCGCTTTTATCGTCGTGTATCTTTTTTCATCTTTGGTAATCAAACGAAAATAATTAGTGATTTTAATACTGCATACTTCACTGGTTTCCGATATCCATTTTGAAAGCCGTTTTTAAGCTCTTTTAGTTCTGAAAAAATATCAGAAAAAACGATGCGGAATATATGTTCTACTTCTAAGCCGTGTGTACCGAGAAATTGTTTTTGACAAAAGAATGCACTTGTCATTTAAATCAAAATAATGAAGCTAGCATTTTGTAGATGGGTGGGCAGTGTGCATTGTAGAATCTTTTAGCAGAGGTGTTCAACTGTAAGAACAATAATATAAGTATTAAATGTAGCAAAAGATTATTTGAATAAAAATGATAAACCTCAAAGGCAATTGTCATGAAGGTGCAACAGATTAGAAATTGTCAGAACGATAATGGGTGATTTTTAAATGTCATTTTAGTTATAAGGTTACACAGGTGTCATCAAAATCAATTAAATCCAATGAAACAAGAATAACCGAGTAAAATATCCTTAGCCTGTGGTTACCGTGACACAACCAGCCTAAAAGTGTCATTTCAGGTGGTCACAAATGCTTATATAATAACTCAGCAGTATATCATTGTTGATTGACAATTTGGACACGAGAAAAATAAACCCGTCGAATTCCTTTGTGTACACCTGCCTTCTAATAATCAACTATCTATAACGCTCACCGACAATAAAGTTATATATGTATATGTACGTATATATATATATATATATATATATATATATGTGTGTGTGTGTGTGTGTGTGTGTTTGTGTGTGTGCGCGCGCGTGTGTCGTCATTCTTTGACATACAAGAGAAATACAATACCTTTGTCTATTTATTCCTTAATTCTGATGAGTTGTATGTGGTCAATGAAATTCGATTGTTTCAGATTATAAACTCAAGATATTGTAAAAATCAGTGTTTTGGAAAGATTTAAAAAGATAAAGTATGCAAATGTAACCAAAGTTAAGTTTCTTACAGAATATAATATATTGAAATAATAGTTAAATTAAAAGAGAAAAGAAATCATTTTAACACTACAGTGTTTTAACATATGGTTAAGTTGCAGTTTTAGTCATTTAGAACTGCTTTGAAGCTTCACCGCTGACTTATTTTTTAACTAAATTTCAAACACTTCACAGTTTATAGATCACCTTCTAAACTATATTGTGAAAAAAAGAGGGTCCAATTTTCGTTCAGTAAAATAGGTGTTAAAAATGGTAAAAACATAAGGAAGTGAGCGGCGTTTTTAAAACTTTTTTCCATAGCAACTACGTCGCTGCAGCGACTACTGTTGCTACTAATTCACCGCTCTCGCGGAAAAAGAAGTAACAAGTGAAACAGAGAGAATTAAAGCATGAAAAGGAGATAATTGGGGGATGTTATTGAAAGCAGACGAGTGCAGTACATTGTTATTACATATGTGTATGTTATGTTTATGAGGGCAAAAAAAAAAGACTGAAATTAAACAAAGAACAAGTGAATTTACTGGAACCCTGGAAAAATAATGGATTACAATAGAAAAATGCGAGCATGAAAAGTAATATGGTTAAGCTTAAACATGGAAAGGTAAAGGATTAGTTGTTAAAACTGGAAAAGAAAAGGACAAGTTATTCTAGTAAACAATATAATAAATTTACAACGTAAAATATTGCAGAATTAAGATTTTTTTAAAATTCAATTTGTAACATTATATAAGCAATTCTTAATATTGCAATATTTTAAGTTATAAATTTATTATCGTTTTTACTAGAATATCTTGTCCTTTTCTTTTCCAATTTTGCGTTGATGTGGTTTGTTCTAAACTCATTATTTCATGCGATTGTTAATAGTGATTCAATTTCTTTTCTGGACCCATGCCCAAGTGTTTTCGTTAGTTTCATCTTTTGTCGTTGTTATGACTCGTCCAGGTAACTTTTTTTTTTTTTTACACAGTGATCACCACTTATCAAGCCCCGGAAGCCATTCAGGGATAAGGGTCATTGCAAGTACATTACGTTAGTGTGGAGATTTGATGAAGTGTTTACTTAAGGGGGCGGTTCATTAGGAATTTGTTAACGTTGGACTTGTAGACATCCAAGTTGTAGTCAGGTGGGAAGTAGCCAGACGGAACAGAGTTCCACAGGCGTGCAGTTCTAAGAAAGAAGCTTTGTTCATGGAATCCGCGTTTTGATTTAGGCACAGATATAGAGTGGGGGAAAATTTTCACAGTGGATTCATCTAGACGGGTGTTTTTCGTGAAAGATTGGCGAGGGGGGACCAGAGATTGGAGTTCAGACGAGCACCTGCCATGGAAATTACGATAAAACAAGGATAGGCTCGCAACGTCTCTTCTGTGGGAGAGAGGTTGCAGGGTAGAGAAAAGGGCATCCCCCACTAAGCCACGAAGTCTATTTTGTACTCTGTCAAGGCAGGATAGGCTGTTTTAGCAGCTCCTGCCCAGATATGGCAACAGTATTCCATCCTTGGACGTACTTGGCTTTTATATAGATAGAGAATTGCATCAGTAGTGAGATATCTTCTGGAGCGGTAGAAGGATCCCACCATCTTTCCAGCCACCTTGGCAACAGACTTGATGTACGTGTTCCATTTCAGATCAGGAGTAAAGGTCAAACCCAGAAGCTTGTCAAAACACGGGGCCTCACCCAGACGAGAGCCATCCATCACAATTGATGCCAGATGGGGATCAGGGCGTTGATGATGCTTCTCTTTCCATTTTTTATCGACTTCCTAACTCTGTTTTCTATTTTTTCAATATTTCTTGCCACGGTAATTATTTTTTCTATTTTCTGCCTCATGTATTTATCTAAGACTTTTTATCGTGTCATTTACGCAGCCTTCTAGATAAATCAGTCCTCTTTCTCTGCCTTCCGTTTGCACATAAAATCGGTGAGCACCATCTTTTGGTTTGCATGCTAATAAAATTCCTGGTCCGGGTCGAGATGTAATTCTACTTTGGTCCAGCATATAAACGGTCGCATGTATCTGACTAGTGGCACTGCCCATGTGTTTAGACCTTTTTTGTTAGTTTTCTATAGTTTAATTTCTGAGGGGGGGGGGTTCTTGTTCTTCTAAATTATTCCTTTTTAGATTTGTTTCATTTCTGTGTCTTTAAATGTGTCTGCTTCCGGAACGCATACATATTTGTAGTTTCTCACCCAATGTTTTTTGTCCCCGGTCAGTTGAGTAGTTCCATGCCTTCCGTTCCCTCCTCTTCTCATGACCAACAATGCGTACTTTTCCATACCGAATTCCATTTGGGTATCCTGCTTGAATATTCTCGTTGTGTTTATTAGCGTCTCTAGTTCTTTTTGGTTCTTGGAAATAATTTCGGATTATTCATGCACGTCACGTGGTTCATACTTTTATGGAACTCTCTCAGTATATTGTTAAGGGACATCCTTGCTATGATGAACAGTTATGGTGATCGGGAATCATCTTGGAAGATACCTCTTTGTATTTTAATCACAATGATGCATTGCCCATCAGCTTGCAGTTCAACTTACCATGTTCTCATATCAGTTTCAACCAAATTGATAATCTTGCCTTGTATTTTGTATATTGTCAGACATTGTATCATATATGCTTGCGGAACCCTGTCGTACGCTTTGTTATTGTCGATCCATGCCGTGGCTAAGTTCTTTTTTCTGCTTTTCACATTCTTCATCATCTTTTGGTCCATGTATAATAGGCCACTTTTTCGTCTGCTTATTGCTTTTTAGCTTTCTCTTCGTCAGTGAGTAGTCCGTAATTATAAAGGGAGTGATAAATGATTATTATTATTATTGTTGTTGTTGTTATTATTATTATTATTATTATTATTATTATTATTATTATTATTATTATTATAAATGTTTTTCATAGTTTGCTGTATTGAAAATTAATACTGAATACAATCTTTCAATATTTTGTAAAGCTATGTTGTGCCAAACCGATTATTTTTCCCCAGGGGATATTTATATTCTTAAATACCTTTGGCATTAATATATATATATATATAAATTATAGATACAATAAGCGTTGGTTATTCAATAAAAGTATGTCACTGTCATTCTAATGCAAATCACTGGGGAATTCCGTGAAACATGAATAAATTTATTCTCATCAATATTGATAAGCGGACACTTTTTTCGTCGACAAATATCAATCAATGTCGATTCTTAATGAAATATTGCTCCATCTTAGATGACGTAATACCTTTGGGTTGCTTTCATAACTTGTTTAGCAGTCATCCTACTTCCGGATCTCATTTATAGAGAAATGACAGATGTTCTGCGTTAAAAAATAGTCGACGTTATATTGAAATTTATTTGTCTGTCTAATTGTCTATTGCATTTGGGGGGGGGGGGCTACAGAGACGCACAGGCTGAATTTTTTTTAATGGGTCTTATTAATTTAAAAGTGCAACGAACCAAGAGTTGTGGTATACGTTCGAAGCATAGGGATAAGGGATTACAAGAGATTATTAAGTCTTAGTCACAACAATACTACATTTACATTACAAATTTTCTCGAAAACTACTGGCCCGATCTGCTTGAATTTTTGTATGAACGTTTGTTATAAGATGAAACAGGCTAATTATTATGGGTTCGTTTGCTGCATAGATGTTGATAGATATTTATTAATGCAAAAAGTTAGCACACATTTAATAAAACACTCATTCTAAGTAAGCGCGTTATTACATTTTTCCCGTTTAGAGCAGAGTCTAGTATATAGGCTTTGGTTATTCCCTAAGCTTAAGAAAAATCTTAGAGGCTGTTATTATGAGAAAATTGAGGAGATGCAAGAGGCTTTGACGAGAGCCATTGATACACGCACACAACTGGACTTCGATAGAGCCTTCCAGAAGTTGTTTGAACGGTGCAACACGTGCATTGCAGCCGTGGGAGATTACTTCGAAGGAGACCAGAGATTCATGTGTGTACTATCAATAAATGTGCCTATACGAAAACATCTGGAAACTTATTGAAGGAATCTCGTGTACACCCCCCCACACACACACTCACATATATATAGCCTAGTATATATCTATAATATAAAGATGGACGTCTGTGTGTGTGTCTGGTCACGAATAGGCTCCTATATGGTTGACTATTATAGAAAACTGATTACATATAATGATAGAAGATCTATCGAGACACAGGAATGGGTATGTTTGATCTGGCACAATGATGATTCATTAACATTATGGGGTCTGCGTACGCATCTGGTCCACAAAGTATGGAAATAAAAAATTAAAAAAATTTAAAAAAAAACGTTTACAAGTGTTTTTGATATAGATGTACATAAGAATACTTTGATAAGTATGTTTTAACTTAAATAGGGATAGTATAATAAAACTGTGGGCTCTGCGTTCGCGCTTGGCCTCCATAGAATGAAAATAGGCACAAACTTTAATAAAGACTTTTCATACATATCTGCGTAAGTATACTTTGATAATTATGTGTCAGTTTGAAGAAATATTGTATAATAAAATTATGGGGTGTTCCTTCGCACCTGACCTCCATAGAATGGAAATATGTCTCAACGATTAACAAGGTTTTTTAATATAGATCCACAGAATATTGTGATAAGTGTTTCAGTGTGAACAGGTATGGTACAATAAATTTTGGGGTTTAACAATTTTATTTTTACTTTCATCATATTTTGCTTTGGTTTTGATACCCCCAAATTCGAAGCTATCTCTTTACAACCCTTCCTTTTCATAACCTATCATACTTTCATAAATCAGAGTCCATTTTCGGTAGGCTGTTTTTGAACCCAGTCAACGATATATATATATATATATATATATATATATATATATATATATATATATATATATATATATATATATATATATATAGGGGGGAATTAGACCTGGAGTCTAAAGAGCAAAGTTTATTTTCATGCCTTAATAATTAAAAAAAAACAGTGCTTGTAGTACTGTGGATATATAACGAGCTCAGTAGGTATATTTATCCTTCACCAATATTAATATTGAGCATAAAGATTCATAATTGTAAATTATTAATCAGTTTCCAAAGGATGAACAAACAAAATAACACTGAATGAACGATCGCTTCGGAAACGATATTCATTTTATTAAAATTGACAATAAACATTAACATAGAATGTGTTTTTTTTTTTAAATATATTTTCCACATCAACAAAAAAGGGGTCGGTAGTTTAAGACACCAAAATAAAATAGCATTTTTGTAGTAAATAATGTGGATAGTCCTGAAAATACTTACAAAAAAACATGATAAAAATGTTGTAAATTTTATGTTTAGATTGGAAATAGGAAATCAGGAGAAATAGAAAAAAGGAAGAAAATGTTTAAATACTCTATTGAGTTGCATTAGAAAATTTGTTTTAAAGTTCGTCAGTACATAAGTGGCCATGTTATATTTTGGCCACAAATGGTTGAAATAATTATTTAAAGTTTATTATAAAATTTTAAATTTAAAAACGTTGAGTAAATAAGAATGTTTAAATTGTCTTATTAGTTGACGTTCATTTTAAAATCTAGAGGAGATAACTGTTATTAAAAAATGAATAGAATAAAAACTTTTATATTATCTAAGGAGATAATTGCTTTAAATTTTAAATTTATATTTTTAAATTAGTATTTTATGTATTTGTAGCGATACATTGGATTGCGGCAAGTTTCTAGAATATAAAAAGACACTGAAGAAGTAAAAGAAATTGAAGACGAAGAAGTATTAGGAATTACCGAAATAAAAGAAGGTGGACATTATTATTAGTGATGGGGCGATTCCAATATTTTTCCCGATTCCGATACAATTACCGATTCTTTATAAATCTGTAAATGTTTAACTATAAAATGGTTATTTCGTCCTGCTTACCGTAAAAAAGGCACGTTAAATGTGTATACATATTCTTAAACAAAACTTGTCAGCAGTGGTGATTTATAGATTTTTGTTTTATTGAAAACCAATAAATCTTTATTATGTCATTGTAAAAAGTTTTTGACTTCTAATGGGTGTATGAGACGAATGGATTCGCCAATTATTTTTATAACCAACGGCTCTGCTAAACAACCAATCAAAACGTCGCAAAATTATTATAAAAATCGTCGAATTTTGGATTCAATCAGTTCGCCATTTGCTACGCGACGGACCGCATTTGATTCTTGGTCGCCATCTTGGTTACTGATCTGAACTACGCCGCCATCTTTGTTCAACACAATGTCGCAAAACTTAACAGGTATTATTACTACCGTCATGGACGATTTTCTTTTAAATAAAATCAAATAAACAAGATAATTAAAGGAATCGTTTTGGCATCGGAAAATAGGCGAATTTTTTTCCCCGATTCCGATACCCCTCAAAGTTCCGATCTTTTTCGACTCCCTAATCCGAATCCGATTAATCGTCGCAACATTAATCATTATATATATATATATATATATATATATATATATATATATATATATATATATATATATTTATATATACATATATATATATATATGTATGTATATATAAATATATATATATATATATATATATATATATATATATTTATATATTGGAATCATTTGAGATGATTAATTTTATATTTATTTATTTTTGGACTCCTCATCCTCATAGCTGTTGTTTCATCAGGATTGACACTACTATCATCAGACAATGCTCACCTGGAATCGTGGGTATTCAACACCTCTACCGCAGGCCTACGGTTCGAGGTGAGCATTGTCTGAAGATAGTGGTTTCAATCCTACCGAAATCAGGTAAGAGGATTAGTTGGCTAAAAAGCTGTGAAACAACAGCAACTACGGAAGGTAATAATTACTGGAGATATAGTTAAAAATTTCAGCATTCCTATCCAGTCGCAATTAATCCTCTGAAGAGAAATAGTTGGTCGGAACGTGGTGAAACAACAAAGAGGAAGATGATGATAACAGTCCGCCAATAAATAAATAAACCAGTGATCGATATATACATATGAGGGTAGGCATTGTTACTTTTCCAAAAATGAACACTAATTAGAAGTTTGCGAAAGTAACTGGTGATAGGGTCTGCTGTTCCATTTTACTTATGTTCAAATGTTATCGGCCGCATGTTTCGGCAATGTCCGGAAATTGGCGTCGAAACGCAAGAATCTCAGATAAAATTTTAAATGTCTATTCGACTTATGTACGCAATATTTCTTCTTCCTCTTTGTTGAAGTATTTTATTGGATTCCCATCGTTTCCTTTTCAAGATGCTTTTCATGCGAGGAGTTGTCAATCGATCGATCTATCAGAATCTGATTTGATACAAAATTCACATCGCCAAACGTGCAGATCGAAGCGACCAATCTCACGAACACACGTTTTAGTCTCAATTTTCTCCGAGCATCTTTCGTTTTATAAGTTAAGCGAAACAGGTCAAGAGTTCGAGTTAAATTATCCGCTAAAATCACGAAATAATTTCACAAAATTTACTGTTCGTTTCAAAACGAAATATTTAAAAAGCATGAAAACTTCTCCTTTTCATTTTCCTCATCCAATTAATTGAAAAGAAGTTTTATGAACTAACTTCTCTCACCCGTGCTTAAGCATTGTTTTTGTAGCTTTAACAAAACAGCAATCGTAATTTGAGGTCTATATAAGTAGATAATGAACTCAGCACACATTAAAAACCCGTGGTTATTTAAATGTTGATATTATATGCCTATATTATCTATCTATCTATCTATATATATATCTCTCTTTCTCTCTGTCTTTCTTTCCCTCTCTCGCTTTATATATATATATATATATATATATATATATATATTAAAAAACTGCCACGGTATTTGAGGTGTGCCAAATTATTAACAAGGCAGTTTGTTTCTTCAATAAAATAAGTCGTAAAGGTGGTTTGAGTAATTTTAAAAATACTACTATTACAGAACAGCTAACAAAAGCTACAACTACACTAAGAAAATTGAAAACGATAGGAAGGTTGCATCAAACTGTGAAGAACTTTGTCAAGGACCCTACAATGGTACCTACGAGAGCTGATAAAGGTAAATCTAGAGCTGTTCTCCACCGTTCTCTACTCCAAATTAAACGCGAAGTTGTTAAGAACCCTAGGCAGAAAATTCGATTAGTCTTTGACCAAGCTGGATTGATGAATGTCTAAAAAAAATACTCAATGTCGCCTTCTGAAAGAAGTGGCAAAGTCCGTTAAGCCTGTGAAAAAGCCTCGATTAAAGCAACATCACTTACAAAACCGATTGAAATCGGCAGAGAACAACATGAAAACGGATTTTTCCAAAGTTTTGTTCATGGATGAAGTGCATGTCAGCCGATGGCTCAGATGGCTGGAGCAAAGGATGGATACTAGATGGACAACATCTTCATCAGCGTTTAAGGCGCCAACAAGGTGGTGGTGGAATAATGAGTTGGGCTGGGATTATCAGAGGTACTTTTGTTGGCCCATGGAGAGTCACAGGAGGCATAAAAATGATGTCAAATACAAAGCTTTTCTGAAGAAGCACTTTGAACCATGGATCAAGAAGCAAAGGTTGACGTTCAGATACACCATTATTTTTATGCAGGATAATGCTCCCTCGCAGGCAGCAAATAAAAGCAAATCGTATTTGCAATAACTGGGGTTCTCTCGGCTACGGAAGATAGAGTGGCCTGCGAATTCACCAGATTTGAAACTAATTAAGAACCTTTGGCGTATCATGAAGCGAGGCTTTTATGCAATTGGATGCCAATTTAAGAACAAAGATGAGTTGTGGGATGCTCTCCAAGAGGCATCGCGAGGAATAACTGGTGACGAAATCACAAATTTGATTAATTCTGTGAACCAACGTCTTTTACAAGTCATTTATAAAAAAAGGATCGCACATCCCCTACTAATTATGTCGACGTAGAAATTGCTATGTAGTTATTGTGCTCTAAGGATTTTTCCTAGTTCATTTTACGTTTGAAAATTATTTGAATAAACAAGTTATGGGTATATTGTGTTTTTTCTCAAACTCGTTAATAACTTGACACACTGAAATCAACAGATATTCCTATCTTCTGCCACAATTTTGCTAATACTGCTTTAAATACTTTTATTTTCTGACTGGAGTAGCTGAGTAGTATTGTAAGCATTTTCTCAAAGTTTCATTGATTTGTATTCACTCGTTCCTAAAATATTAAAAAAAATTAAAACTCGTTAATAATTTGATACTCAGTATATATATATATATATATATATATATATATATATATATATATATATATATATATATATATATGAGTAATAAAAATTGTCACCCACCCATGAAAATATAAAAAATCACAGATTTTCCTGCAATCCACCTATATTAGCTATGAATCAACTTATGCTTGACATGTCTATCAAGCTTCTGTCATGAATTTCCAGCAGTCTTTGTTTCATTACCGGTAAATAATGAATAGAACGGCGTATAAAATATACAATAAATCTAAAACATTACATTCTTTGTAAAACTAACATTAACTTTGCTGACCTTGTTCAGTTTAATAAAATAAAAAGGTTATTTTGTTAACAATTTACCATGAAAGAATACTGAAGATAGGAAAAATATGGTAGTTATGGTCCGGTGAGTGTGAACCTTATTCGTAATCTAACTTTATATTGATAATTAATCACTCCCTAAAGACGGTCATTAAAACAATTGAAACTTGGTGAGCTAGTCAGATATAGACATACGTTTATTTGTACCAAATATATGTAGACCTTGCCACCTGGATCATGTCTTTAGAGGAATATTTCAGTAGATTAATAAGATGTTGGTTCACATTACATTTAAACTCTTGCAGCTACAAGAGTGAAAGCTTTCTTACATCTAGGGACCTCTAAAATAAAGAGGTGGAATTTTTTACGCTAAATAGATTTATCCGGATAATGTACGTCGAGGCGGTAGGGGCGCAATGAGTTTATCAAAACACATCTCATTAAAGTACTTATAAAACAAGCACAGGTGTGCAATATTACGGAGATGGGAGAGGAGTTGGAACTTAGTCTTTAGAGCAGGATCTCGGAAGCTGGAGACTCATCTAGACCTTTTCTAAGAGTGTTAGACTAATGGAGGATACACTAGTCCAGATGTGGCAACAATAGTCCATACGTGGGCGAATGGTTGTTTTGAAAAGAAGCATGATATTCCAAAGTTCGAGTAATTTTCTAACAGGGTAGAGGCAACCTACCTTCTTTGCACTAGCCTTGGCAATGTCCTCAATATATTTGTCCTAGTTTAAGTTGCATAACAAATGATCGCTACGTTATTGTTTTAATCAATATCAATCAATATCAATCAATAAGGGCGTTTATTACTCAGCAAAGAACTCCTCCCTGGACTTTAGCCATTTGTCTCTGTCCCGAGCTATCCGCTGCCATGTGGAACCCATGTGTTGTATCAGGTCATTCTCCATCGCATTCTCGGTCTTTCCTTTGCCCTCTTATGTTCACGTTATCCATCTTGTTGTCATAATGGATGATCTGTTGTCATGTTGTCTTGCTACTTGCCCTGCCTATCCGTGTTTAGATGTATTGATTGCAGTATTGATATCAATAACTCTTTTATTTTTGCTTACTGAAATGTATATAAACTTATACAAATCCATCGTGATCGTCGAAAAACAAGGATTCGTCCATAGATAAAAATACTCGGAAGCTGATGTTATTTGATTACAAGGTATATTTATGAAGTTATATAATGATGTAATTATTGGTGACTCCAGGCCAATGACAATTCTACGTAAAATGATGAAATTCATTAGCAAAACTAAAAAATAAATATGTGGGTCAATGCGGGGGCGTTTGGTAAAGAAATGGTACCCATCTGACAAGATGCCGTCGTCATCACATTAATATAGATAACTTGAATCATTAAGACAGAAAAGCTAAAATACTTAAACATGAAGTGCAACATAAAGGTGGGACACACATAGAGAGACAACGAAAGAAAGAGGGATAAAGAGATAAAGAGAAAAGTAGATCGACCCTTTTTGATAAGAGATGAGTATTGGCTGACGAGAGCTTGATATGGGTGTCTAAAACGGTCCTAATTATCGGGTTTGAAACCGACGGTTCCAATGACTTATCACATCTAAAAACTTCTGTAAACAAAAATATATACATAAATACGCTTTTTTTTCGGATTTTTCTCATAATTGAGCACTCTACAGGATTTCTGTTTCCCCCCAAAACTAATTATATATATATATATATATATATATATATATATATATATATATATATATATATATATATGTGTGTGTGTGTGTGTGTGTTTGTGTGTGTGTGTGTGTGTGTGTGAATAAAAAGGAAAAACCTAAAAGAGTAAAAACAAAAATAAAATCAACGTTTCGTCCCTACTTCAGGGGACATCATCAGGATTTCTAGGCGAGGATGTACAGGAAGACGGTCATATATCACATGCGAAAGAGGAGAAGTTCAGTTCTCTTTCTGTTCTGGAGAGAAAAAAATTCATGATGAAAAGAGAATTTATATCTAGTGTGTGTGGAGGGTGGTCGGGTTATATACATATATGCATTTTTTTATTATCAACCAGGATCTAAATTAATGTTTTGTTCATTTATTATTTTATTACCTATACAAAGAAAAGGATTTTATAATGTAGTCACAATCATAGGTAATATAATAATAAATGAACAAAACATTAATTTAGATCCTGGTTGATAAAAAAAAATGCATATATGTATATAACCCGACCACCCTCCACACACACTAGATATAAATTTTCTTTTCATCATGAAATTTTTTCTCTCCAGAACAGAAAGAGAACTTCTCCTCTTTCGCATGTGATATATGACCGTCTTCCTGTACATCCTCGAATAGAAATCCTGATGATGTCCCCTGAAATAGGGACGAAACGTTGATTTTATTTTTGTTTTTACTCTTTTAGGTTTTTCCTTTTTATTCACATAACGTCTAAAGCATCGTTTATATCTAGCTTTATTTTATTCACATATATATATATATATATATATATATATATATATATATATATATATATATATTAAAAAAGCTTGGACTTCGAAAGAATTTATAATACACAATCAATTCATGCATAAAACGATGTTAATAATTATAAGACTAAACTTACTGCATATATCCTGCTGAATCGACAGTATATAGTGTTAAAATTCTCTTCTTTCCTATCTAAATTGATGTTGGCTCAAGAGTTAAATATCATGTTGGAGACTTAAAGGTAACTTTCTTTATTATTTAGTTTTGCTATGTAAATTTCTCTAATTTATATGCCAGTTTCACTATGTGAATGAAGATTGTATTTTAGTTAGTGTATCTATGTAAAACAGATGGTTTATTAGTTGGTTTAGTTATGAAAATAAAGAGTGTTTATTAGTTAATATTAGCTATGTAAATTTAGGTGGGTTTATTCCTTTGCTTTGCTACGTAAATTAATATTGTTTATTAGTTAGTTTAGCTATGTAAATTTATTGGTTGTTGGTTCAGGTATGTAAATTAATATCATTTATTAGTGGTTTATCTATGTAAATAAAACTTGTTTATTAGTTAGTTTAGCTATGTAAATTTATAGTGTTTATTAGTTTGTTTAGTAAAGTAAATGAAGATTTGTTATACGTTTGTTTAGTTATATCAATTAGAATTGTTTCTACGTTTATATAGCTTTGTAAACAAAAAAGAATATTAGTTATTTTAGCTGTGTAAATTAATAGTTTTTACGAGTAACTTAAGCTATGTAAACATCGGCTTTTTATTAGTAAGTTTAGTAATTTAAATTAAGATTGTTTATTTATTAGTTTAGCTATGTATATAAATAATTTTAGTAGTTAGTTTTGCTGGGTAAATTAAGATTGTTTATTAGTTAGTTTAGCTATGTACATTTTAAAATTTTTATTAGTTAGTTTCCCATGTAAATTAAGATTGATAATAAGTAAGTTTAGTTATGTTAATTAATATTTTTATGAGATAGTTTGGCTGTCTCAATAAAGGTTGTTTATTAGTTAGTTTAATCATGTTAATAAAGGATGTTTATTTGTTAGTTTATCTATGTTAATTAAGATTTTGTATAAAAGTATTGTTTACTAGTTTGTTTATCTATGTTGATTTATATTGATTTTTAGTTTAGCTATGTAAATTATGATTTTTTACTAGTTTGTTTAGCTATGTGAATAAAGAGTGTTTATTAATCAGTTCATCTATGCAAATTAATATTGTTTGTTAGTATGTTTAGCTATGTAAATTTATATTGTTTGCTTGTATGTTTAGCTTTGTAGATCAATATTATTTGTATGTTTAGCTTTGTAAATTAATGTTGTTTATTAGTATGTTTAACTTTGTAAATTGATATAGCTTGACAGTATTATTAGCTTTGTAAATTAATATTGTGTGTTTGTGTGTTTAGCTTTGTAGATTAATATTGTTTGTCAGTATTATTAGCTATGTAAATTAATATTGTTTGTATGTTTAGCTTTGTAAATTAATATTGTTTGTATGTTTAGCTTTGTAAATTAATATTGTTTGCTTGTATGTTTAGCTTTGTAGATTAATATTGTTTGTATGTTTAGCTTTGTTAATTAATATTGTTTGCTTTTATGTTTAGCTCTGTAAATCAATATTATTTGTATGTTTAGTTTTGTAAATTAATGTTGTTTATTAGTATGTTTAACTTTGTAAATTGATATTGCTTGACAGTATTATTAGCTATGTAAATTTATATTGTTTGCTTGTATTTTTAGCTCTGTAAATCAATATTATTAGTATGTTTAGCTTTGTAAATTGATATTGCTTGACAGTATTATTAGCTATGTAAATTTATATTGTTTGCTTGTATTTTTAGCTCTGTAAATCAATATTATTAGTATGTTTAGCTTTGTAAATTGATATTGCTTGACAATATTATTAGCTATGTAAATAAATATTGTGTGTTTGTATGTTTAGCTTTGTAAATTAATATTGTTTGTTAGTATTTTAGCTTTGTAAATTAATATTGTTTGTCAGTATTATTTGCTATGTAAATTTATATGGTTTGCTTGTATGTTTAGCTTTGTAAATTTATATTGTTTGCTTGTATGTTTAGCTCTGTAAATCAATATTATTCGTATGTTTAGCTTTGTAAATTAATGTTGTTTATTAGTATGTTTAGCTTTGTAAATTGATATTGCTTGACAGTATTATTAGCTATGTGAATTTATATTATTTGCTTGTACGTTTAGCTTTGTAAATTGATATTGTTTGTTAGTATTATTAGCTTTGTAAATTAATATTGTTTGTTTGTATGTTTAGCTTTGTAAATTGATATTGTTTGTCAGTATAATTAGCTTTGTAAATTAATATTGTTTGTTTGTATGTTTAGCTTTGTAAATTGATATTGTTTGTATGTTTAGCTTTGTAAATTGATATTGTTTGTCAGTGTTATTAGCTATGTAAATTAATATTGTTTGTATGTTTAGCTTTGTAAATTGATATTGCTTGACAGTATTATTAGCTATGTAAATTACTATTGTGTGTTTGTATGTTTAGCTTTGTAAATTAATATTGTTTGTATGTTTAGCTTTGGAAATTAATATTGTTTGTCAGTGTTATTAGCTATGTCAATTAATATTGTTTGTTTGTATGTTTAGCTTTGTAAATAACCATTGTTTGTTGGTGTGTTTAGTTTTGTAAATTAAGGTTGTTTATTAGTTAATTTAGATATGTACATTCATATTTTTATTAGTTATTTCAGATATGCAAATTAATATTTTTTTATAAGTTACTTTAGCTATGTTTAGTAGGATTGTTTATCAGTTAGTTTAGCAATGTAAATCAGCAAAGATTTGAATTTACATTTAAGTTTTTGCCGAAATATTAGTGACGCTTTAACAAATGTAAGGTATTCATCAATCAGACCGATTAGATCATTTTTATGGTGATTTCAAAAAGCCCTTTTATCATTCGATAAAAATCGTGAAATACAGGGAAAATTAATGACCGTTTTCCGGAATCTTTGCGATAAAAGTTTTTTTTGTGTTTAAATATCACAACCGATTTCTAATTGCCAATTAAAAGCGACATTTTTTATGAAAGAAAAATGGTCAAAGGCATTTTTTAACGATTTCTTTTTAATTTCCGGTACGAATATTTGAATTTCGAGTTCTTAGTTAGATTGGAGGTTACGTTTAAAGAATGTTTGAAAATGTTCAAGATTGTTGCGATTATTGCGCTGCCTCTTTAATGTAACCATTAAGAAAGGTTTAATTGTTTGTTAAAGACTCAAATAACGCTATCCAGATGCGTGTGCGTTTCGAGAAAACAGATGCATTTAACTGTCAGGCAAACGACCTTTGAAAATCAAAATGTTATTAATAATTAAGAAATAAAACTAAAAGAAAATTAAAAAAAACAAACAAAAATTAATAAAACACGATTTCACTAGCGTGTGTATATATTTAATATATAGCAATGGAGCCAGCGCTTATCAAGGCCCGAATGCCATTCGAGGATAAAGGTAATTGAATGTAAAGTGGTAATCGTTAATAACGTAACTTGGTTAGAATTTTATCATTTACGCGAACGGCTCAACTTGTTTACATTGACTTTGAAAGCTACAATAATCTTCAACGAGAAAGCAGTGCCGATAGCTTAAGAGCCGTGCAACACATCGAGTGTAAGTATAACTTCTCCGCTCAATTAAATAAATTCTATTTCACTAAAATTTATAATATTATAAATAAGAGTCATTTAGCTTCGTTTATCATAGTAGACAAAGAAGTTCAGTGGGAAGGATTGGGAATATTTGAGCAGACGATAAGAAGGGATAAAAGCAATTCGTCTGTGTGTGTGTATGTTACGCTTTCTAAGAGTGAATATTTGGTTAAGTAGGTGTAAAAAGTCATTATAGGCAATCTGAACACGCGCTCTCCCTGTCTTTTTTCTTTTGATCCAGGATAAGGCTGTGTTGGGAGAGCGTCATCCTGACCTAAAAGGCACCCCAAATTGATGTTATTAGTTTTTATTTCCTTTTGATAAACTCAATTATTTTCTGCAAAGTCAAAAGCACAAACAACAATTTTCTTCTACAAAAAAAATTATTTTCAATTACTTATTATAATTTAAAAAAAAATAACTTATTATTATTTTTTAATTATTTGTTATTATTTTTAAAAATTACTTATTATTATTATTTTCAATTACTTATTATAATTTTTAAAAATAACTTATTATTATTTTTTAATTATTTTTTATTATTTTTAAAAATTACTTCTTATTATTTTCAATTACTTATTATAATTTTAAAAAATAACTTATTATTGTTTAATTATTTGTAATTATTTTTAAAAATTACTTATTATTTTCAATTATTATTATAATTTTAAAAAATAACTCACTATTATTTTTTTATTATTTGTTATTATTTTTTACTTACTTATAAATATTTTTAATTACTTATAATTGTTTTTAATTACTTATTATCATTTTTAATTACTTATTATTATTTTTAATTACTTATTATTATTTTTAAAATAACTTATTTTTATTATTAAGATTACTTATTATTTTTTAATTGCTTATTATTTTTTTTAAATTACTTGTTATTATTTTTTAATTACTTACAATTATTTTTAATTACTTCTTATTATGTTTTTAATTATTATTATTATTTTTCAAAATTATTGATGATATTTTTATAGTTTTTTTTAAAATTACTCAGGGATAAGGGTTATTGCAAGTACATTACGTTAATGTGGAGATTTGATGAAGTTTTTACTTAAGGGGGCGGTTCATTAGGAATTTGTTAACGTTGGACTTGAAGACATCCAAGTTTTAGTCAGGTGGGAAGCAGGCAGACGGAACAGAGTTCCACAGGCGTGCAGTTCTAAGAAAGAAGCTTTGTTCATGGAATCCACGTTTTGATTTAGGCACAGATGAAGAGTGGGGGAAATTTTTCAGAGTGGATTCAGCCAGACGGGTGTTTTTCGTGAAAGATTGTCGAGGGGGGGCCAGAGATTGGAGTTCAGGCGAGCACTTTCCATGGAAATTACGATAAACCAAGGATAGTCTCGCAACGTCTCTTCAGTGGGAGAGAGATTGCAGGGTAGAGAAAAGGGCATCCCCCACTAAGCCAATTTAATAAGTTTTATCACTCATTATTATGTTTTAATTACTTATTATAATTTTTCAATTGCTCATTATTTTTAATTACTTATTATTATTCAATTACTTATTATTAATTTTTAATTACTTGTCTTTATTTTTTAACACTACTTATTATTTTTAATTACTTATTTTAATGACTTATTTTTTAATTACTTATTATTTTATTACTTATTATTTTTCAATAAATTATTATTATTTGTAATAAACTATTATTTTTTTAAATTATTATTATTTTTTTGATTACTCACTTATGATTTAATTAATTTAAAAGTGCCGATATGCCGTAACACAAAAAATAACAAACAAATTTTGTATAAAGAACGAAGCTTAAAAACGGCCTACAAATACTGAATTCGGCATTAACCAACACAAAAAGAGTTCATATACTGTAAAACCAAACCAGAATCTCGCCGTTCCTCTCAATTTTTTCCATCCTCTCTCTATCTGACGTGTGTTCAGTTACGGCGCCTTTGCGTTTAAAGTAGAATAAAGTGCAGTATCTGCTTAGTCTGTGATCGGAGGAAGAGAGACCTTTCTTTACTAGATCAATTTTTATATTTACTGCCATCTGGTATGCATTTTTGGAGCGGGGTGCCTACCCCTCTCTAAAATAAAATAAGCCTAATATCTAGATTGGTTATTGCTGGTATTTTTATTATTACATTTTCACCCCAAACAAGGCACATTGCCACTTTGATGTAGGGGTTACTATCAGTGACATAAGCTACAGGTGTACTATTTGGGGAGTTGAGCAAAAAGATGTCAGCTCACGTTACACTTGAAGTTTTGTATGTCAGTACAGTTCGGGAAGCAGGAACCCGGAAGGGAATTCTAAAGTCTAGCCGTTCTGGGGAAGAAACTACTGGAGTAGAAGGCTCTCTTACATCTAGGGGTCTCAACTGTGAAGGGGTGGGATTTAGCTGCTAGTCGGGTTTTTCGGGGGTGTTCACGTCGAGGTGATACAAGTGCTTGCAGTTCGTCGGAGCATTCTCCGTTAAAGTACTTGTAGGACAGGCAGAGGGATGCTACATTTCAGCGATGGGACAGAGGCTGAAGCTTAGATGACAGTTCAGGATCTATCAGGTTGGCGACTCACTTTTGAACCTTGTCAAGGAGTAAGAGACTAGTAGCAGATGCACCAGCTCAAATATGACAACAATACATGGACGAATGGTGGCCTTATAGAGGTAAGGGATACTTTCGGGCGTTAGTAGCTTTCTATCACGGTAGAGAGAACCTACCTTCTTCGCAGCGGTCCTGGCAATGCTCTCAATGTAATTGTTCCAACTCATGTTTACTGTGAACGTTAGGCTGAGGCGTTTAAAAGATGTACTTTCAGATAAAGAGTCTTTGGCCATTGCTATTCGTGGTAGAGATGGTTTCTTGTAATTATTGAAGGAAACAAGTTTAGTCTTTGCAGCATTGAATGTGACCATCCATTTTTGTCCCCATTCCACTACAGATTGGAGGTCATCCTCTAGTGTTTCTGCCATTTCTTTAGATATGTGTTCATTTGTTTTCTTGTCGTGTCTCTTATAGAGCGTCGTGTCATCAGCATATATACCAATCTCAAAGACAATTTTGTCAGGGAGGTAATTTATGAATATTAGGAATAATAGAGGTCCAAGGATAGAACCTTGAGGCACTCCCGCATTGATATCATATTGGTTAGATGTACGCCTGTCAAGGACAACCTGAATTTTTCTCTTATCTAAGAAGGATTTAATTATGTTAAGTATTCTTCCATTGATACCGTATGATCTGATTTTCCTGAGAAGACCTTAATGCCATACTCTGTCAAAAGCCTTAGATATATCTAGAGATACAGCTCTACCCTCCGCTGCTTTTCCCAGTGAATGGTATATACGTGCAGTGATTACAGTTGGGATGTCTGCTGTTGAACGGGCTTGCCTAAATCCATATGGTTGGTCAGTCAGAAGTTTAGGATCTGTAAGGTGGTGGACTAGAGCTTGGTTGATTATGGACTGAAATATTTTGGCGAAAAGTGGGAGGAGGCTAATGGGGCGATAATTTAATGGGTCAGTTCTTTCGCCAGAATTCTTGTAAACTGGTACTACAGAATCAGTTTTACAGCAGGCAAGAAAGCAAGATTCATTCAGGCATTTGTTGTAAAGTTTGGGGGGAACTGGAGCTACTTCGGCGGGACACTTTTTTAATAGCTCAGCCGGGATGAGATCAGGTCAACATGCTTTTGAAGTGTCAAGATTTTTATGATAGCATTCACCTGATAAGGGGTGATCGTCTAGTGTGGTGTCTGTTCGCAAAGGAAAGTCAAGGAGGGAGTGATTATAAGGGTCCAGTGTGGAGTTGGAGGCAAATCAACTGGCAAGCATCTTAGCCTTCTCGGTTGCTGAGCAAACAACTTCATGATTGTTGGATAATGGGGGAATTGTTGATTGCCCATTATTTACTATACTGTTGTAGATTTTTCGGTAGTTACGGGTTCCTAATGTCTGTGCTTCAATGCGTTTTTTGGTTGTTTCAGTAAATTCTTTCTTAGTTTTCGCTATTTCTTTCTTACAGTTACATCTGGCTTCTGTATACTTATATCTGTTTGAACTGGACTTATATCGGTTAAATCTGCGGTACGCATGCTGCCTTTGCACAATGGCAGCTGCACAAGTAGAAGTAAATCATTGGGAGAGTGGGGATTGCTATAAAATTTCCGCGTGGGAACATGTGCTTCAATTGCCGTTTTGAACCGTCCAATGATCTCAATTGCGTACTGTTCAGTGGGAAGTGAAAAGATATTTCGCAATGGGGCGTCTCTGATAAGATCTCTGATGGCTTCCCAGTCAGCCTTTTTATAATATCTCGTTGTTTTGAGCAATGGCTCTTCAGTTTTGGCTCTAGAGTTTAGGGCGATTTCAACCATTATCACTGCATGATCAGCGTTCCAAAGTGGGCTGCGGGCATTCGTAACACAATAATCGGGAATTGTTGTTAGAAACAGATCTAGAAGTGATGCGCGATGTTCTTGCTGGTCTGGGAAACGGGTGGGAAACGTAACCATCTGTGATAGGGAATGAGATATAGAGAGGCTATAAATATATACCCTTCACGAGCAATAGATCATTTGGTGTTTTTATTATAGATCATTTCTCAACTGCAGAAATTCTATCAGATTATCTGAGAAATATGTGCAGTTGAATTTCAGTAGCTGCGAAGATATTCGTGATGCTAAACGGATTGTAGGGTCTTCATAAATCGTTATATTTCAAGATACTATCTTTTATTTATCACACGATCAGATCTTTACAAGAAAGAAAACTTGGACAAAAAATAAAAGTAAGTTTTTATTAAAGCCAGTGTTTTTAAGTTGCGCAAATAAGTCATAATTGGCAATTAAAACACACTTTTCTCTCTTTGCACCACTCTTTGCCACGATCTTTTTCTCTGTTTCTTTTATTTAGTTTATTTTGTTTGTTTTTCTTTTTTTTCACTTCTGTTTCTGTTTTTCGCTGTTTATCTCTTTCTTTATCTCCTTTTTTCTGTTTCTGTATTTCACTGTTTTTTTTTCTGTTTCTCTCCTTTATTTTCCCCCTCTCTTCAAGAACACAGAAAACACATTCAACGGCTGGAATGAAAGGAACCAATTAATAAATGCTATCTTCACCCCCATCTTCCCTTTCTTCTCAACAAATCCTTAATTATTTTTTAAACGTTCACCGATTTTACAGACGAGGAATAAAACAAAACTGAAATCTATTTTAATATCCCAATAACCGTTTAATTCTGATTAAAGGAAAATGCGTACTTCAAGTATTGGTAAAGTGATAATCACGATGATTATAATGATGATGATGACGAAGTAATGATGATCGTTTGTTTGCTTGTTATGATGATTATTTTGAATTCTTTCTATTTGATGATAATGATTATAGTGATGATGATTGCCTGTTAAGCACCATTCATGATAATTTGAAATTTGTTGACGGTATCATTATTGAATGCCGCTGCTAATGCTGCTGATGATGAAAATCTGTTGAGCACCATTTATGAATATTTGAAATTCGTTAATGCGATATTTTTATTTGCTGCTGCTGCTGATGATGCTGATGAGTAAGGTGACGAGAAAGAATATGATACTCATGATGATGAGTTTGTTGTTTATTGAGCATCATTCATAATTATTTGGAATTCGTATTTAATTTGTGATGATGATGATGGTGATGATGATAATGATGATGATCACGACGAGAACAAAGAAGAAGTTGATGATGATGATGATGATGATGATGACGACGACGTTTACGACGACGACAATGATGATGATGATGATGATGATGATGATGATGATGATGATGATGATGTCGAGCACCATTCATGATTATTTGATGATACCATGATTGCCATCGTGCGCACTTCTCCTCTATGCATGAATGTTATAGAATTTGCGAATGTCAAAGATTGGGAAAGAGAGAGGTATTGTAAGATTTATTATTTAATCATGCCAGATATAATTAATACTTGAACATTTAGAAATGGTTTCATGTTTTTTTTTTGGAATTTTTTGCACGTTCCAATATTTATAAGAACGTTTAAATTAAAAAAAAATTTTTTTTAGAACATACAGATATTAATAAACAACAAAGGGTATACTTAAATATTTAATAAAACTTGAATTATTTATTTGAACTTTTAGATTTTCAAATATTTATTAACACGTTTTGGGATATTTTTGCAATTTACAAATAAGGTTTCCATTTATTTATTAAAACCTCTCACCATTTTAGATTTTCAAATATTTATTAACACGTTTTGGGATATTTTTGCAATTTACAAATAAGGTTTCCATTTATTTATTAAAACCTCTCACCATTTTAGATTTTCAAATATTTATTAACACGTTTTGGGATATTTTTGCAATTTACAAATAAGGTTTCCATTTATTTATTAAAACCTCTCACCATTTTAGATTTTCAAATATTTATTAACACGTTTTGGGATATTTTTGCAATTTACAAATAAGTTTTCCGTTTATTTATTAAAACCTCTCACCATTTTAGATTTTCAAATATTTATTAACACATTTTGGGATATTTATTTTTTGCAATTTACAAATATAGTTTTTACTTATTCATTAAAACCTCTCACAATTTAAGATTTTAAAATATTTATTAACACATTTTGAGAGATTTATTTTTCGCAATATATTAATAGAGTTTCCATTTATTTATTAAAACCTTTCACTATTTTAGATTTTAAAACATTTATAAACACATTTTTAAAACTAATAGAGTTTCCATTTCACAATTTTCCCATATTTATTTTAAATTGAAGAAATCTCTAATACTTATTTTAAAAAAATAAAATATTAATTTCCACTTATTGAGATTTCCTAATATAAATAAAGCTTAATTCCATTGATTTAAATCTTAATATTCGAAATTCTAAATATTTATTAAACACCGATTTAACTTTTATTTATTTGAAATTTCGATAATTTTATAAATATTTATTAAATTTATAATTTTCACTTATTTGATTTAATGTTTTTGAAGTTCTTTAAAAAAATAAAACTTTTATAATTTCTTTATATTTATTTTAACGTATGACTCGTAGAAATGTTATTAATTAATTTAAGCTTTTTAGAATATTCAAACATTTCTTTAACATTTTTGGAATATCTAAATATTTACGAACTGATTTGGAATTTTTACATATCGATAAAACCTCTTCAAAATTCCCAAATATTCATTACAGCATTGGATTAATTTTCATTTATTTAACTTTTTAACAGTTAGATATTAATGTAGAACATTTTAATTTCAAGTATCTTATGAAATTGCTCGAGACAAAACATAATACCACTTGATGTAAAAAGCTTAGAAGAACAAAAGCGTATTATTGCAAAGATAGAGGAGGTTTGTTGAATTTTTTCTTGTAAACAAAGGATATAGCTAAAAAGAAAACATTGGACAAGAAGAGAGTTCAAACAAACTTGCAGTCCTTGGAAAGAAGCTACAGGAATTAAAAAAAAACTGTATTACAATCACGTATAAAAACCATGCATGGATGCATGAGTCAAACGAGTTGGAACATAGAAAGAATAGATCAAACAATTCTGGATACACATGCTATAACCATGGTTGTACAAAGTCTGAGACTAGCAACATCACGTCTGTGAGAGAGTGTTTGCATGGAAGAGAAAAATGTGGGCAAATAAATTACAGATACGTTTCTGCAATTTATCAAAAACCCACACATGTGACACAGATTAACCAGTTCGAAGATGGCATGGGCTAATAGTCCTTAGGCTGTGATCATAGCGCTGTATCTGTGTTAACTGTGGCAAGCATGGCCAAGGGTCAAAATATTATTATTATTATTATTATTATTATTATTATTATTATTATTATTTATTGATTTGAGTGACGGCGGATCGTTGGATCGATTATTATGATTAGAAAAATATACAATTTGATTGGGAAAAAGTGATTGACAATTGAAACAATAAACAACTACAAAAAATGTGATTTTAGAAAATACAGGAAAGCATAATTTTTGCTTTAGATAAAAAAATAATCAGATATATCTTACGTTAGGGGTTGGGGTCTTAGACACGTGATGATATGTAGATTTTGGGAGATTCTAGTCAGTCGTTAGCTGAACATCAGAGAGGACGGACAACTCAAGGGGTGGTTGTCTCTTCATGACGCAGGGAGTGGCGTTTTCACAGGCAGCCAAGATATGAAGACGTTGTAATCTCTGAGGAGGCCGGAATCATGAAAATAAATGTTCGTATTAATCCAGGTATGTGTTGTGTTATTTACAGCTGTTAAAAAGAACTGTTGTCTGGAACTGTTTCGATACGCCCACTTCAATCGTTTCCTGTTAGAATTTTTGTATAAATGTTGCAATATATACACTAGACGATCAACTAAATGATACGACGTATATACATACACGCATACACACGTACATGAATATGCAGATAAAATCTAACTTAAACATGTACGTCGTTTTAGAACATATTCATATACACACACAACGGAACAATAGTAGATTTTTAGTAGTATCGGGTCTGAGAAGTGTTTAGAGCGATAGAGAGAACTAAGTATACAAGAAGCAGAAAGAGCAATTGATTCAATATATGGGTCCCAAGAAGATTCATGAGAAAGATAGGCATACAAGGTTTAGAGTTGATTCTTATCGAGAAAAGAAACATCTATAAGAATCTCAGGAAGAGAAGGGATACGCTTGCTATTGGAGGACTATAGCTGAGGATTAAACAAAACAAGCGATTTCTTACTCGAATCTATAATGGAAACAAAATCAATATTTACTTATGATACAAAGTTCTATAACGTTCACGGGGGAAAGCGGATGTACATAAATCTAAGACAATGGGAGAATTGTTAGTAAATGATCTCCAGACTATAGTGAAATGCGGCCGAAAATAGATAGTAACATTGAATGCTGGTAAAACTAAGCTGCTCCTCTGTAACACTTACAAGAGGCCTCTCCAACCACCGATATCCTTGACAAATAACACCTTACCTCAGAATTTTCCTTTAAACTCCTCGCAATAATATTCGCGGTCAATATGAACTGGTACAAATACATTAGGCACATTTCGAAGGCTGCTGCAAAGAAGGTGGGTTCTGTCTATCGTGGAAGACGACTCAAACCTAAGAGTAACCTGTACCTCTACAGGGCCACCATTCACCCATTCCTAACGCTAACCCTAACCCTAACCCTACAAGGCCACCATTCACCCATTCCTGTTGTATTTTTATAACATATGGACTGGTGCAGTTCACTCTTAGTCTCTCTCTCTCTCTCTCTCTCTCTCTCTCTTAGATTGGGTACAAAAAAGTCTGTAATTTAATAGGCCCCACTTTGTCAATTAATCTCCAACCCCTGTTGCATCTTTCTGCCTGTTTTACAAATATTTTAATGGAATATGTTCTGATTAACTCGTTGCACTTGTGCTTTCCTGACGTACATATCCTCGACAAACCCTTTTGGCAACAAAATTACACCTCTCCTCAGGCGAGGCCACTAAATACCAGACAGCTTCCAATTCTAATAGTTTATTTCCTCAAACAGCTAGACTTTTGAATTTCCTTAATGCTACCTGCATCCCTGACCGTACAAAAACAGAAGTTTAAATGTAACGTAAACAAATATCTTGTATATCTTTCCTGGACATGCTTCTTATGCCTTGTTAGAGGTGAAAGTAAATAAAAAATGCGCATAAAATGACAGGCAAAAAAAAAAAAATAATTTAAAGGTTATGACATTTTTTTGACAATTCCTTATTTTACAGTTATAAAATAAATGAACAGAAAATCTGTGAAAAAAAAAGAAAAAAAGACGTGATTGTAAATGGTGAAGGAAAAAGCAAAGATTTGTTTCTATTTTATATTTTAATCACGTTTGTAACTTAATGGTGTTTTGTTGATTGTGATATAGTAAAAACCAATTCGTTGTTTGACAAGATGAGACGTGTTAGCTTTCCTTTCTCTTTTCTTTTCTGTAATATCTTTGTTATCTTTTTATCTACTCGTAATTATAAGTCTTCGTTGGTTTCTTAGCGTCATCTTGTTTATATTCGTTTCTTACATCCTTTTTTATTTCCTATTTAGCTTTTCGTTTCTATTTCTATTTCTATTGTACTTTCTTTGCTATTTATCTTTTTCGAATTGTTTATTACTTCGTTAATTTCCTGCTCATTTTTATCTATTTCACATTTCTTTCGTCAAACCGTTATGTCCTCCTGATATTCTCATTGTCATAAAATAGAATAAATACGTAAGTGCTACCATGCTACAGGGCGTTGCACGCTCGTAAAATGCGCTTAAATATGAGATTTAAATTTACGCAGATTTTGCATTTATTATTGTAGATTTAAGTCTCTATTGATTATTTTGTTGTGTCTAGTGTATAATAGTAATTTTAAAAGTGACACCCACAAACATTCACACACAGGCACACGTACTCCAACCCATATATATATATATATATATGCATATATATATAATTATTTTTTACTATAATAATTAAATACCTACAGACACTAGTGCTTCATCCTTTCGGGAATCATAAGAGCTAAATTGACCGACTTTAATTCAACTGAAAGTGCTCAACGATAAGAAACGAATTTCTTAAAGGGGCTGTCATAGTTAATTTTTACTATAATAATTAAATACCTACAGACACTAGTGTTTCATCCTTTCGGGAATCTTCAGTGCAGGGTGTCACGATTAATACCAGTCGAACGATTTGAACCCCGCAACACGAGACATCTCTGGCTCGATATATATATATATATATATATATATATATATATATATATATATATATATATATATATATATATATATATGAAATGTACGCCATCAGATAGACTCGATATAACATGGTGAAGACTTTAGTATTCACCGGTACATACTCTAGTCCTAAGCCGTTCCAATTTCGTAAGTTCAAAGGTCTGATATTGGTCAGTTCTACAAGGAATGGATTTATATTAAATTTCTGTATTTGCATACCTCGATAGTGGCTCGCAGGTAAAAAAAAAAGAAGAAAGAATTAAAAACAAAGTTCACAACTCAAAGTCTCCAGTGAATACACGCGTCGGGGTCCTCAATTCACAGGCGCTAGGTTGACCAACCTCTATTTTGCTTGATCTCTCCTGAAAAGAATTACTTTTAATTGGTATCATTCATTCGTTGGGTAGTCACGAATACCGTCGCAACAAATAATTTACTTCAAACGTAATACTTGATTTTCATTGAAAAAGAAATTAATTATTAAATAAATTCCGAACACAGGAAAAGTAAACAGGAGAAAAGAAAATATATTATGCAATGACTTTTTCTTTCAACAAGGAGTCTGCTTCGACAGTAACTCAACTGGATCTGTTTTCAACAACCGATTGTGTCTTCACTCTTTATTGGGCAGTCAGTAAACGGGGCGTGACGCGGTTGAGTGGACAGAACCGATATTCGACTGCTCTCGACTGACTAAAAACCGCTCTGCGCATCGTTCTCTTGGCAGTGTGCGGTGTGGAATTTGAGGAGGCTAGGTTTCTAATCCAGCCTCTCTATTACGTGATACTCTAAGACGCCCTGATTGGCTAATTGGCCAAATCATTTGTCCATATTAATTAGGTGATTTCCCCAACAATCACAAAATTTTCCTTTACCAGTTTTCCCAAACAGGCAAAAACTTAAAGCCTTGACCTCAAGGTTATATCCAAGACAAAACATTACTATTTGATACCATGTAACGATTCTCCTCATAAAACAATATTATTATTAATGTTAGTTAATTTATCTTCTTGCATTTTACATCACCAATCAATCAGTTTGGATAAGCAAGACCATATTGTTATTGACCGGAATAGCTCACATAATAAAAAGCTCAAATTGCGATCTTATTCATTTTATATTAATTAATTGTTATATTGATTAATATTGATCTATATTAGAAAAAGGATTCAAGACAAAACGTTTAGCACCATTATTTATTATGTTAAGATCTCATGACAGTTTCATGAACCTTGCCACTTTCATACTGGCTTATGCACAAATATAACGTCATAGCGAAACTAACACGATATAAAGTCAGTCGCAAAGAACATAGGGCAAGTAATAACCCTACTCCTTTTTTGTAACAACGACATTTCCTTATGTTTTCTACAGCATGTGACTTTTCTTACAGTTGTGAACGTTTGTCCTCTCGGACGTTGTTTCGAACGTGCTCTCGAACAAGCTCACGAACGTGCTCTCGAACAAGCTCACGAACGTGTTCTTGAACTTGCTGAACGTGATCATTGGTCATTTCATACGCTCTTTGTTATAGTCTTTTTTTTCACACACGGATCGGCCTTTGGATACGCACATCCGCGCTTTGTTACAAAACTTGAAACTAGTGTTTTTTTTAATTCGGTGATATCATCGTTACAAAATGCTGTTGATCTATCTTATCTGGTTTTGAAACAGAATACTCTTCATTTCCTAGATGTCTTGCTTTCACAACGGTGGATCGTACTTCAGCTGGTCTCCGAGATGAACTAACATCTTGTCTAAAGGTTACCCAGCACTGTGCAAGACATAGGCGTTCATCACCCTAAGAAATTATACATACAAGTCTTAATTATATATATACTGGCAAGGCTCGACGTCGTTTAGTTTTGGTTCGATAACAGAAACTGTGTGTCAACGCGATTATAATTACAGAAATTCAATCTTTGTAAAGGAATCAAAATTGTGTGATACTGTTACCCCCCTCTTCCCACAAGCGTTAAAAACAAAAGAAGAAAAATATAGAAATATAAAAATATAGAAATATAAAAGAGGAAAATATAACACAAAAGAAAATAAGTCTATCAGCAGAACAATGGAGAGAAAGTTGTTAAAATAGGATTGTTACGAAGTGTTGCAGTAACCGGAACAAAAAGATTGAAAATGAAGGTCAGTATCATAAAGTTTTAGTTTTAGATGTAGTGATAAGTTTTGCAAGAGTTTGTGGCAGTTGGTGACAGTTGCGGATACTCCTGGATTTAAGATTGTTGACATGTATATAAACTGCGTCAATCGCTTGATTGAAGATTCGTAAAATATCTATATATCACTAAACATACATCACAAAAAATGAAAATTTTGTCATCAAATGACTGTTTCAAGGTCAGTTATTTCCCAAAATTTTATTCAAAATGCGATATTAACGAAGCTATGACATTTTATTTAGTATCAAGTTATTCATACTGTCCATCGCTTTAACGCAAATCTTTTAAAATGACCAAAAAAAGGGTTGATTAAGGGTTATCGAAAAAGAAAAGATTGTTGCTGGACCCGCAGAAGGATTGTTCATTAAAGATTTAGTTATGGAGCTGGGAAGGGGTTCAAGAACTTTGACTTCATTGATGAACAACCTCAACACTAAGTCCAAAAAGGATAAGGGTACCAGGAGAAACCTTTCACATCGTGCTATTCGGAAAATTCGTAGGGAAGTCAACGGAAACTCAAACAGCACCAGTGCTTCCATTTTTGCAAGAGCTGGAATTGCTCCAAGATCCAGGCAGGCCCGATGTAATGTGTTAAATGAGATGGCAATGAACATCAAAACTATTCCAATATTGAGCAAACAACATAGGCAAAACTGAAAGGCTTGGGCACAGAATTACATGAAAATGGATTTCCAACGTGTTCTATTTACAGATGAGACCCGTGCTACTCTTGTCGGTCATGATCGATGGACCAAAGTTTGGAACTCGAACGGAACTCCAAAATTACAGAGTTGATCTCCAGCAAGAAGGTGGAGGCATCATCTTTTGAGCGGGAAACATTGGGGATAAGTTGGCAAAACCATTCGGAGTTTCAGAGAATGTAAAACTTACCAGCAATGCGTACACGCCCTTTTTTGATAAACATTTCTCACCATGGCTAAATGACCTACCATTGTCACGTCGCTTTCAGATGATTTTTATGCATGACAATGCACCATCCCATTCTACTAGGGCGACTGCAGCCTTCCTTGAATCTATGGGCTTCTTTGGAGGAACCCTCATGAGCTGGCCACCGTGTTATCCGGATCTTCACCCCATTGAACACCTCTGGTGAATATTCAAAAATGGTGTTTATGATGGAGGAGAACAATTTATTGAAAGAATGCCATGTGGAAGAAAGTAGTTGATGTTGCCAAAACCATAACTCCTTTTCGGATCAAACAATTGACATCTTCGGTAGAAAAAACGTTGTTTAAAGTTATTTTTAAAAATGGTTGATACGGCAATAAATATTTTTTTTAACTGAGGCTTAGCACCTAGGATGTACTTTTGATTATTATTCTTACACAGAAAATTATAATAAAAAGTAAAGTTTTCATGAGTAGACATTGTATTTTTGCTCTAATACAACATTTTAAGAGACCTGCAATGAAGCGATGGACAGTGGAAATTGTTTAATAAAGAATAAAATGTCATAACTTCGTGAATATCGCATGAATTTGAATAAACTTTTGTGAAAAACTAACAGTCTTTTATTAATAAAATTTTTTAAATTTTTTAACATATATTTAATGAAATATTGATATTTTACAAAACTGCAATCAAGCGATTGATGCAGTTTATATATATATATATATATATATATAATTATATTAATATCAATAAGGTGTAATACATACATACATTACTGTTTCATGCTTACGCAATCATCAGTATTGGAAGTAATCATTAGTGCTGGCTGTGGGTCTCGAAATAGTCCAGAAACCAATTTTGGCTTTACTGGCTAGAGTCATTCCACTTGGTCAACATAAATTAGCATTAAAATGGGAGAGAATAAAATTACTTAAAAAGTCAAGTAAGTGCGCTTGTTATAATTCAAACAGCAATGAGAGTATTATCATTTCATTGCCTAAATGTAACCCCACTGTATCTTCAGAGTTTATCAGAAAGTGCTCAATAACAAGCGGGGTATAATTATTTAAATTATTTTATACAAGAATAATAGGCTACATTTGTACATACATGGTCCTGATGCAGTTATTTCCGAAAAGCAGCATCTTAATGCCAGACTTTTTTCAAGAAAAATTCTGCTTGAAAACGCTGCTTCTTGAAATGAGCAGCAGCAGAAATAAGTATGGACATATATCTAACCAATAATGTTTATCAAATAAATATGCTATATTAGCAGGGAGATTCGAAGTTGCCCGGGATCGAATGAGGATCAGCAAATGTTTCATACTTCAAATACTTTATCATCGAAATCAGTGAAAGCGACATTTTTAAAAATCAAAACGGGAAGAATAACTAAATCCAAAATAACTCAATCCACAATACATTTGTAGTCTAAACTGCATTATAGAGATCATACTCTTGATTTAACAAATTTTATATTATATTTTGAATTACAGTTTTAAGTACAAAAGTCAAGTATCATAATTCAATTATGCTCTAAACAGAAACATTCATTTCGAAACCGCTCCTGTTGGTTTTATACTCCGGTATACACAACTTGTTCGGTAATACAACAACTCAAATGCACTTGTGATGTTGAGCTGCATGAGGGTGTTTATTTTGGTCAAATCCGTCTGTTCCTACTTTAATCAGATTTTGTCGATTACTGATTTTAAATACTTATCAGAGGTATTCCGATACAAAACTTATCTAAGAACACGCCCTGATCCATAAAGTAAATGTATGAATTTAAAAATATCAGCCTAGTCTTTTCAGAGTTCATAGGAAACGAACGCACGCAGACACATACAGACAAACAGACAAAGTACTATGTATATATATATATATATATATATATATATATATATATATATATATATAACTACTTCATTTACTCACATGAATTAATATACGAAAGTATAAATTTATGCGTAAACTTTAAGTATTTACTTCAACAGTGCCCAATACGTAGATAGTTAGTAAGATATAAAATATATAGTGCGATTTTCAGACTTATGCATAAGCCTGAAGAATCCTAGAGTGGATGAAACGCGGAATATTCTATGTAGCTTAGTCGCCATATATATTTTACAACTTACTATATATATATATATATATATATATATATACTAAACAAAAGTACCCGTCGTTGACACCGATTTATGAAAGTATGATAGGTTATGAAAAGGAAGTGTTGTATAGAGATAGCTTCGAATTTGGGAGTATCAAAACCAAAGCAAAATATGAAAGTAAAAATAAAATAGATAAACCCCATAATTTATTATATCATACCTGTTCACACAGACACACTTATTACAATATTCTGTGGATCTATATTAAAAAACCTTGTTAAACTTTGTGACATATTTCCATTCTTTGGAGGTCAGGCGCGAACGACCACCCCATGATTTTATTATACCATATTTTTTCAAACTGAAACATAATTATCAAAGTATACTTACGCAGATAGATATGAAAACTCTTTATTATAAAAGTTTGTGCCTATTTCCATTCTATGGAGGTCAGGCGCGGACGCAGACCACACAATTTTATTATACGATCCCTATTTAAGTTAAAAACTTACTTATCAAAGTATTATTATGTACATCTTTATCAAAAACAATTGTAAACGTTTCTTTTTAAATTTTTACATTTTTTATTTCCATACTTTGTGGACCAGGCACGTACGCAGACCCCAGAATTTTAATGAATCACCATTATGCCAGATTAAACATACCCATTCCTGTGTCTCGATACCTCTTCTATCATTATATGTGATCAGTTTTCTATAAAAGTCAACCATATAGGAGCCTATTCGTGACCAGACACACAGACATTCAGCTTTATATTATAGATATATAAGAAACTTTGTGCTTGTGAGCTTGCTTCCGATGAAAGAAGGAACAGGCGAGTTTGATTAAAGTTAACACCTTATACAGCTTTACCTCACAAGTTTATTTGATAAGTTTTATTACTGGCCAGAATAAAATGCGCGTCATACAAAATCAACAGTAAGCTCGTTGATATGACAGTGGCGTTCAAAATGACTCTTTTTGTTTAGAGCACAATTTAATTCAAGTAATTGCTACCGCAAAAATAATAAGGACCGGCATATATAATCAACAATTCTATTTAGAGCACAACTCAACCATGGTACCTGAGTTTTGCATTTTAAACTTTTAGTCAATCTATTATAAAAAATAATTTTATAAATCAACAGTCGATTCTCTATAGTGGAATATAGGCTACAATGTATTGTGGACTAAGTAACTGCGGGATGAATCCAAAAAATGGGCGATTTTACCGATTTCGATCACAATATAATATGGATTCTCATTCGTTACCCGTTAAGGGTGTGTCTCCCTGCTAATATATATATATATATATATATATATATATATATATATATATATAGGGTGTCTCAAAAAATGTACTCACACTTTAACCGTTGCTAACATGCTGTCTTTTTTGTGTTGCAGGTGTGAGGTGTGAACCACAGCATGGCAGGAAATCAACTTAGCTTGAAAGAGAGGAAGTTTGCTCTGAAATGTTATTGGAAGACCGAAAATGCCATTGAAGTGCAAAGACGATTCAGAAGGGAATTCGCAAGACCATCACCAACGCGCCGGACCATTGCTCGTATCAAAGAGAAATTAGAAGCAGATGGAACCGTCCATAACGTCAACAAGAAACGTTCTGGACGACCTCGGACATCCACGAGCCCTGGAAAGGAAGAGCAGGTGCAGGAAACACTCTTTCGATCGCCACAGAAATCGTTTCGACAAGCTGTTCGAGAAACCCACTTCTCAAAAGATAGCGTCCATCGCATCATGAAGCGTCTGCACTGGAAATGCTACATTCCAACACTAATTCATGCTTTCAACGTAGACGATCCTGACCGGAGTGTCGAATTCTGTGAATGGTACCTGGCAAAATGGGCAGAAGATGCAGGGTTTCCACACAAAATTGTGTGGAGCGATGAGACAACCTTTAAATTAAATGGCACCATTAATCGCCATAATTGCACGTACTGGGGTCCTATAACTCGTCATGTAACACTTGAACACCATGAAAACTTGCCAGAAGTAACAGTGTCGTGTGGGATATCCGCACTGGGCATCATGGGGCCATTATTTTATTAACGAACTGTCACTGGTGAGAGATACCTTAACTTGCTTCAGGAGTTTGTTGATCCACAAATTTTTGAGATTTTTGGTGATGACGGCGAGATTTACTTTCAGCAAGGTGGAGCACATCCCCACTACCATCGCTATGTACGAGCTCAACTTGATGCAGCTTTTCCAGACACATGGATTGGACGAAGGGGTGCAATTGAATACCCTGCACGTTCCCCGGACCTCACACCCATGGACTTCTTTTTGTGGGGATATTTCAAAGATAAAGTTTATCGCACCAAATCAAGAACAATTTATGCATTGAAAATGGAAATTGAAAGACAATGTGGTAATATTCCTAATGACCTGCTTCGTGACGTTTGCGAATCCCTTGGTGCGCGTTATCAGCATTGTTTGGACAATAATGGTCATCAATTCGAACATTTGCGAACATGATTCTTTAATAACATTTGTCTTCTGTATTCGAAGCTATTCCATTTAACTGTATGTTCATAGATAAAGGATTTCTCGTCATTCGAAGTGTGAGTACATTTTTTGAGACACCCTATATATATATATATGTATATATATATGGGGGGTGTACATATGCATATACATATACAGAGAGAGAGAGAGAGAGAGATAGGCAGAGAGAGAAAGAAAGAGACACACACTTCTATAATTAAGCAGATACTACAGAAAAGAATTACAAGTATCACGTTGGTTACAAACAGTTCAGCCTGCGTGAAAGATTGCTTAATAACGACGATTTGTTTACAATCAAGATATCATCTCGCAAACTAAAATGTTTGAGTGATAACGCAATTAGAAAGTCCTCAGTTTTAACGTGAAGATTGCCATTTAATATTTGAAGAAGTTATTTGAACAATTCATCAGAAACTAACTAATATTTTGGCTAGGATTAAGCGATGATGATTAAGAACCCATGAATCCAGTACATAAATACTTGTAGGCTGGATATTTGTTATCTCCCACCGCAAAACACATCAGAAAATGGAATTGAAAAGTCAGGGTTCCAGAGCAGGATACCTCTGACTCCGCAAAAAAATCCTGTGTAACTCAGCCGGTTTCGCAGCAAGGTGCCTCAGACGATTAGTAATAAACTATCTTCTTTTCAAAAGGAGAATGCAAAGCCCGGGAATGTGGATCTCATGAAACAACATTACACTGCAATCGACAGGAATCAGGTCATTACAGGAATAATGACATCTTTGTAGATTTTGGGGCCCGACAGCTAAACAGCATTGTCGACTGAAGCATTTTCCATTTCTAATGTAGATTGAATTGAATTGAAACCTTGTTGGTGTCTACTTTTGTCATACTTGGAAGATATTTATTTGTTGACTTTCGATTGAGATAAAAGGCAATGACAAATTACCCCTAGAGTAGACATGGTATTGTTGTTAATTAGTTAAAGGAAAGATTGACTGAAGATCACCAAACATCCTAACTCCCCAACGCTTTTACTGACCTTGGGCCTAATATCTTCATGTGTATCTTAGGTTATTGCAAATAACAAATTCAAAGTGTAGTAACTGTTTTCAACTCAGTCAGTGTAGAAGAACTTCTAAACTGAAGCATTTGATGTTTGAAACCCAGAGTATACTAGTTTGAACATTTCAATTTTTCTCAAATTCATATCAAACTGGTGTTCAACACTGAACTCCTTTGAAGCTACGTAAATAAGAAACTGATTTAACGGTCTTGGTTTGGGATCAAAATGTAGTATCTGTTTTGTTGTCAATCAGTGAAGAAGAAATCCTTAACAGAGGAAATATTATATTGATCCTAATCCATAATGTCGTTTTTGGGAGAGCTCGATATTTCGTATTTTTTTTTTTTACATAGGCATCACTTCATATCCAGACCTAGAGCCCACTCGAGGATAAGGGTTTAAAATTTACAGTAATCAATTGGGCAATATAGTAATTGTTAGTAATGGAAATTTGGTAAATTTGTTAAATTAAGTGGAACGGCTCATCAAGAACTTGTTTACGTTGGAATTTAAGGCAATTATATTGTAGTCAGTTGGAAAGAAGGGAAACGGAAGACAGTTTTACAGTCGTGCAGTTCTAAAAAATAAACTTTGTTCATGAAATCTACGTTTCTGTTTAGGCACAGATAAAGAGTGGGGAAAATTATTGATAGTGTTTTCAGGTAGATGAGTGTTTCTCGTGAAAGTTTGGCAAGGGGAGACAATAGATTGGAGCTCAGACGAGCACTTGCCATGAAGATAACGATAAAGCACTCACAGGCTCGCAACATCTCTTCTATGAGAAAATGTTGCAGCGAAAAGAAAAGGGCATCTATTTTGAACTCTAGCAAATATGGCAACAGTACTTCATCCTTGGATGTGTCTGGCTCTTATATAGGTAAAGAATTGCATCAGCAGTGAGACATATACTTGATCGATAAAAGGATTCCGCTATTTTTCCAGCGACGTTGACAACGGATTTGATGTATATGTTCCATTTCATATCAGGAGTAAAGGTCAAGCCACGAAGCTTGTCAAAACATTATGCCTCCACAAGGAGAGCCATACATTTTAATTGATGCCAGATGGGGATCAGAGCGTTGATGATGTAAATATAGAAGCTAAGTTTAAGGTGCATTAAAAGTAACCACCCACCCTTTACCCCATTGTACCACGTGCTCAGAATCAGAGGAAAGAGAATCAGTGAGAACTTGGTCGTTTACGATCGTTGATGTACTACCATGTATGATAGGTTATTTAAAACCCGGCATTTTGTCTAACTCTAACCGTCGTGGAAAGATAATTAAATAAGGACGGACCTGAAATAATATACGTGCAGCAAATTATAAATTCAACCTAGATAATAAAAGACGACGACGATATTAATCAATTTAAAGTGTTTGCCGATAGTCGATATGAAAGCATCTGATTTCTGTCATGAAATGAAGAACCTGCAAAGCAATATTCCAAAGAATTTAATATTTCGAAGATATCATAAATAAAGTCTAACTTTCATCTATGGGAAAGATTGTCGACAATTTCAGTATGGAAATTGCATCAGACGAGGCATGAAACAACTTAATATAATGAGCTATCAAGAACGAAAGATGATGATGAGGCAGGATAAGATTATTGGCGTTATTCTTGAAACTAATAGGCTAGAGGTAGAATGAAAACAGTCAGAAGCAAGACATTTCTACAAGCCTGCAGATCTTGAGAAGATGCTACTAAAACATGATCAAGTCCAACCAATACTAAGTACTGACTCTTCGATTTATTTATTTTTAATGTAAATCGCTACAAACCATTTGATGTAAGATACTAAAGAGGACAAAAGAGGATCATTGGAAACACTGAAACTACGTGTTGTAAGGAAAGTTCTACTAGGAGACAAGAGAATAGATAGGAGGATAAGAGTTCGAAATTCTTCAGGTCTTGGAAATAAATTACTAGAATAGAAATGTAATGAGTTACCAAAACAACGAATTGATGATGATCACTTAAACCAATAAGATAAGAGTTGGAACAAGTAAAACGGAAAACAATCTTGAAGAATACTGAAGAATACATACAACATTAATTTTCTAGAAAAAGATTGTGAACTAGTGAACTCACGTCTCTGAGAGAGGCTTGCAGAGAATTGATTCGACCAATCAAATTGCAGATATGTCGATGCACCTTATAACGAAACATCAAATGGGACAGCATTTTGCCAGCACAAATATTGCAACAATATTCTATGCGTAGTCCGATTATAGATTTGTTGAGACAGAGAAGAGATAGGCTCATAAGAGTAGTGGTCGATGGACAAAAATCAGAGGCCTGCAGTATTAATGCTGGAGTCCCTCAGGGGTCAATTCTGGGCTCAACTCTCTTCCTGATCTACATCAATAACCTCCCTAAACACATACTTAAATAATTCGTTGACATCTATGCTGATGACACGACCATCTACGGCAACACGTCAAAGGCTGTAAATGACAAAGTTCTCTCTGATTCTCTCTCCTCTGATCTCGAGCGCGTGGTTCAGTGGGGGAAGACGTGGCTGGTTACCTCTAATGCATCTAAAACCAAACTCCTATCCTTATATCATCAACGCTCTGATCCCCATCTGGCATCAATTATGATGCCCTTTTCTCTACCCTGCAACCTCTCTCACACAGAAGAGACGTTGCGAGCCTATCCATGTTTTATCGTTATTTCCATGTCAGGTGCTCGTCTGAACTCCAATCTCTGGTCCCTCCTCGCCAATCTTTCACGAAAAACACCCGTCTAGCTGAATCCACTGTGAAAAATTTCTCCCACGCTTTATCTGTGCCTAAATCAAAACGTGGATTCCATGAACCAAGCTTCTTTCTTAGAACTGCACGCCTGTGGAACTCTGTTCCGTCTGCCTGCTTCCCACCGGACTACAACTTGGATGTGTTCAAGTCCAATATTAACAAATCTCTAATGAACCGCCCCCTTAAGTAAACACTTCATCAAATCTCTACACTAACGTAATGTACTTGCAATAACCCTTATCCCTGAGTTGCTTCCGGGCCTTGATAAGTGGTGATCACTGTGTAAAAAAAGGAAGGTGTAAGAAAGGGGTTAGATCGATAGAATTAGATGTATTTCTCTGATGCAAAAAGAGCGATCAAATCAATATCTGAACTTCACGCTCATTTTTTTTTATTGAATCACATGTAAGTAACCACTGTGCGGAAAATAAATTTGACATATTGGGTTGGCCAAACTGTTAATTCGTTTTTTTTACAAGGTGGAAGCTAAACAGCATATTTAGAAGATAACCGAACTTATTTTCTATGTACAATTTTGAAATCTTGGAAATATCTGCGATTTGTCTAGTTGTCAAACGTCAATCTTGTTAAACCACGGTTTTAATAAGTCCACGTCAATTATCTTTATCTGAACCAAAGCAAGGATCATCTCACACTAAAAAAAACACGTGGAATACTCCTTCTCCCAGGCACATGTCATATTTTTATTTTTTCACTCTATTTTGTACAAGAAACATTGCTTGGTGCTTTACTTACTCTTCCATTTCAAAGACTCTAATACACTCAAAACTGATAGAGTAGTATATGCTGACAGCCCATGTAATTAATTACCGATTAAAAGACATTATAAAGCGGCAACACAGCGGGCAATAAGTTAGTCTTGAATTCAAGATACGTTGGAGTGTCAAAATCTGATTTATTTCATTGTAAAATTTTATAACATTATGTATGTTGAGTGTCATTGGTAAATATTGGCAATATACGCTGGAAATAGAAACATCCGATGCGTTGCACACCCATAGCTGGATCCCATCTGAAGAAATACGAGGCATTCCATCATTGTCTAATAGGATGCATAATTTGGTCCAAAAATATTTGAAATGAGATAAAACATTCCAATAGAAAATTCCAATAGAAAAAAATTTTTACACAAATAAATCGAATCAATAAAAAGTGGGCAGTCGGTCAGAGAGAAACAAGACCGCCAAAACTCCTAGCCAGCTGTTTTGGACACTATAGGGAACGAAATCATCTACACAAATACAATATAGAATAGTAGAGATAATTATAAAAATTTGCGGACAATCTAGTCGTCTTTTCTTGCTTGAATCTTGTTTTTGACGATTGTGCGATGCACTCTTTTAAAAATGGAATGACATATATACATATATATATATATATATATATATATATATATATATATATGTATATATATATAGTCTATAGAAAGGTATTTAATAAAAAATATCAACATTAAAATAATACTGTAGTTTACTTTTATTACATTTATTTATTTATGATAATATTTACTAATTTCTTTTCAATTGTCATTTGTGTAAGTGTTAAAACATATTTGGGACACAACCGAACCTTGCTCAGCCTATAGACAATTCCATGGTTACAGTAGATTAACAGCTTTTTCTACATTTTGTTTTTCAGAAAATGTTATGTATATTTTTTTCTAAAACAACTTTTTTCATTTTGTAATATGTTGCCATGAAGCGTGTTTCGTCATTCGAAAGAGTTAACAGCTGCTGTCAATACGAATAAATTCATTTAGCCTTAGTTTCCCTTACGTTAATGTGGTCTGCTTATTTATATTGAATTGGCAATTTTCTTTTTGTTTTTTTTTATTTCATAAATCGCAATCTAAAACATTCAGACTGATATTGATCATCGCCTGAAGAATTTAATATTGTGGAAAAACAATTTCCGCGCCTTCAACCTAGCGTCGTACCCTATTCGTATATGACATGTTTTCCATTCTTATTATCCTGGCCGGATCGATTCGATTATTTGCGGCTACTGAGCACGAGATATTAGTTTACAAAGTGCATACTTTATAACTCTACGCCCAAATAAAAATACATACATTTTATGCAATTGAATGTTGAACATGTCCGTATGGGCGTTGCTTATTCCAATCGTAAGTGTCTCAATTGCTAAGCCAAGCTTTCGATATCTCAAATCCAAGATATCCGTTATGATTCAGTATGAAATCTCTTTTCCCCTCTCATCGTTCTCTTCGAACTCATCTCTTGGTGTTCTGCCTTTACGGCCAGTCTCCTTAAAGAAATCTACATTTGACCGGAAATACTAGGTATTTGATTATCGCTGTCCACATCAGCCTCTTCCTCCATGGCTGTCTACCCACCGCGAAAATTAAGCAATTGTCATGGTGCCACTTTATTGCACAATCGATCTGTTACTTTCATATTGCCATCTACATCTTATCCAATCTCTGTCCTGATTCAGCATGAAGCAATTTATCTATACTTTCATAAATGTATTTTTTTGTACATTGATATTCATATTAAAATCCCTTTTTATTTAGAAACAAAATACAACTTTGTTATATATAGGTCATGGAATTGCATTTATCTACCAAAAATCTAGCTAATTTGTATATTCTTTTAAACATTCATTTTAATTCATTACCTGGTAGATTTTTTTTCGATGTTATCATGGGTTAATCACCTTTAATTAAATATTACGTGTAATTTAATTCGTGCATATATTCTACATGATTTATACTTGCGTAATATTTGCATGAAAAGTTTATAGTAAACACAAACCATTTTCTATGTATATTTATGTATGCATATATATATTTGTCTTAAAAAATGTTGTCTTAAAAAATTTGCCCATCAAACTTTTCTTTCAGTTTTTGGTCTACAGACATAAAACTTCATAAATAGGATATTCGAACCCATATGAAATTTTATATTTGTCTTTTAGCCGGCGAAAGTCGGTACAAAAGTGTGAAAATTAAAAAAAAAAATACAAGATTTTCTAGGTGAAGGTCGAATGATGACATTACGGATATGCATGCGTAACATAATAGCTATTGGTCATGCTTTAATTTTTTGCAAGGCAGTAAACCTTCTTCATATTACAATAATTAACGCCATTAACGTCAAAGGAAAAAGTAAATAGTCAGCTAAACGTTTTGGTTTCAATTATCGGTGGTGACGCATTTAGTTTATTTATTTTTTATTTATATTTTTTATTTTTTTTATTTATATTTTTTATTTTTTATTTTTATTTATTTATTTTTTTGATTTATTAAATCATTACTATATATTGGGTCCAAGGTATTAGGATAATAAGTTCGAAACTACATTTAATGAAAATATAATATTTAAGCGTATTTTAAGACTGGGTAATGCCGGGTGGCCTGCTAGTATTATTATAATTGCAAAGGTTATTAATTAAAAAATATAATATTTAAGCGTAATTAATTTAAATATGAACATGAAGTGTATCGTGTTCTTTGACGAATTTTGCTGGAAAAAGAAAACAAGTGGATAACGCGAACACGTAATGCATTGTTTCACGGAATTGTTTGCCTAGAATTGAATTACTGTCTCTGTTCATTTTATGCTGTAATTTGTAGACATATAAACCGTTTTCGGTCGCATTTACTATCGAATCTTCATCGAAGAATTTATTTGTGTTTCAAGTGTAAATATTTAATTTGATTTAATGGATAATTGTTTGTGTTAATAACGAATACTTAGCATACACACACGCACATATACACATAGTAACAGACGCCGAATACGTACAATTACTTTTGAAGCCGAACATATTCGCAAGCATAAATCAACAAACAAACACTTCGAACACTCGTGTCGTTTTACACACCGTAAACATTCTACAAGCACGATGTAAGACAAACGACATAGAATGTTAGTAAAGAATTAAGGCTCAAAGAATCCAAGTAACGATCCAATTGAAATGGTTGTTTAGCGTGTCAGAATTGGTTAAGTAAACATGTTTATCTGTGCTGTGGTTTTGTACTTTTATATGTATGTAAATGGAATTGGTAATCACTATATGTGTATTATCGTGTTTGTTAGGTGATAATGAGCATGTAAAAACTTGTGTACGAATGCATCTCGTTAACAGTGTGTATATACTGGCACTGTGTTTAGTAGGCCGTATATATGTTTTCTTGAGGAGTTTTTTCATAGTAAGAGACGTCAACCTGAATTAATTATACAGCCGTGTATTTGTTTGAAAGAACAACAACAACAACAACAACAACAACAACAACAACAACAACAACAACAACAAAGCATGGAATCGGAAAAACAGTGTGTTTGGGCTTTTATGGAACGCGCGAAAATCGGTATTGAATATTACTTCATTGGTTTTAACGTCTGCCCTCTCGAGAACTGATGCGTAAAACAACATTCACTGCTGCTGTTATTTCTAGTACTTCTAGTAACCTTGGCACGTGTTAACATGTAGACACCTCACAAGGAAACGAAGACAAGAAAACCTGAACTTCTTTTTTTAAGTTAGATAGCAAAATATTTATTTACAGGTACTTTCGGAAACAATTGTTCAAAGCTGTCATATTCGGTTTCTGTATGTAACACATCTATTCATGTTCTCTTTCTTAGGTGATCCTCGGAATGCGCACATGTTCTTCTTTTTATGAGCTTTTTTCTTTTCTTCCTCGCCGTGACGTCACCTTGAACAAGCCTTTCCATTTGCATACAGCTGCCATACGAATGTCCTTGATCTGTTACAATAATGTTTGAGGCCGTCTTTGCGTCCGCAACCAGAGTTGAAATTCGATCTTGCTAAATAACTTCGTGTAAGTATAATTAACACGCAACGCTATGGGGCATTGTGTTTCAGCCTTACATAACAAACAAGATGATTAATATGCTGGAAAAATTGCGAAACAAAAAACATAATTATCTTTAGAACCAAATTAATAACACGATATTTATTTTATATTTCCACTTCTGATGAAACACCGCCATCTTGCTTCCAAATCCACGTTTTCTTCACCTTATCAGTAGAAACCATCTTGAATGTAAAGGACCGGAAATAATGTCCCCTTCTTGTGTCCTTGCCGTCGGCTTAGAACACCATTTTTTGCTCAATCTTTTTGATTGTTAACGATTTCAACAACCAGCAACGAAAAGGTCCCAGTCATCCGAGTGGGCGATCATGCCACACACATCTCCGAGAAAATCGGAAATGCTAACGTCAGCGAATCGAATGCTGTTTTCTGGACCAGTGACAGCTTTTTTAAGAAACTTCGATAATTGAAATATTGTGGTTGTTGACATTATGTAAATTTATGCCTTGACCTTTTGGCTAGTATTTACTTCCCTCTAATTCCGCGACGTTGTGACACAATGTAGGGGCTTGAAAAACCAACGCCCATGAAGAAAAGCGCTCGAGAGGCAAAGTCTAGTATCTTTTACCCCATTTAATCTTTCTTTCCCCTCCATATGTAAAAAAAAATAAATTCTTCCAGATTTAAGTAATTCTTAATTTTGTCGTTATCCAAAGTGGCCCTTTTAGGGAGCTGGATTTTCATGAAATAAGAAACCGACCATATGTATACCTTTAATTTGGGAGCCAATTAAATGAGAAGAGTTTATATCTTTCGGTTATCCTTGCATTGATTGTTATTACGGCTCTTAATATTGCCGCTGTTTTGCTCTCCGGCCTTCTGAAAAAAATGTTTTTTATTCCTCATATCGTTTATTGCTGGTTTCTCAAAGTTTCGACAATTGCAGCCTCAGACTCTTTTCGAAATTTAATTTTTCAAAGTGTGTTCATATCTCCGCTATTACAAAGTCCTGAGCCTTTGACTGTTACATACATCAGCTTTTCATTATCAACAATATTTCTTAATATAATAAAATTGGTCGTGAAGACGACCATGCTGTTTTTAGAGGAAGTGTCGCATGGTATTGTGTATCAGCATATATATATATATATATATATATATATATATGTATGTATATATATATATATATAAATATAATTTGGTGGCCGACGATAATCTATATGAATAAAAAAATAGTTGTACGTAGGTGTGTTTTTGTGCGTGTAAATATTTCACAGAGACACTCTTAAACTAATAGCCACATAACACTAAGATTATAAGCAAATTGAAATCATACACAACGTCTAGTTTATAACGAATAAAATCTTTGAATGAGTTGATAAAGCATACAGAAATATGTCTGCAAGTTGAAATAAAAAAAATTCATTTTAACATGCTGACATATTTCTATTAGTTTTGCGCATGCGCAAATTTATTAACAGCTGTAAGTGATACATTTTTAAATCGTTCTTATCTGCCTATTGGGGTTCCTAACACGGTAGTGAACGCGGTTGCAACGCTAAATATTATGGTTTCGATTCTAGCTGATGGTAGCAAAGTCATTTTCTAACTTCTGAAATCAGTATTATGTATATATATATATATATATATATATATATATATATATATTTATAAGTATATATATATATATATATATATATATATATATATATATATTACTATTTCTGTGAAAATATAATTCTTTCAGTTTTATTTCACATTTTATTTTTACCGATTCTTAATTTATGAAGTTCAATATAATTTTGGAGCAATCACTAAATAAATGACAAAAGTCTATATTTAAAATTTTATGATGTTGGCCATCTTACAATTTATTTCTTTAATTTCGTTGATATTTACTATTCTTGACAGCAACTGTTTCGTAACGCAGATCATTTATTTAATTATTATGTCAATCAATGAATCTATTCTATCTTTAACGCCTCAGAAGAAATAGTACAATCAATCAATTAATTTCGGAACTTGAAATAATGCCCAAATATATTTTCTCTTATTTTAATGGATTGATAGTTCATATTTCCTCTGTGGTGTTAAGGGCGGAATAGATTTATATATCGATATATTAATTAAATAAATGACTTCGCGCTACAAAACAAAAGAATTGTAAATGTTAACGTAATTAAAGAAATAAATTGTAAGATGGTTAACATCATGAAATTTAGTATGTAGATTCCTGTCATATATATATATATATATATATATATATATATATATATATATATATATAATATAAAGAGAAGTGTGCGTGTGTGTGTGTGTGTGTGCGTGTGTGTGTGTGTGTGTGTGTGTGTGTGGTCACCAATAGGCTCCTATATGGCTGACTATTTAAAAAAAAACTGATTACATATAATGATAGAAGATGTATCGAGACACAGGAATGGGTATGTTTGATCTGGTAGAACGGTGGTTCATTAAAATTGTTCGCGCCTGATTCACAAAGTATTAAAATAAAAAAATTAAAAATTAAAAAAAAACGTTTACACGTGTTTTTGATATAGATGTACATAAGGATACTTTGATAAGTATGTTTTAACTTAAATAGGGATCGTATAATAAAATTGTGGGGTCCACGTTCGCGCCTGGCCTCCATAGAATGGAAATAAGCATACTCTTTAATAAAGACTTTTCATATCTATCTGCGTAAGTATACTTTGATAATTATGTTTCAGTTTGAAGAAATATGGTATAATAAAATTATGGGGTGTTCGTTCGCGCCTGACCTCCATTGAATGGAAATATGTCACAAAGTTTAACAAGGTTTTTAATATAGATCCATACTTAAATCATTCGTTGACATCTATGCTGATGACACGACCATCTACGGCAACACATCAAAGGCTGTAAATGACGAAGTTCTCTCAGATTCTCTCTCCTCTGATCTCGAGCGCGTGGTTCAGTGGGGGAAGATGTGGCTAGTTACCTTTAATGCATCTAAAACCAAACTCCTATCCTTACATCATAAACGCTCTGATCCCCAGCTGGCATCAATTGTGATGGATGGCTCTCGTCTGGGTGAGGCCCCGTGTTTTGACAAGCTTCTGGGTTTGACCTTTACTCCTGATCTGAAATGGAACACGTACATCAAGTCTGTTGCCAAGGTCGCAGGAAAGATGGTGGGATCCTTCTACCGCTCCAGAAGATATCTCACTACTGATGCAATTCTCTATCTATATAAAAGCCAAGTACGGCCAAGGATGGAATACTGTTGCCATATCTGGGCAGGAGTGGCCAAAAACAGCCTATCATGCCTTGACAGAGTACAAAATAGACTTCGTGGCTTAGTGGGGGATGCCCTTTTCTCTACCCTGCAACCCCTCTCCCACAGAAGAGACGTTGCGAGCCTATCCTTGTTTTATCGTTATTTTCATGGCAGGTGCTCGTCTGAACTCCAATCTCTGGTCCCCCCTCGCCAAACTTTCACGAAAAACACCCGGCTAGCTGAATCCACTGTGAAAAATTTCCCCCACTCTATATCTGTGCCTAAATCAAAACGCGGATTTCATGAGCAAAGCTTCTTTCTTAGAACTGCACGCCTGTGGAACTCTGTTCCGTCTGCCTGCTTCCCTCCGGACTACAACTTGGATGTCTTCAAGTCTAATGTTAACAAATTCCTAATGAACCGCCCCCCTAATGAAAAACTTCATAAAATCTCCTCACTAACGTGATGTACTTGCAATAACCCTTATCCCTGAGTGGCTTCCGGGCCTTGATAAGTGGTGATCACTGTGTAAAAAAAAAAAAAAAAAGAAAAGATCCACAGAATATTGTGATAAGTGTTTAAGTGTAAACAGGTATGGTATAATAAATTATGGGGTTTATCTATTTTATGTTTTACTTTCATCATATTTTGGTTTGGTTTTGATACCCCCAAATTCGAAGCTATCTCTTTACAACCCTTCATTTTCATAACCTATCATATTTTCATAAATCAGAGTCCATTTTCTGTAGGCTGTTTTTGAACCCAGTCACTGGTGGGTGCTTCTGCTTATATATATATATATATATATATATATATATATATATATATATATATATATATATGTAACCAAATTAAAGGTGTTAAGAAGGGAAATCTCGTGAATGAAAACGAGATTAATGAGAGTGCTCAATAAAAAAAGAGAAAAATATGTTATTTTTATTACATAATAGCGACACTGAACATGGTAATGTTTCAAACAAGTATTCGGTAAGACGACTAAATAATGTTCCACTGAAGAAGTCTTGTCTTCAAACTTTTTTTTTACATAGGCATCACTACTTATCAAGACCAAGAGGCCACTCCTGGATAAGGGTTAACGAGTGTACAGAAGAAATTGGACAATAAGTGTACGGGAGAATTGGAGAAAATTATTAATATATATATATATATATATATATATATATATATATATATATGTATATATATATATACATATACACACAATAGATATCCTAACATTATTATCTGAACGTATTATACCAGACACAGAACGAAGCAGGGGAGGATAGAGCGGTAGCCTTTGATATAGGCTTTTGACAGGATGTAGCACGATGGTCTTCTCAGAAATATCAGATCATACGGCATAACTGGACGAATACTTAACGTACTTAATATCTTATATAAGAGACGAATCCAGATTGTCCTCGACGGTCGTACATATAAATAATGATCTAAATGAGTGTTCATCAGGGGCCTATCCTTGTATCTTTATTATTCCAAAACTTCATAAATGACCTCTCTGATTAAATTGTCTCCGAGATATAGGTATATTTTCTGATGACACCACGGTCTATAATAGGCATGAGGGAAAACAAATGAACACATATCTAAAGAAATCGCAAAAAACACTAAGGGAAGACTTCCAATCCGAGGTGGAATGGGAACAAAAATGGATGTCCACATATAATACTGCCAAGACTTAGTTTTTCCTTTAATAAGTACAGGAAACCTTCTCAACAAACAATAGCTATAGCTAAAGATACATTACATGAAAGTACTTCTTCTAAACTCGCAGGTTAACATTCACAGGGAACATGAGTTAGAACATATACATTGAGAACATTGCCAAGGTTGCTGCAAGGAAGGTGGGTTCTCTACCGTGCTTAAAAGTTATTTACGCCTGAACGTATCCTGTATCTTTACAAGGCCACCATTCGCCTATGTATGAAGTATTTTTGTCTCATTTGGGCTAGTGCGTCTGCCAGTAGTCTCTCGTTTATGAACAGGATTCAAAAGAGAGTCGCCAACCTGGTAGGTCCTGAACTGTCATCTAGACTTCAAATTCTGTCCAATTGGCGAAATGTTCCATCCCTTTTCCTGTTCTACAAGTTTTTTAATGGTGGATTCTCTGACGAACTACAAGCCCCTGTACCCTTTCGACATAAATACTCCCGACAAACCCGACTAGCAGCAAAATCGCACCCCTAAACTGTAGAAATCTCTAGATGTAAGAAAGCCGTCTACTCTAAAAGTTTATTCCCCAGAACTGCTAGACTTTGGAACTCCCTTCCGGGTCTCTGCTTTCTCAGCTGTATTGACAGGCAGAAGTTCAAGTGTAATGTGAACAGATATCTTGCTGCTCACCTCCCTACATATTATCCCTGCAACATATGACTGCGATAGTAGCCCCTACATAAAAGTGGCAATATGCCTTGTTCGGGGTGAAAATGGAATACGCATGAATTAAAATACATTTAAACGTATTTTACGACAAGCAATGTTAGTCCGTATATAAAACAAATAACCGTTCATACGTGCAGTTGTTAATTTGGTTTGGATATTTAAAAAATCAATTTGTATGTAATTGCTTTTAGTTGTTCGAAAGAAAGAAGCGAATTCATTGGAGATAATTTTGTCAGTCTGTCGACAATGGCGTCATTTCAGCTTTGTTCCCGCCATCAATAAAACTTCGGCGAAGAGAAAAGGTGGAAAATACGCTTGCTTATTGCATCCGTCACGCTACATGTCTACAATTATTATTTGAAACTATAACAAAAGCGCAAATTGTTTGCCACGTGACTCCCCTTTTTTATTAAACAAGATAATAGAAATAATATAATAGCTAGAGCAGAAATATAAAAGACAAACTTTGTATGCACTATTTTCAAAGAAGCCATCATTTATCAAGGCTCGTAGACCACTCGAGGAAAAGGGTTAAAGAATTTGATGTGGTGCTGTAGTAATCGTTAATAGTAATAGTTGGTTAGATTTGAATTATTTAAGGGGACAATGCAACCAGAATTGTTTAAATTTGACTTGAAGACTACCATGCTGTAGTTGGCTGGAAAACATGCCAGCTGAACAGTGCTCCACATGCGTGTGGTTCTCGGAAAGAAGCTCTGTTCATTGAATATGCGTTTAGATTTTGGCACAGACAAAGAAGTTGTATCTAGTCGCGTGTGTTTTGTAAAAGTCTGGCAAAGTGTGACTATAGGATTGACCTTAGACGAGCACTTACAATGAAAATTATGATAGAGCTGAGACAGGCTTGTAGCGTCACTTTTTTGTGAAAGAGGTTGCGGGAAATAGAAAAGGGCATCATCTATTAGGTTTCGAAGCCGGTTTTAAACAGCATCAAGACAAGATAGGATGCTGCGAACTGCTGCTCCCTAAATGTGACAACAGCACTTCATTTTATGACATATTTGGGTTTTATACAGATAAAGGATGGCATTTTATTAAGATAATTATTGAAGCGGTAAAATGTCCAAACATTTTTCGAGCGATCATGACAACAGACATTATGTTTATGTTCCATTTCAAGTCAGGAGTGAAAATTAGTTCCATAAGCTTGTCAAAACATGGGGCTTCCCAAAGATGAAGGCAATTCAGTTAAATGTGGGCCTGATAGGAATCAGAGCACTTGTTATGTAAGGAGAGAAGCTTGATTTTAGATGCATTAAAAATTACCAGCCCCTTTTCTACCAATTCACCACGTGCTCAAGATCAGAAGAGAGAGATTCAGCAGAATGATTGTCATTGCTGGCCTTTGAAGTGTTGCCAACGATTGTGGTGTCGTCTGCATAAATCTCGAATGATCTAAGAATTTAATTTGGGAGAGCATGGATGAAGATAATAAAGAGAGTTTGCTCCAGAAGGGAATCATCAGCGTCGCCAGCATTGATACTATGAGCGTCTGATTTCTGCTTATCAACGACTACACATATAATCTTATCAGAGGGAAAATATTAAATAGTTGAGAAGACGTGTCGAGCTATTTTGTAGCTAGCAAATCTTGAGAAGTAGACCGTTAGGTCATACTCTCTCAAAAGCCTTTGATAATCAATTGCTATTGCTAAAATAAACGAAGCAATCATTGAGAGGTTCACTAATCCTATGTGATATTGCAGTTTGCACATATGTTTATCCCAAAAACCAACCAATACTACTTAAAGCCTCAACGAGGGAACGTAATGTCATACGAAAGCAAGCAAGATAGTTACATACTACGTTTTTCATTTATATAAATGGTATAAACTCGTCCTTAACAATGAAACATAAGCGCAATCGTCATTTTAAAACCATATTTAATCTATATTTTGACAAAAATCAGCTGATAATATAAGGAAAATGTAATCGATTTATTCAAAAGATCTGTTTTTTAATCAAATAAGCACAAAAATCTGACCTGATGAAGAGTAACAAATACATTTTTTTTTATTTATGCAAAAATAACCTTAACCTGTTGTAGAAATCGAGACCAGCATTAAACAGGAAAAAAATTGTTCTCCATGTAATTTGTATTATTTGGACTATTCGTTTATTTGTTCTTTTTACGTGTTATTCTCACAAAGTTTAGGTCGATGAAACATCCGACCTTCTTCATGTGTATTTTTGTCAAACTCGGGAATCTTTTTACTGAACCCGGGAATCTGTACTGAATTTAAAACGGGGACAGATTCTCTGGTTCTGTCAGTCATTCCCCAATGTAATCTACAACGACTATGGCTATTACTGAATCTTGCCTCATGTGTATGACGTCAACTTCGGTCGCCCAGGCTTTTCTATAGTCTTGATGGTCAAAATGAGGCTGAGCTATTCAGAAATAAATAGAACAAATAATTAAGTTTGATTTTGTTATTTATTCAAAAGCGATGATGTTATTTTCATCATCCAATTTAATGACAACGGCGCCTTCGTGAATGCGCGTGGCAACAATTTTGGGCTTTCTGTGACTCTTTCAAATAATGACTTGCGGCATGTCGCGTGCCGAATGCGATCGGTAAGACATGTTTACATCGTTTGCCTCTTTGGTGGAATTTCATTGATGGCGAATCAAAACGAAACTGGAAATAAAACTATCATAAATAAATCTCCTGGTGAATAATAACTAATCACTAACCCGTAGTGAGACAACTCCTTTTATACATACTAACTCTCAGTGGTGAGAATTCCAACGTGATTTCCAATGAGATTAGAATGTCTATTTAACTTAGGAAATAGACACCCAGTTTCTCCGTAACGGCAAAATAGCAGTTCAGCGTCTTTTCTTCCCTCCGACCCACCCCCGGTAAGTCAAATAAATTTCAATTCTTACAATATTCAGAAGAAAGTTTTACACACCTGTACTTCTGGAAATAACATTAGTAACAGGAAAATATAGTATGCAAAAGTATCTGAACAAGAGAATTCATAAAAACTTCTAAACCAACGGAAAAAAAACAAATTACTATAAAGATAACCAGAATAAATTTGGCAATTCTGAATAACAAAAGCCATAATCCTATTTATATAAGCGTTATTACATTTCCATTACCAATATTTTTTCGTTTAATTTTGACCATGAATTAGTATTTTTTTTTCTAATTACGGCTTAAAGCCGTTATGACGTCACCTGGGATTCTAATCTGTCCCCCAGAGACTCGAAATATAATATAAATAAAAGTCCAACTCAAACAAGTGATAAACAAAGCACTTAATGAAAAATAGAAAAGAGAAAATGCCATTTGTGTTATGTTTTCTCTCACGCACGCGTCCTGGTGGCCTAATTTAGAGACAAATAACGCCGTCCAAATTTAAAAATGGTGTCTGCAATTCAGTCGCACTAATAGAGTTCCGTTCTCTTGACGCATGCGCGACATTTATCTGTTTTGGAGTAGCTGTACTTTTTATAATATTTATTCATTATTAAAATGTTACTTTTCTTTGTATTATTTGTTTACAAAGTTCAATTTAAGAAACATCAACAAAAGCCGATAGACTGGATTGAGTTTTGTTCTATTTTTACGATTTAATTTACGGTCATGCAAAATTAGGTTTGGTTTTCATGAACAGTCTTAAAAACAAATATAAATTTTCGCAACGAATGTGCAAAGCCTCTCATAAGCATACTGAATTTCTCTTATACATATATATATATATGTATATATATATATATATATATGCATATATATGTGTGTGTGTGTATATACACATATATATATGAACACGATAAATAAATATATCTATATGATGATATATAACTATTTATATGATAGTTTAATTCACGCAGACTTTGTAGTTATTATTATAGAGTCAATTACCTCATATATTTTACCCAATATCTAGTAGTGATTTGAAAAGTTAAAAAAATATGATTTGAGAGCCATCAGCAAGAATCGAAACCGAAGCATTACAAAACATAGTTTCATAATGATTCTATGATTAAAAGTTAAGCATATAGTATTGTACTGTGGAAAGGAGTGTGATTTTTTGTTAATACAAACCGGTTGCTATGACATAAATGGCTTTGATAAACAAGTACAAAGGCGTCCAGACAGGCCGCAAAGTTTTATAATTACACACACACACACACACACACACACACACACATATATATATATATATATATATATATATATTTCACTTCCAACGAAACACGTGTAAGCTGCAATATAAAAATGTGTAAGCGTCTGCATAAAAATAATTCGGAAAACAAAGTAAAAATTAAATAAAAATGTATGAGTGTGGGTTGAGTTTATTCTTTTGTTTCGGAGATGACTGTTGTATAATTGTTAGCGAAACGGTCTGATGACCTAGGTGTTCAAGTTTAAATCTACTTTGTTCCATGAAATCACTTTCACTTAAGACGTTGGCAATAATGGTTCCTATTGTAAGTACTCGATGTCTTTCTAGTTATAATTCCTACTAGAAAAGTATCGAGGGAACCAATGCCAACTATAAAATATTTGGTTTCATGATATGATGACGACGATTTCCATTGCTATATATATATATATATATATATATATATATATATATATATATATATATATATATATATATATATATATACAGATGAAACACGGACGCTTCAGTGTAGATTCATTGCCACATATTTTCAAAATGTAACACCTATTTCTAATCCCGTATTGGGCACAGTTTAAGCAATTACAGAAAATCGACCCATAAAATTGTTAAAAGTAAGAAATAGTTTGTTTTTTGATTTTTTCTTATGTTATATTCGAAAAAGAAAATATATGCCATGAGTAAATAAATGCTTTTGATTCTTCGTGGAATCATCACCAGATGGAACGGAAAATGAACTAAATGAAGCTCAAATTATCAAAATCTACAAAAACATAACGCTTCTCAATTAATAGCATTATGAAATTAAAAAAAATACCTGAAGCTATCTTCTTTAAAACTGAACAACCAACGATTAATAATAATATGAAACTATTAGTAATATTTTAAAATGCTTAACGTAATACAGATTTTTTCTGCGTCGCTAATTTGAATTATTAATGTCCTAATCTTTAATACGTAGATTTAGTCGATTTTCCATTTAGGGTTGAGAATGTTGAACAGTAACGGAGGAGGGTAAAAGTTGTTTGGTCTCAGCGGAGATATGGTTTTTAGGGATGAACATAAATCAAATGGATAAGCCATGCGTAAGACAGGGTTTTTTTTTTACTTCGGCATCAGCACTTATCAAAGCCAAGAGGCCACTAGAGGATAAGGGTAAAAGAGTATACAGTAGACAATTAGACAATATAGTAATCGTTAGTAATGGGAATTCGGTAAATTTGTTAACTTATATGGAATGGCTCATCAAAAACTTTTTTTACGTTAGACTTGAAGAAAACCATATTGTAGTCAGCTGGAAAGCAGGCAAACGGAGGACAATTCCATAGGCGTGCTGTTCTAAGAATGGAATCTATTTTAGGTTTAGGCACAGATAAAGTGTGGGGGAAATTATTGATAGGTGTTTCTTGTGAAAGTTTGCGGGGGAGGACCATAGATTGGAACTCAGTCAAGTACTTGCCATGAAAATAACGATAAAGCAAAGACGAACTCGCAACATCTTTTCTATGAGAAAGGGGTTACATGGAAGAGAACAAGACATCCCTACGAGACTACGAAGTTTATTTTGAAATCTATCAAGGCAGGATGTCCTTTCTAGCAGCTCCTGCCCAGATGTTGCAACAGTACTCCATCCTTGGACATACTTGGCTCTTATGTAGATAGAGAATTGTATAAGCAGTGAGATATCTACTGGATAGAAAGAAGGATCCCACCATTTTTCTAGCGGCCTTTGCAACGGATCTAATGTATATGTTCCATTTCATATCAAGAGTAAAGGTCGACCCCAGAAGCTTGTCAAAACATTAAGTTTCCACAAGATGAGGATGGCAGATGGGTATCAGGACATTGATGATAAAAGCTTGGTTTTAGATCCATTAAAAGTAACAATCCACCTCTTTCTCCATTGTACCACTTGCTCAAGATCATAGGAGAGAGTGTCCGAGAGAACTTGGTCCTTTACGGTCTTAGATGTGCTAACTTAGATAGTAGTGTCATCAGCATAAATGTCTACAAATGATGTAAGGATGTGATTTGGAGGATCATTAATGTTGATCAGGAAGAGAGTTGGGCCCAGGATGGATCCCTGAAAGGACTCCAGCATTAATACTAAGAGCATCTTATTTCTGCTCATCAACCACTACACTTATGAACCTACCAGAGAGAATGATTCAATAATTTATAAGACATTTCCAGCTATACCGTAGCTGGAGATCTTGTGAAGTAAAACTTTTATGACATACTCTATCAAAGGCCTTTGATATGCCCTAAAAAGGTAGCCTTCGTCGGGAGATTCGCTAATCCTGTGAGATGTAACTGTAAGCACATCTGCTGTAGATCTAGAAGAACAGAAACCATATTGCGTGTCACTAAGATGGTTAGTTTTGCTGAGATGGAATATTACTTCTCTATTTAACACAGATTCCAGCAACTTACTCATGATGCACGGGAGACTTATTGGCCTGTACTGAGAGGGGGGTGAGCGATCACCTGAATTCTTAAATACATGATGAGATTTTCCAGGGTGATGGGAAGCAATTCTCCTTAAGACAACGTCTAAACAGTTTTGTAAGTATGGGCGCTAGTTCTGGTTGAAATTTTTTCAGTACTATAATTGGAATATCGTCAGGGCCGGTTTCTTTACTGAAATCAAGGTTTTTGATTAGCTTTACTACATCACGTACATATATATGTATATCACGTAGCGTGTTTTCTGATACAGGAGGAAATATTAGGGGTTGGCGGCCTTGGTCGCAAAGGGTAGGCTTTGTCTGATGCTGACGAGATTACCCCAGATCTATTGATGATAGTTGGGATAGATCACTCGCTTCTGTTCAGGATTCTGTTTGCTATTTGCCAAAACTAGTGGGAACCAAGCCGCTGCTCAGCTACTTTAGACTTAACGGACTGAGCATACAGTTCTCTTGCGTTCTCTATTACTTTTTTACACTAAACTTCAATTCAAGCCATTAAATAAAAAATAATTGCGTTCTCTATTACTTTTTACACTAAACTTCAATTCAAGCCATTAAATAAAAAATAATTGCATTCTCTATTACTTTTTTACACTAAACTTCAATTCAAGCCATTAAATAAAAGATAATTGCGTTCTCTATTACTTTTTTACACTAAACTTCAATTCAAGCCATTAAATAAAAAATAATTGCGTTCTCTATTACTTTTTACACTAAAATTCAATTCAAGCCATTAAATAAAAATAATTGCGTTCTCTATTACTTTTTACACTAAACTTCAATTCAAGCCATTAAATAAAAAATAATTGCGTTGTTTATTATTTTTTTACAATAGTTGCTGGCAGCAAATAATTACTAAACTATTTAAAGTTCTTCGGCCATTTAATTCTGGAAGACGGGTTGAAAAAAGCATATAATTAGGAAACAAAGCAGAGGAAACCATGGTAAAAAGTTCACTGACAGTCTCAACAAGGTCCCTGGAAATAGGACTATAGATCTTATAAGAAAGAACTAATGGAAAAGGGACTGGGAAAACATAACCATCGCTGTCTGCAATAAATGACTTGATATCTGCAAAAGAAGAAGAAGAAGAAGAAGAAGAAGAAGAGGAAGAAGCAAAAGAAGAAAGAGAAAAAAGAAAATAGAAGAACTGGAGGTAGAAAAAAAGAATAAGAAGAACAAGAAGAAGCAGAAAGAAGAAGAAAAGTACTAGAAGTAGAAGAAGAAAAAGAAGCAAAAAAAGAGAAGAAAAAGAAGAAAATGAGGAAGAAAAAAGAAAAGAAGAAGAAGAAAAGAAGAAGAAAAAAGAAGAAGAGAGATAAGAAGAAGAAACTAAGAAGAAAAGAGAAGTAGAAAAAAGAAGAAACAAGAATAAAGAAGAAAAAAGAAGAAACAGGAAAAGAAGAAAAAAAAAGTCAAAAAAAAGAAGAAAGAAGAAAAATAAAAGAAGAAAAAGAATAAGAATATATTTTTGGAACAGTATGTGAACGTGTAATGACTTTTTTTTTAAAACTTATCTTCTTTTCTTCAGTATTTCTGTTTATGTGATTATTCACTTAATAATAATTTGATCAACAATCAGACGCATTTAAAATCTTATCTTAAAAAAGGATTGTTTAATGACCGGAATTAGCATTAAAGCTTAAAATATTTTTTGCGTTAAACATTTTTAACAGTTGTTTATGCCTTTTTTTTTACATGGAAGTCACTACTTATCAAGGCCAGGAGGCCACTCGGGGATAAGGGTTATTGCATGTACAGTAATCAATGAGACAATATCGTAGTAATTGTTAGTAACGGAGATTTGATAAAGCGTCTTACTTAAGGGGACGGTTTTTCAGGAATTTATTTATGTTGGACTTGAAGAAATCCAAGTTGTAGTCAGGTGGGAAACAGGCAAACGGAAGAGAGTTCCACAGGCGTGCACTTCTGAGAAAGGAGCTTTGTTCATGGAATCTACGTTTTGATTTAGGCACAGATAAGGAGTGGGGAATATTACTGACAGTGGTTTCAGCTAGACGGGTGTTTTTGGTGAAAGATTGGTGAGAGGGACCAGGGATTGGAGCTCAGACGAGCTCTTCCCATGCAAATAACGATAAAACAACGACAGGCTCGCAACGTCCCTTCTGTGGGAGAAAGGTTGCAGGGAAGAGTAAAGTGCACCCCCCACTAAGCTACGAAGTCTATTTTGTACTCTATCAAGGCAGGATAGGCTTTTTTTAGCAGCTCCTTCCCATATATGGCAGCAGTATTCCATCCGTGGACGTACTTGGTTTTTATATAGATAGAGAATTGCATCAGCAGTGAGATATCTACTGGAGCGGTAGAAGAATCCTACCCCTTTTCCAGCGACGTTGGCAACAGATTTGATGTACGTGTTCTATTTCAGATCAGGAGTAAAGGTCAAACCCAGAAGCTTGTCAAAACATGGAGCCTCCCCAAAGCAAGAGCCATCTATTTCAATTGATGCCCCATGGGGATCAGAGCGTGTATGATATAAAGATAGAAGCTTGGTTTTAGATGCATTAAAGGTAACCAGTCACCTCTTTCCCTATTGTACCACGCGATCAGAATCTGAGGAGAGAGAATCAGAGAGAACTTTGTCATTTACGGCCTTTGATGTGTTCATCATCATAGATGGAGATGAATAAGTTATGTCTGCAAATATGATACTATTTATTGCAGCTGATTATGTTATGATGGTGATAGCTTGAGTATTGATGAAATGAATTCCGAAATACTTTATTTAGTTGCATTAACTAGAAATTGTCTTAGATGGGAATAGAATAAATTAATGTTTTTGTAGATGTTAATAAAATAAACTAGAAAACATGTTTAAATATAAACATAATGATTATCAAAACTGTTCACATGAAAATACATTGACTATTTTTACTTATACGATTTATTATTAATATTTTTAAATGTTTTTTTAAATAAATATTTAAAAAAATATTTTTTAATTGGTTACAATCTATATAAATAAAAGTGTAGATGTATATGTGTGTCTAAATGTGTTATTATTTAACAGATAAACAGATAAACTACTGGTCACTTAATATTGAAATGGACAGGAAATAGAAATAATACACCAAAGATGGTTTATAATGAGTAAAATCCTTATTTGGGTGCGTAAATAACGCGCACAGAAATATGTCGGCAAGATGAAATGCAAAATGTTCATTTTAACTTGCTGACATATATTTATAATTTTTGCTCATGTGCAAAGTTCTTCATTTAGCTAAATCTTTTGCAGATGAAGGCAATTTCACGCCCCATATATAACAAAGTTGTATTTTCGTTTTAAATAAATAGAAAAAAGTTTTTTAATATGAGTATCAATATACAAAAAAGTAATTACAGGAGTATAGACTAGCGCGGAATGGTGGGGAGGCCTTGCCCGGTCGTAAAATCAGTATATTTTAATTCATTCAGATTTCGTATTTATTATTACAGACACAATTCTCTATTGAATATTATATTGTACCTAATATATAGTACTGATTTCCAAAGTTTAAAAAAAAATGACGTAGGTGCCATCATCATTTCTTATCTATCTGTCGATAGCTACAACCGTAGGCAACACGGCTTGAAAGATAAATATTTTGGTTTCGATTCTAGCTGGTAGGACTCAAGTCATTTTTTAATTTTTAAATCAGTATTATATAATAGGTACGAAATTAGATGCAATAACGAATTGGTTCTGTAATAATAAATATGGAAACTGCATGAATTAAAATATATTTAAACGTATTTTACGATTGCGCGAGTAAAATAATATTTTTTTTAATTCAGTAAAGAACGTGATGTTTACTATACCCAAGCAAAACGATTTTATTATACAATTTTTAATTAAATCTTGTTTTTCTTTTTTTGTAATTGTCTAGTTTATGGCTCAATTTTTTTTTTGCATGTTTACGTGACTTGTTAAATGTTGCCAAAGTGATAATCCAATAAGTTGTCAGATGGGATTTGTGTTGCATAGGTTGACATTATTAGATAGAGTCGGATGGGGACACTCATATTTACTAGAGACGGCGAACATGTATATTTGTGAGGGGAAGAAGAGAGAGGGAGAACGACATTTATACATTTTACAATCTGTGGTTCTTATGACATATTTAGAGAGAATGGTTATCAGTTCTTATGGCACAGGAGGGGACAGTCATTACTTATGATAAAGAGGGATGCACATTTCTTGGATGGTTTATGCACAAGGTTCATTATAACGATGAGTGGACACAATCTATCTATATATCTATAAAAAGGAACGTGTCTGTCTGTCTGTCTGTGTGTCTGTGTGTCTGTCTGTCTGTACATTTCCCTACGCAATAACTCTGTCAATTTTTAGTCTATAGACTCGGAATTTGAAATACCGGGTACTGAGATTTGGGAAAATCGATGTGACGGGTGTCAGCCAGAAATTTGGCTGTTAAGGGGTCAAATTTCAACGATTTGACCTTTAAGAACTCTACCAAACTCCTCCGACAATTTTGGGTCTAGGCACTTGAAATTTTAGATATAGGTTCCTTGAACCTGGATCTAACTTAATAAAGTGATTTGAGCCCGAAACAATAAATTTTAAGGGGTCATAATAGGGGTCAAAGTTTGAAAAAAATAACCAATTTTTTTGTTTTTTTGCTTTTTTTGCACAGCATACACCTCCATACACCCGAGCAACGCCGGCCACCCCTGCTAGGGGTCGTATAAAAGATGTTTCACATTACATTTAATTGTCGAAGAATGACACAGCACGAAGACGCAGTTACAAAATTATGAGATGTTCTTTTATTACATTCGACCGGTCGCAATGATTATGACATCCAGGAATTCAAAATCTACGACATGATTAACACTTCCTCCCTCGCTTCCAAAGAGAGACTACTCTGATTCGATCAGGACTCGACTCTGGGCTCCGTCTCTCTCTGTCTACCCGTCTGTCTAATATCCTAAAACTAACAAATTATATTGAGAATTCATTTTCTGCTATGACGTCATGTATGGCTTCAAACACGTGCCACACACCTGTGGGAAACTTACGTGGGTTCGCATATTTCTGAAACATTTCTGCAGACAAAGAATTCTTCTAACCTTTTTTTAGACCTAACATTTTTTCAATAGGTTTTTATTTTCTATTATTCGTTCTTGTAACTGACCTTATTTTAATTCCGTTTTCATAAAAGAATTGAACAATTAACATATCTAAACTGTTTTATATGTAACTGAACAATTGAAATTCTACATTCCATTTCTGACCCTCTTTCTGAACCTTGCTTACTAGGTTCGAATCTCGGTCTATCTAATCTCATTTTTACTCATTTAACGTTTTTCTTAATTACAAGAAAATGAGACCTTTTCTTATAACATTTGTTTTATGGAATCCAATCAACCAAGAAAAAAAATTAAATAAAAAATAACTTCTGACATGCTGTCAATGTAAAATCCCGCCTTTACCGCGTTAAGAATGCCAACCTTAATTGACAGTTATAATTAATGTGAATAACGAGGAGGGTTGGTTGGTTGGTTGTTTTTGTTTTACGGCATATCGACCCTTTTCGGGTTATTTAATGCCGAATCGAAAGATTTTGAAGAACAATTTTTTTAATAGAGTATATTTGTTGTTTTCACATCGGTTTCTGTTTAACCCATAGTTGGGACCCTAACAGGTACTACCACTCCGGGTCAGAGTGGACCTGGGGGGAATGGTAATTAAAGGGTGGCTCCACACTCCCCAAAGCCCACAAGCTGGGGCCTCACCACTGGATATAGTTTAAGGTCATATCCAGGACCTCCATTGAGGGACTTTTACCCTCTGCAGGGGGGCAGTCGGCGTATTCTAATGCCCCACGACAGGGCCAATAACGAGGGGGGATACATTTTAAATTAAACGTCTAGCAGACTTCTCTTCAGCATCTTAAGGCTGCTTCCGTTACCTATCGGAAAATGCCGACACGAGGTTGCCCGGAATTGAGTCAGGAACTTGATAAGTGCCTGTTTTTTTTTAATTAATTATAAAGTAAGTTGAGCTTGATTATAAATCGAATCGTGTTCCTTTCTTTTATGAAATGCAATTATTAAAGTTCTAATATGTTTTTTTTTAAATGTAGCATTATTTACTGTTTGTTCTAGTTTTGAGCTTGAATACATTGTTTATGTTGTTATTTTCTATAAAAATGCATTTAGTGCAGCAAAAATGAAGAACACATTTTCTTTCTTCATAAAGTATTATTAATTTCTTTAAAATATTCTTGATATGTCTGAAAAGTGCTATTATTTGCTATTTACAATGATATGCAATTTTATTCTTGGCAGGTTTGTTATTGTGAAGGCGTGTATTTGAAAGATTTCATTTTTAAACGAAGAAATATTGATGTTGATGCACTAAAGAATTGCTGATGGAAGCTCTCATGAAATAACAAATGACTTTCTTAGGGTATATTTACCGTTAAATAGACATAGAATATCTAGTATTACTGGTGGAATGCCAGGATCGAAAAGCAAGGTCGATCAAAACGCGCTTTAATAGACAACTTGATCGATTGGACGGGATTATCGTCAGAAGTTGAGCTGTTTTGGATTATGGATAGCCGCCCTTATTGCAGAGCCGTGGTAAACGATAGAGATGATGGTGGTGGTGGTGGTGGTGGTGGTGGTGGTGGTTATGATGATGATGATGATGATGATGATGATGATGATGATGATGATGATGATGATTACAATAACCGGAAAATATTTGTTTATTTAAAATTAGTCGTGGGGGAAACCCAGCCTTGCAGGATTGTAAAATCATTCAGAATTCGTATTCATTGTTACAAAGTACATTCTCCATTGAAGTTTATATTGCACATAATAAATAGTATAACTAGCAGTACTACCCGGCCTTGCCCGAGGGTTTCTTTGATGCCTTTTTATCCTTAATCTCATCTGTATCTTTGGTAAATTCACCCGTGTCCGTTAGTCCTTTGTCCGTTCGTCTGTTAGCACTTTTCTCAATAGCTACGCCTTGGATTTTTTTATTAAATTTAGCACAAACATTAAACATGATGCGAGTAAAAACGTACTAGAACGGATTTTCCAGCAAAACTCCGGTTGCCCCCAAGGGGTGGTTTTCGGGTTAAAATAGCTAAAATTGACACTTTTGTGCTTATTAAATTTTTTTTTTTTTATATTTATAAAACTTTCTGAAAAGTTGAAACTAATACATTTTTATATAATTTTGTTTGTCTATATTTCGCGATAACTCTTGCGTATGTCCCAGAAGCTCTTTTAGAGCTAATAAAAGCACTCAATTATTGGAACTATTTTACAATATTTGTCCAATTTTTTTGTGTATGTCTATTTAGCAGTTTTGCATGGTGTTGAATTCAAATTTAAATATATAAAGGCTTTGGGGGACTTTTGGGGCTAAATGGGGGCAAATGATGGACTGTCATTTCTATTTTTTTTTTTTTGCATGGTGCAGACCTCAAGAATTTACATATGTTAAGGCTTAAAACTGCACAGTTTGTTTATTTTCATCAGGATTTGATGTTCCCTATGGATTTTAGGGACTAAATAGGGAGGAGGCAAATGCTGAACTTAATCATATTTTTATGCCCCGTTCACTGTGAACTCACGGGGTACCATGCATGCTTCACTGCTGATGAAGCTATCAAGAGAGAGATATAAAGATTTAAAATTAAACAACTTGAAGAAATGAATTACGTTTGGGTATTCGCATAAAGAAATAGAAATATGTAGCAAAGTTGAAATAAACATTATACATTTCAACTTGCCGATATATATATATATATATATATGTATATATATATATATATATATATATATATATATATATTCAAATGTCTAAGAATAATACAGATCACAACATCTATATATATAAAAGCGCAATCGCAAGGAGGAGGAGGAGGAGGAGAGACGAAAACACGAGCTTAATTAAAATTCTCTCAAATAATCAGGTAAGTCACCAGTGAGAGGAGGATGGGGGGGGGCTGGTAAATGATTCAGGTGCCTTGTAGATTATGATACAAACCATAAATGGACATAACAGTTCAGAACGAAACAGAACTTCATTGTGTCGCACTTAGATTAGTTTATATATATATATATATATATATATATATATATATATATATATATATATATATATATATGCACGTATTATTTATCTATCCAAACAAAGATTATACTGCCATTTAATTTTCCCTACAACGTCATTCCCACAAATAAGACGTTGCGAGACGTTCTCTGTTCTATTTAAATGCCAATTCCTCGTCTGAGCTCTAACCGGTGGTCCCTCCTTGCCGGATTTCCTTTCGTCTTTATTTGTGCATAAATCTAAATACGGATTCCATGAACAAAGTTTATTTCCTAGAATTATCGGCATGTGGAACACTATTCTGCTGGTCTGCCTCTTGGCTGACTACAATATCATAGCCTTTAAGTCCGAATTAAAGCTGTGTGGGTTAAACCGGCATTTTAAATGATCAAATTCTTCCCAATTCACACCATTAACAATTAGTACTTTACCACTTTACATTCTTACCCTCATCCTCGAGTAGTGTTTGGGCCTTAGTATATATTGACTGTCTTGGATAAAAATTCAGTTGGTTATACAGACACACCTTTTATTCGAGACAATCACAACATTCACGTGGTCTGTCCCGTATTTGTCCAGTATCTTTCTAGAAAGAATTCTTAATAGAAAGATATCGGGGAGACGCATGCCAACGAAATCATCATCATCAATGATGCTCCACAACAATCAGCAGCCGTAAGAAATCGCATAGTCATTGGTTGAACTGATGCACAAAAATCGTAAAACTGAGGCGAAAACAAATAAATTAGCGGTTTCGTATACGCAAACATCCAAATAAACTATGCCACTTTTTACGGTCTCAACCAAATTAACACACACACACACACAAAAAAAAAAAACATCGATGTTCTCCAATCAGACGTCTATCTTTAAAACTTCGTCTTCTTTTGCCTTTTCTATTCTCAGCTATAAATCACCAAAGTGTCAACACTTCTTTTTTTTCTACGGAAATGGTTTTAGGCGTTCTCTGAATTCTATAAAAACAAGCATCAACGTTTTGTGATCACTTTCGACCCAAAATACCGGAATTAGAATCTAGCGACCTGAACTCGACCATTTTATTTGTAGAATTTCAACATAAAAATGACAAAACATTTTTTCCTCTTTAATATAGCTTTATAGTCCTTGTTTTTAGGTGAAAATGGATTAGGCTTCGCGTAATATATTTTTTACATTTTGTAGTCATTGACAAAGAGACGTTTGAATCTTTACTATTATATAAAATAGAACTCTGTGTGTATGTGAGTGTGTGTGTCTGTATGAGTTCCTTCCTTAAGGATTCGAAAACGGTTCGGCCGATTTTTATAAAATTTCACAGGAAGGTACTTTATTTCCATGGCAGCGGTATTAGGTAATTTTGTATCGTAATGTCTTCGATAATTCACTCTTCCAGTTGGTCATTACTTTTTGCAATCACTGGCGACAAAACGCACCTCTTTCTTCTTTACTCACTGCTATCAGCGACATGCGTTAATGATTTCTTCTTCTGGGCAATGTTTTTGTTTACTTTGTCATGCAACGTGACTTTTCATTTTCAATTTCTTTAAGAACTTTCGTTTTCTTTAACTCTTTAATTTTCCTACCCTCTTTTGTTATTATTTTTGCTATTTTCACATACCCGTCATTTTTTGTTTCATTTTTTCCCTTTAAATAAATATACCTGTGGATTATGCACTAATACTCAGAGTCGTTATTTCTTAGAATAGTTAACTTGATTGGGAAACTTAGACGCGTGCAACGACGGTAGATTAGGCTTGCTCTATATGCATTCCTGCTTCATAATTACAATTGTACATTGGAATTGTGATATATGTTGATTGATTATGACATCACAAACATTGACGTAAGAGTCAAATTTGCTATACAATGACGTATGTTGGTAAGAAGTGGACACTGAGTAGTAAATAGGCCTACCGATTTTGGCATGTGTTTGTTGATTTCTGGATCAGAGTAAGTTTTATTCTCTTAATGTTAAAGAAGTTTACAATATGCTCTTTATAATGGCAATTAATATGGATTAGTTTGTGTAGTGTGGACAGCGTTCATTCCTAGCAATCATGTTCGAAAAAGTTCACGTGAATCATTTTAGCCGTTTGTGAAAGAAGATTGTGTTTTTTTAATATTTTTTTAATGTTGCAACGTAAAAGCGTTTTAAAAACATGATGAAATCAAATTTGTTCCGGAAAAGAATTTATAGAAACAGAACGAATGGACCATATATTTCGATTTTAAAATGGTTGGAATTCTTCTAAAAGGTGGCTACAAAATTGTCTTGATTCTCGTGCTTGTGGGGTAGCAGGACAAGAACAAAACACTTGGTAAAAAAGATTGGCCTGGGCGAATTAACTGATTGTTGGCTCTCTCAATGTTTTGGTTTCTCTTTTGATGGAGCGTTTCAAAATTATATTTCCTTCTCTTCATATAAGTCTTAGCATCATGAAAGAGTTTGTGAATGCCCTTGAGAAAGATGGCTACTGTTTCAAATATATTTACATGAAATTTCCAGACTTAAGCATAGTGAAAATAAAGGTGGAATTTTGTATTGAACCCGGATTTGAAATGTAATAAATAACGCAATTTTTTGTAATTTTATGAATCCTGCAGAAGAGTGCTCAGACGGCTTTTACGAATGTAATAAAAAAAACACTTTTGGGAAAACAAAGGCGGCCAACTACAAATAACTTGTTGAAATATTACTCATATATCTTTATCAACTGGATGAAAATAGGAACATTAAGTTACATTTTTTATATAACCATCTTTCCCATTTTCAGAAAATTCTATGTGATGTTACCACATAAATTTACTTTATGTGTCTGACAGTGTCGTAGATAGGTTTTTGTATCGGAATGTCTTCGATGAGTATCGATAATCGAAATAATCTGAAGAAAAAACAAGCAATTTTGACCAAAGTTAACATCTTACAGCTTAACATCACAAGTGCATTTTAAAAGTGTTATTATCACACAAGCGGAAAGTCAAAACATAAAATGGACAGTGAGTGCGTTGATTTGACATGGGCGCGTACGAATGGAGTGTATCCCTTTAAAGCACAAGTTTACATTGATATTTTACTTTTTCATTTTAATCTTAAATTCAAGCCATTATTAAAACACTACCAGGAACGCCACAATATAAAATCAACAGTAGGTTCTTTGATATGACAAAGGCGCGTTTGGAAAGAATGGTTGACTTTACAGCAAAAATCAAGCATGATACCTGACTTTTGCAATTTCAACTTTGATGTAAGCCATTATATATGAAAGAATGTAATAAAAATAAACAATAGGTTCTCTACAATGCAATATAGACTATAACTTATGAACTTATCATTGCAAGAGGCATATTAAGCTTCCTACAGTGCATCATGATTGGTCTGCAATTAGAGATGACAATCAATCGATTCGATTGAAAAATGGGCTATATCATCGATTTAAATGAAAATAAAAATATGGGAGTGTGAAACATTCGTTAATCAAAATTCAACCCCGGGCTATGTCGGGTTATAGCGCTAGTATATATATATATATATATATATATGTTCTCCCTGGATTGCCACCTTATCGTGGTGGAGAACCTTCTGTGTTCCGATGAACCCGAGAGCGATGCCGTCCGGAACCTAGGCTCCTGGTAGGGCCACCCATGGCGGTAAGGTTGAAGGGGAGATTCCAGACAAAGAGTGATCCAAAAGACTTGAACGGCTGATGCGGCGGATGATGACAATAATGACACAACGGCACTGAAGGCGGATGAAGGCTGCAACAGAAGAGAGTCTCCAGTCGTCGTGGTTCTCCATGCCATTGGAATCAGGCCCTCCTCTGCCAAGGGTGGTGGGTTGGTGGGTGGCTGCAGGCGCATCAGTTTCCCCACGTTAAAAGACATCACGCGAAAGGGAACACATCCTATTCTACATCATGGATGGAAAAGTCTTGTGACAGTTTTATCATTAAGCTCCCGGACTGAGGCAGAGAGAGAGAGAGAGAGAGAGCTCTCCCTTAATTCTCGGATAGAAAAAGTCCTGTGGCGACCAGGAAATGGTGACGGGAGCAGGACAGTGTAGTCTAGCAGCTCCTAGCTGCAACCTGGCACATAGGCGGTGGGTGCCAGATTCAGTCGCTAACCTCACGGACCGAGGCAGAAAGAGTTTTTCGGCAGCTTCATCCATGACTGAGCAGCCCTGTTTAGGATCAAGCTCACCCCAGTAGGGGAAGGGGGTTAGAAAAGGTACCCCTAAAAATAGCCTGCATCAAAAAAACCCGTCTGGACTATCGCATCCAGAGGGATCACCACCACGCGGTCGGAAAAAGAAAAACTTACGCCTATATTTTGGAACCTGGAATGTGAGGACCCTCATGGACAACAAAACAAGTGATCGACTCGAAAGAAGAACTGCCATTATCTCAAGAGAGCTAAGGAGGTTCCAGATTGACATAGCTGCGCTCTCTGAAACCCGACTGGCTGACGACGGGCAGCTGAGGGAGGAGAAAGGCGGGTACACCTTCTTTTGGAAAGGAAGGTCTGCAGAAGAGCCACGTATCCATGGCGTGGGCTTTGTTATAAAGAACAGCCTCATCCGCCACCTCAATGAGCCCCCTGTGGGCATCAACGAACGCTTAATGACCATGCACCTGATGCTTGCGGCCACTGTGATTAGTGCGTATGCTCCAACACTTGATGCACATGATGAAATAAAAGAGACATTTTATGCTGACCTTAACACCATTTTATCCGGGGCCCCCAAGGGGGACAAGATAATCCTACTTGGGGACTTCAATGGCAGAGTGGGACGAGACCATCAGCACTGGAGAGGAACGCTTGGAAGAGAAGGAGTTGGGAACATTAACTCAAATGGTACACTCCTACTGACTGAAGTTCTCAGAACATAACCTGATCATCACGAACACACTTTTCCGACAAAAAAACGCATTCAAAACATCATGGATGCACCCTCGAAGTAAAATCAGGCACCTCATTGACTATGTCATTGTCCGTGCCAAAGACCGCTGTGATGTGCTGAACACCAGGGCAATGACCAGTACGGACAATTATTGGACCGACCACCGTCTTATTCGCTCCATCATGTCTATCCATTTAATGCGGAAGCAAAGGATGCAAAAAAGACAGAGCCGACCAAAGCTCAACATCGAGCAGCTAGGCGATACCACTACAACACCTCTAGGCGGCTCTTAGCGCGGACCTGTCCAAGCAGTATCCGCATGACGCTGAAGAGCACTGGGACAAGCTGTCCTCTGCCATCATGGACTCCAGTATAAGCATCCTAGGGCAGAAAAAGCGGAAACATCAGGATTGGTACGATGAAAACTATACCGAAATCCAACAGCTTATAGACACCAAGAGGCAAACTTTTATCACCTGGCAGAATAACATCAATTGCAAGGTTAAAAGAGCTGCCCATGCCAAGGCTAAAGCGGCTGTCCAATCGACTGTCTGGTGGATCAAGAAGGCTCAGGAGATCCAGCAGTTTGCTGACTCTGGGGACACCAGACGATTCTTTGAAGCCACAAAAATGGTATACGGCCCCAGCTACCGTTCTCTAACCCTCCTTCGGTCTAAGGATGGGCTCACACTGCTGAAAGGAAAGGGAGAAATAACAAATAGATGGAAAGAGCATTACGAGGATCTTCTGAACAGGGACACCACTCCAGAGATGGAGGCCCTTGAAAAACTCCCCCAACAGCCCATAATTGAGAGCATGGGAGAACCACCCAGTCTGGAAGAGTTGCAAGATGCAATTAGGAAGATGAAAAACAATAAGGCGGCTGGTTCTGACGGCATCCCAGCAGAAATCCTGAAGAAAAGCGGGCCTGATCTTCTCAGACACATCCCTGCCCTGCTGCTCAAAATATGGGAACAAGAGAAAATCCCTGCACAACTTAGAGATGCCCTAGTTGTCTCCATCTTTAAGAAGGGAGACAAGGCAAACTGTGGGAACTACCGGGGCATTTCTCTCCTCTCTACCACAGGGAAAGCCCTAGCTCGGGTTTTGGCCAACAGGCTTACACCCCTTGCAGAAACCATCCTTCCCGAGTCCCAAAGTGGCTTTCGACCAAATAGAGGCACGATGGACATGCCTTTCACTGCTCGTCAACTCCAAGAAAAGTGTAGGGAGCAAAATTTACCATTATACATGGCTTTTATAGACCTTACTAAAGCCTTTGACTCTGTGAACCTCAAGCTCTTTGGCTGGTTTTTGCAAGGTTTGGATGCCCAGAGAGGTACATTCGGGTACTGAGACTGCTATATGACAATATGTCAGCTACAGTCCTCAGTAGTAGTGGAGATGAAACAGAGCCCTTCAGGGTTGACACGGGAGTGAAACAGGGATGTGTCATTGACCCAACCCTGTTCTCCATCTTCATTACTGCTATCCTCCATCTCACGGACAAACATCTTCCCCATGGAGTTCGGATTATGTACAGAACTGACGGGCGACTTTTTAACATCAACAGATTTAGGGCCAAAGGTCGAACGAACACCATATCCATTATGGAGCTACAGTATGCAGACGATAACGCTCTTTTAGCCCTCTCAGAAGAGGACCTACAGTGTACACTGGTTGCCTTCACGAGGGCGTACAAACAGCTAGGACTAACAATTAATATAAAAAAAACCCAAATCCTCCATCAATCACCAACAAACAGTACTCCAGTCTCACCCCCAAACATCTCCATTGACAACGCTAGACTGGAAAATGTGGACCACTTCCCATACCTAGGCAGCATCCCATCATCAAAAGCCAACATAGATGATTAATACAACACCGTCTCAGCTGTGCAAAGACCAAAATCATGGTATATAAAGCTGTCTTGCTGCCCACTCTTCTCTATGGATCGGAGACCTGGACCACATAAAGGAGGCACGTAAAAACCCTGGAGACGTACCACCAAAGATGCCTCCGAAAAATCCTCAGAATTAGTTGGAAGCACCGACGCACCAACACCAGCGTCCTGGGTAAGGCTGACATTCCCACTATCACCGCTACTGTTGCTCAACGCCAGCTCAGATGAACTGGTCATGTTGTCCGAATGCCGGATCTCCGCCTCCCAAAACAGATTTTCTACTCTCAGCTTGTTGAGGGAAAGCGTGCCCAGGGTGGCCAAAAGATGAGGTATAAGGACAACATTAATGCAAATCTAAAGCGGTTTCACATGGACCTTGAGACATGGAAGGACGTGGCTGGGAGCAGGTTGGCATGCAGGAACGCTGTCCACGAAGATGCTGCGCTTTATAGTAGTGACCTAAATCAAGCTGCTGAGGATAAACGCAAGCACAGAAAGGACAGATTATCAACCAGACACCCCAACCCCACCCCACCACCACTACCTTTATCTGCCCAAATTGCACAAGACAAATTGGGTCTAGGATTGGGCTCTATGCTCACCTGAGGACCCACAGAAGCCACAACGAAGGACAGTCTTACTCGGACACGAGTGACCGCCGATGATGATATATATATATATATATATATATATATATATATATATATATATGCATGTCATTATATATTTTTCAATTTAGATGTGTATATTTTTTATAATAGTTAATTACGTTTTATTCTTTGATGTAAATAGCTTTATTTAAAGTAAAATACATTTTCCTTTCTTACGCTTTTCTCAAAATCTTATTTTTATATATATATATATATATATATATATATATATATATATATATATATATATATATATATGCGTGTGTGTGTGTGTGTTCATACATCTATAATTACTCAATACTGGAGATTTTTGCAGTAAAAGTATCGCGTTTGGTTACATTGAAGGAGTTTGTCAGATTAACAGTTAGCCTATATATACATATATATATATATATATATATATATATATATATATATATATATATACACGAATTCTTATTTATTTGCTATAATGATAATTATTATATATATATAGCCAGTAGTGTTTAGTTCCCTAGAAGTACATCCAATGAAACAGCATGTGTCTATCAAATAATGCTCAATGAGTAAACAGAGCAGGTATATGAAGTTTATTTATACAAACATTGATCGCTACATATGTGCATACATGTTTCTGTAATCACCCGCATTGGGGGATTACGTCTTCAGGCCAAGAATTATCGTCGAGATAATTCTTGGCCTGAAGACGTAATCCCCCAACGTGGGTGATTACAGAAACATGTATGCACATATGTAACCAAATAAATTTCATATATATATATATATATATATATATATATATATATGTAAGAAAATCGTTTCTTATCGTTGAGCACTTTCAGTTGAATTAAGTCGGTCAATTTAGCTCTTATGCATAGATCATCGTATAACGATTAGATCACTCTGTGCCTGACGTAAAGAACATTACAAAAATTAAAAATATTTAAATTCAACATTATTTTACGCGGTTAATGGTAGCCGAATTGATACGGTCTTTGCTAATCAAGCCAGAGATGGCTTGTGTTGTCGTGTTCGAATCTGTCGACTGGTGTTAATCGTGATACCCTGCACTGAAGATTCCGGAAAAGATGAAACACGAGTGTTTGTAGGTATTTAATTATTATAGTAAAACAATAATAATGTTATTGTTGGTTTTATAAATGAAAACGGTATTTTTATGTAAAAAAAAACTAACGATTATTTTATTAATAAAAAGCGTACACATGCTTATTAGCTTGTTCTGACAGAAGGGTCGTGGTTTTAAAATTGAGAGAAATAAAAGAAAAGTAAACGCATTTTTTAGATTATATTTATATAAAAAAATGAAACGTATTTTTTATTATATTTATAAAAAAAATAGACTTCCAGGACAATCGACTTTTATAAAAGAAAGAAATTATAAAGACGGCGATTAATGTCATCATTGTAGTTAAAGGTAAAAAATATGTAAAAAATTGAACAAAATAAAATCAATAAAATTTGTTTATTAGAATTTCAGAACTGAGATAATGTTTCAATGCTTAGGTCGTGTGAAAACGCATTAATATGTCTAAACGAACCGGAGGTGGCCCAGGGCCTTGCCCGGTCATAAATAAATATTGTGATAATGAGATGGAGGCAAAAATATGAAAGCAGGGCTTGGGTTGCATCATCCAGAGGCGAAACCAAAAGCAAAATCTTATAAGCAAAAAACTCTAAGTTTTTTGTTCACCGTTAATTTTACTGTATTTTTTTAACATGAATAAAAGATTTAATATCTCAAAGTGTAGTATCTGTTCCGACATATACTGCAAGCTATGACTAGCTATGACTAGCAAAGACCAGATGTGGGGGCAACCCTACATGCCTGACCACTAACCAGCTCCCATTTCCTACCTCTCGGGAGCTGGTCCCCTTTTTCCCTTCCCCCTCCCTTCACTCCTCACATTAAAAATCGGCCTTGTGCCTAATTTGCTCGGTGGGGGAGCAAATAAATACCATCTGTTCCGGCAGATACTGCAAGCTATGACTAGCAAAGACCAGATGTGGGGGCAACCCCACATGCCTGACCTTTAACCAGCTCCCATTTCCCACCTCTCGGGAGCTGGTCCCCTTTTTCCCTTCCCCCTCCCTTCACTCCTCACATTAAAAATCGACCTTGTGCATAATTTGCTCGGTGGGGGAGCAAATAAATACCATCTGTTCCGGCAGATACACTGCCCGAAACCCCCTCGGGGGTCCGGGTGACAAGATCAAAGTGTAGTATCTGTTCCGGCAGATACTGCACTTAAGATAATTTGTACCAGTCAATGGAGGGGAAACCCTCTATACTGGGACAATTATTATTTTTGGTAACCAGAGTGCCCCCTTTTTGCCTACTTTTAGGGGAGCTGGTTTTTACCTCACATTAAAAACGGCCTTGTGCCTAATTTGCTCAGTGGGGGAGCAAATAAATACCATCTGTTCCGGCAGTTACTGCAAGCTATGACTAGCAGAGACCAGATGTGGGGGCAACCCCACATGCCTGACCTTTAACCAGCTCCCATTTTCCACCTCTCGGGAGCTGGTCCCCTTTTTCCCTTCCCCCTCCCTTCACTCCTCACATTAAAAATCGGCCTTGTGCCTAATTTGCTCGGTGGGGGAGCAAATAAATACCATCTGTTCCGGCAGATACTGCAAGCTATGACTAGCTATGACTAGCAAAGACAAGATGTGGGGGCAACCCCACATGCCTGACCTTTAACCAGCTCCCATTTCCCACCTCTCGGGAGCTGGTCCCCTTTTCCCCTTCCCCCTCCCTTCACTCCTCACATTAAAAATCGGCCTTGTGCCTAATTTGCTCGGTGGGGGAGCAAATAAATACCATCTGTTCCGGCAGATACTGCAAGCTATGACTAGCTATGACTAGCTATGACTAGCAAAGACCAGATGTGGGGGCAACGCCACATGCCTGACCTTTAACCAGCTCCCATTTCCCACTTCTCGGGAGCTGGTCCTCTTTTTCCCTTCCCCCTCCCTTCACTCCTCACATTAAAAATCGACCTTGTGCCTAATTTGCTCGGTGGGGGAGCAGATAAATACCATCTGTTCCGGCAGATACTGCAAGCTATGACTAGCTATGACTAGCAAAGACAAGATGTGGGGGCAACCCCAAATGCCTGACCTTTAACCAGCTCCCATTTCCTACCTCTCGGGAGCTGGTCCCCTTTTTCCCTTCCCCCTCCCTTCACTCCTCACATTAAAAATCGGCCTTGTGCCTAATTTGCTCGGTGGGGGAGCAAATAAATACCATCTGTTCCGGCAGATACTGCAAGCTATGACTAGCTATGACTAGCTATGACTAGCAAAGACCAGATGTGGGGGCAACCCCACATGCCTGACCTTTAACCAGCTCCCATTTCCCACCTCTCGGGAGCTGGTCCTCTTTTTCCCTTCCCCCTCCCTTCACTCCTCACATTAAAAATCGACCTTGTGCCTAATTTGCTCGGTGGGGGAGCAAATAAATACCATCTGTTCCGGCAGATACTGCAAGCTATGACTAGCTATGACTAGCAAAGACAAGATGTGGGGGCAACCCCACATGCCTGACCTTTAACCAGCTCCCATTTCCCACCTCTCGGGAGCTGGTCCCCTTTTTCCCTTCCCCCTCCCTTCACTCCTCACATTAAAAATCGGCCTTGTGCCTAATTTGCTCGGTGGGGGAGCAAATAAATACCATCTGTTCTTCAGATGCTCCACTTCAATTTTTTGTTCTCTGTCAGTGGAGGAGAAATCCTTCACGACTGAGACAATTTTTATTTTTGTTCCTTTCCTCCACGTTAAAAAACGATCCTGGTATCTAACTCTGTCCCGTGGGGAGGCATTGTAAATAGGAACATTAGCGAACGCACAATCTATGGGTCCGGGAAGTTTTAGCTTTATAAAACGGAAGAACAGAACCCGTTGAAAATAAGGTATTTATGTGATCTCCTTATAGACAAACTACATTTCTACATTAAATAAGTGACGATTTTTTTCCAGATTTTCAATATTTTTCGTCCAAGATATGCTTTTGCTATCGATACAGACGTTTGATATTTATTAAATAGAAGATAACTCTTTTGCCAGATTTCTTCTTCCTTTTACTAACAGCTTCTGTTTCAACGAGTAGAGAAAAATCTAAACTGTTTATTTGCCACGTCAGAGTCGAGCCTTCTTGTCAGTGACGTAATTGATGGAACACGTAGCTTAAAGAAGATACAATGTAAAATTCTAGTCTAGTTAAGGTAACATTATCGAAAATGTAACATTGTAAAGCTATTGTTACACGTATACATTTAAATATTACTACTTTCAGAAAGATACTAAAAGGTACTAAAAAAATGCTTAAAAGGAATAATGAACAAATTATGAATATAAAAATAACTCAAAATGCTAACTCCAAAAGAATAAGTTTAAAGAGAATCATTAAAAAATAATGAGACTTACCAACGAAATTGTTCGATAATAAACGCCAAAGTTTCCATTTCCGTCATAAGTTGAAATATTATAAAACTATTTTTGTGTGACCCTCAGACAATTTGGATCTGAAAATAGAAAACAGCAGAATTGAAAATAAGTTTAATAGGAAAACATATTTTAGAAATGGTGAAAAAATTACGAATGCATGTATTTCCTTCATCTTGAATTTTTAATTCATATTAACCCGCCATCTTGAATTTTTGTTCTCTTTTTCGTTCAAGTCTAACATTTTCATTCGTAATTCGCTCTATTTTCATAGCTCTGTATATATATATATATATATATATATATATATATATATATATATATATATTACACAGTGATCACCACTTATCAAGGCCCGGAAGCCACTCAGGGATAAGGGTTATTGCAAGTACATTACGTTAGTGTGGAGATTTGATGAAGTCTTTAATTAAGGGGGCGGTTCATTAGGAATTTGTTAACCTTGGACTTGAAGGCATCCAAGTTGTAGTCTGGAGGGAAGCAGGCAGACGGAACAGAGTTCCACATGCGTGCAGTTCTAAGAAAGAAGCTTTGTTCATGGAATCAGCGTTTTGATTTAGGCACAGATATAGAGTGGGGAATTTTTTCACAGTGGATTCAGCTAGTTTTTCGTGAAAGATTGGCGAGGGGGGACCAGATATTGGAGTTCAGACGAGCACCTGCCATGGAAATAACGATAAAACAAGGATAGGCTCGCAACGTCTCTTCTGTGGGAGAGAGGTTGCAGGGTAGAGAAATGGGCATCCCCCACTTAGCCGCGAAGTCTATTTTGTACTCTGTCAAGGCAGGATAGGCTGTTTTTAGCAGCTCCTGCCCAGATATGGCAACAGTATTCCATCCTTGAACTTACTGGGATTTTATATAGATAGAGAATTGCATCAATAGTGAGATTTCTTCTGGAGCGGTAAAAGGATCCTACCATCTTTCCAGCGACGTTGGCAACAGACTTGATGTACGTGTTCCATTTCAGATCAGGAGTAAAGGTTAAACTCAGAAGCTTGTAAACACACGGGGCCTCACCCAGACGAGAGCCATCCATCACAATTAATGCCATATGGGGATCAGAGCGTTGATGATGTAAGGATAGGAGTTTGGTTTTAGATGCATTAAAGGTAATCAGCCACATCTTCCCCCACTGAACCACGCGCTTGAGATCAGAGGAGAGAGAATCAGAGAGAACTTTGTCATTTGCAGCCTTTGATGTGTTGCCGTAGGTGGTTGTGTCATCAGCATAGATGTCAACGAATGATTTAAGTATGTGTTTAGAGAGGTCATTGATGTAGATCAGGAAATGAGTTGGGCCCAGGATTGACCCCTTAGGGACTCCAGCATTTTTATTGCAGGCCTCCGATTTTTGTCCATCTAGCACTACTCTTATGAGCCTATCGGAGAGAAATGATTTAATAATTGAGAAAACATTTCCAGTTATACCGTAGTTGGAAATCTTGTGAAGTAGACCCTTATGCCATACCTTATATATATATATATATATATATATATATATATATATATATATATATATATATATATACATACAGAGTGTCCACAAAGTCACGCACCAATACTTTGAATTTGAATAAATGTTACTACTATAACTTTTCTAATTTTTTAACGTTTTTTTTTAATTAATATTGGTGCGTGACTTTGTGGCCACCCTGTATATATATATATATATATATATATATATATATATATATATATATATATATATAAAAGAGAGAGAGAGATATGGAAATAGAGCGTATTATGAATGAAAATGTTAGCCTTGTATGTTAATATTGACATCTGTTCATAAGGCGTGCATTCACTTTTTGCCAGGGATTTTGCTTTTAATGGCTACATTTTGAATTATTTAGAGTTGAAAATAAATTAACTCACAGACAGACTACTTTTCATTTATGCTGCTATATATGCATTGTTTCAAAAATCATTTTTTCAATGTTGAAGAAATATGAGGGGTGTACTCGTACGTTTAAAATGTTGAATTCATGCAGGATGCGTAAGTATTATTATAGAATCAATCATTTTATTGAATATTTTATATTCATAGAAATAATTTGACCGATGGACTAATTCACACACAAAAAAAACATGAAATAAAAACAAGAAATATAATGATGAAAATGTCGTCTATCGAATTCTGTTTCTGTTTGTTTATAAAATCACATAAGCTGATATTTGGTGGAGTACCGCTGCCACATTTTGGCAGGAGCTGCTAAAAACAGCCTATCTTGCCTTGACAGAGTACAAAATAGACTTCGTGGCTTGGTGGGAGATGTCGTTTTCTTTACCCTTCAACCTCTTTCCCACAGAAGAGACGTAGCGAGCCTGTCATTGTTCTATCGTTATTTCCATGGCAAGTGCTCGTCTGAGCTGCATTCTCTGGTCCCCCCTCACCAATCTTTTTCAAAAAACACCCGACTAGCTGAAACCACCCTCAATAATTTCCCCACTCCCTATCTGTGCCTAAATCAAAACGTAGATTCTATGAACAAAGCTTCTTTCTTAGAACTGCGCGCTTGTGGAACTCTGTTCCGCTTGCCTGTTTCCCTTCCGACTTCAACCTGGATGTCTTTAAGTCCAACACAAACAAATTCCTGATGAACCGCTCCCCTAAGTAATGACACCTTACAAATTCTCCAATACTATTGCTACACTATCCCTTTGATTACTGTACACACAATAACCCTTATCCAAGAGTGGCCATTGGGCCTTGATAAGTGGTGAACTCCATGTCGAAAAAATATGCAAACAAAAAGTGATTTACAATGATTTTAAATAGTACAATTGTTTGTTTTTATAGTAAATTGAACTCATTCTTAAGAAAACAGTAGAGATACACCCGGGTATGAAGAGATCATTCGATCTGTAGTCGAATACTCTACTACTGATCTATATCTTCAAATGGCAATAAATCTTTTTTGTTTTGTTTTAAGAAGCAATGATTTGCGGGGATTTTATTATTTCTCCTGGCCGGTGTAATGTAAAACATTCCCCTGCAAAAGTGTTTGTTTTTATTTAAAAGAGGAAAATACTGTTTTTAACATATGATTTTGACGATTTTTGAAAATTACTTGCTAAGTTTTTATTATTTTTCTTGGCCGCTGCAATGTAACAAAAGCCATTGTAAAACATTTTCTTTTTATCTATGTTTATATATAAGAAGGATTCTTTTGTTTTAAGATCGGATGTTATCGATTTTCGATACTTATTGAGTGAATTTCTGTACAAAAGATATCAGAAAATTGTCAGACATATAAATTACCTTTAGTGATCTTATAGGAGCTTGACAATTATAATTGAATAATAATTATTCGTATATATCTACAGACACTAATCCTTCATCTTATAAACCCTTCATCTTGGGTAGAGCACTGGCGTGAATGTTTTCACTTATTGCATAATCAACGTGATGCAAAGCCTTTTTTTTTTTTAAATAAACAAACAAATTGTGCCTTCCAAACTTGACGGCCAAATCTAATATATAAAAGGCTGTATATCTGCCTGTCTGTTTCCCTATTTTCCAACTCTATCTACACCGAAACGAAAAGACGCAGAGCGGCTCAAGATACCTCAATTATTATTTTTTACGGTTCTCATTTTATGGGTCTTAGCCGGTTAAAATAGTATTCAAGGGATACAAAAGGGGTAAAAATCGTTATGCATTCTGTACATTCATCGTAGTTTATTTTTATAATATTATTTTTAAGCTGTTCGTATACATGTCAGGTTGGTACAGTGGTAACGTCACCAGAATTTAATGCTACAGTTTTGGTTTCGATTCTAAGTGATGTCACCTAAATAGTTTTTTTTATTACTTTTAGAATCACGACTCTATAATAATTTATACAAAATCCGGACAAACTAAAATATTATATTTAAGCGTATTTTCTACCTGGTCAAAGCCGTACCAGCTGGCTAGTGAAAGCATTTGAAGGTAAAAAATGAGTCCAACTTCAAATAAATGTTTTTAAGAGGTCAAAAATGGGTCAGTACTGTTTTACTGTGGGCATTCACATGACGCTACAGGTATCCACTCGATTAGCAGACCATAGATCACATAGAATATCTGTATTTTGCATGGTTTTCCCCGCCAAAAAAAGACTGATTTTCATGTGATTGCTTGTGGCTAGCTACACCGACATATATCACAAACATAATTCAACATAAAACAGAACTGAAATATCTGGCAGATTTTTTCTTCCGGATATCACGCTTCATTTTTGCATGCTCATATATTTTCTTCTAAAAACTATCACAGCCATGATAAACTAGGAGCGTCAATTTTTACGATCATTGGAAGCACCTTCCCAGCTAGACACGTAAATATCAAGAGCTTTAAGATTATCTGTTATGTGGTCCTTAAAGCGTTTCCTTGGTTTATGTTGTGGCCGCTTTCCTTGTATAATGTCACAATAAAGCAGGTAATCTCTCGTCACCCATCCTTGTCAGATGTCCAGTCTACCTCATCTGGTTGCGTATAATCAACTTTTCGATACATGGTACGCCAGCTTGCATGAAGATATTCGTATCAGATGTAAAAGAGTTCCATCTGATGCCCAAAATGTGTCTCAGAAAGTTCTGGTGCACTCGCCCCATGACATTTATGTGTCTACCATAAGTTGTCTAGGCTTCAGAAGCGTAAAACAGAGATTGTAAAATACAAGATTGATAGACACTGATCTTTGTACCAAGGGTTATACCTCTGTCAGACCATATACTAATATACCAAAAGCCTTAGTAGCACGCTGTATCTTATAGTTCACCTCAGCATCCAGGTTCCGTCTCTGGCAAGAGTGCTATCCAAATAAACGAATGTATCAACCCCGGTAAGCCTCTGGCTGTTAACAAAAATATTTGGTTCCACATACAAACCACCGGGTGGAGGTGTGAATATAACCTTAGTCTTCTTAAGACTAATTGTAAGCCCAAAAGATGCATAGGTCCCTGAAAAAAATCCATGATACCCTGCATATCTCTCCCACCATCGGCCACGAGATCAACATCATCTGCGTAAAGCAATTCAAGAACCAAGTGCTGAAAGACTCTTTTGGAAGAATGAAAACTACACAGATCAAAGACTTTAATTGTCGTTCTGAAACGCAAATAAATATCCAGAAAACAATCATTAAAGGCATGGGAAAATATAGTTGCAAAATAAATAGAAAAAGGTGTAGGTGCTGGTATATCACCCTGCTTCTTGCCATTGTCAACTGAGATGGGTTCTGATAGACATTCATTGAAGTTTAGGTGAGCCTTCATATTAATGTGGAGGCCCCTGAGTAACCGTAGAAATTGCGGTGGGCATTTCTGTTCACCGTACCAAATGCCTTGGTAAAGCAGCAAAACCAGAAAAAGCGGAACACGGTATCCAGTACATTACTCTTGCAACTGCTGGGCAGAAGAGAGCATGTCCATGCTCCCTCTGGCCGAGCGAAAGCACCTTTAACTTTCTGGAATGGCAGATGGACAAATATACTTGTACAATTTATTGAGTAGAACTTTGGAAAATACTTTGCCAACTGCTTCACACAAACTTATCCCACAATAACTCCCACAGTCGGTTCTAGACGCCTTTCCGATATGCACTGGTATAAGAATTGCATCAATCCAGTCCTGATGGACGGTAATATCCTTCCAGACATCATTAATAAGATGACTAATTAACGAAGAAACTTATCACCCCCACGTAAGAGGACTTTACACAGGAATACCATCAAACCTGGTAGCTTCCCAATATTTACTTCCTTGATTCCATCTCTAATTTCGTATATATATATATATATATATATATATATATATATATATATATATATATATATATATATATATATATATATATATATATACTAGCATACCCGTGTGCCAGCATTGTCCGGTCGTAAAATACGCTTCAATATAATATTTAATCGATTCAGATTTTTCTATTGATATTGATATTTTAATCAATATATAGTATTTTTAAAAAGTTTTTTTTTTAATAAGGACTTCAATGTAAGTCTTTTTTTAATTAAGACTTCAGTGTAATATTTTTCAGATAGAATCGAAAATAAAATATGTAGCTCTTTAGTAGTATTCTTTACCTTTTGTGTTTATGCCACATCCATATCATACCTTGACAGATTATTCAGCTAAATATATAAATGAATATTTACGCATGTGTAGAGAATTCACATTACGTCGAACTAGATCTGCTAAGTTCTATTTTCTTAGTTTGGACGCATAAACAGCACTTTCTGCTGCTGGTGATTAAATCCATTGTTCTGCAGGTCCGAATACTCATTTATCGTTTCCAGTCTGTTGACACAAAATTGACAGAGTTATTAAATAGAGACCGTTCCATAGAGGGACGCATCTATTCAACGTCTCTGTCTCTCTTTCTCCCGCCCTCTCTCTCTATGTACATATATATATATATATATATATATATATATATATATATATATATATATATATATATAAGGTTCCCCTCAATTTATATGAACACTATCAACGATCTAGAAGTGCCCCATTCGTTTTTAAAATAAACTTTTGCTGTTCTAAAATATGCAGACACTATTCTCTTGAATATCATCTGTGTGTGTTTGTGTGTGCGTTTGCATGCCCGCTAAAAACATTTGTCATCCTTATCGAAAAGACATGGACCTGGTATTGTAAAAAGAGCGATCTCTCGGACACCAAATATTAAAGAATATTAGAACGTAAAATATTTCATAATCGTTTTGTATTAAGGGGATCAGGTAAAAGTCTTAGTCTTGACACTGTTTGTTAATTGCGCATGCGCGAACGGTCGCTTCGATGGTTCATTTTAAAAAAGCTCGTGGTCCGATCGATAACGTGTTCACTTACGGACTTACAACATGTTCACTTACGGATTTTTACAAGTTCGCCCCGAGCAGCACCATTTTATCATGTTATATCGTTTTTTCTCTCCTATCTTTAAAAATTCTCAAATTTCTTACGCACGCCAACCACGTGGCATTTTTCTTTTAATAACACGAAAAGTTGGCACATAGGCTACGTTTTTAATTGACTCATATCATATTTAATCGTATTTTACGACCGGGTTACGCCGGGCGCCAAGCTCGTTAGTTGTATATATATTTCTCAAAATTCCTGCGCAAGTTGATTTATCATCATTATTTCAAAATGTCTTCCACTAAGCTCAAAATGTTTTTAGACATTTCTCTTCTCATAAATTGCTTGTTTTCTTCTCTCATACGACCCAGCTAAATTAAATTGTCCAAATCTTTGTATATAGGAATTTTTATTTACCATTTTTGTAGTTCAAAGAATCCACTTTGCCAACTCTCTGTACTTGAACTATTTTTAAGTTGCTTGGACGTTTTGGTGCGTAGAAACTTGACTCCGAGGGAAATAAATTATTAGACGTTTTTGATAGTTTTGAAATTTGTCTTGGCAATAAATTTTCGATTCGAAAAAAAAAAAACACTGTTTCATTTTTATGAATGTCATTAATCACTTTTGAAAATGTTAATCTTACAGGTCTTTTTAAATGTCGAACTGTCTCTATTATTCAAAAGCTCGCGTTGCTGACAGAATAGAAAGTGGATCTTGGGTTTCAACAGCTGTGCAACTCATTTTATTATATTTTTCTTTAGGCCTTTTATTTCAAGAGGGATGTTTCTGACAAAGAGAGACGAATCGTTGTTTTCAGAAGCAAAATCTATTCCATCTAAAACTTTGCATTGGCAAGTTTTTTGATCTTGAAGTAAAATTTTCTAACTTCTAATATCAAGTGGTTTCATGTCTTGTCTAGAGAGATTTCCATTACTTTGACTTAGAAACTTGATCTTTTTCGATCTGAAGCTTAATCTACAGTGTCCTTCTCGCTTCTTTCCAATGCGATCAAATCTCTCTCGATGCTTGGTTCTCAGTTCATTTTTGAATGTTTTTCTAAGTTTTTCCTACCAAAGGCCCTAATAAACTTGTAACGGTGCCCTCAATTTTTTTTACTGTGTCGTTACACTTGAAACCTATCAGACCCACACTTTGTCTAGTACCATCGCAAAAAACCCCAAACAAACAAATAAAAATGGAAAGAAATAAAAATCCGACTCGGCAACTTTTTTTTTAGTTGCAAATGAAATCCATTTATTCGTGTTTCTTCCTCCAAAACAACGCGTTTCATTATCTTCCAAAAGTCTTTTAGCTAATACATGTGCTTTTTAAAAGTATGACGGGCGTGCAATAAGTAATGCTCCTAACCCACTTTCAGTTGTCTGATCTAGCTGAAATTTTGCATGTGCAATGATGTATATCTCTACGGGTTATGTGGCTAATTACAGTTCTGAAGTTTTTGTGGTTTTTGTTTTACAGGTGTTTGAACTGAGTCAGGTGTGAAATGGAGCCTGTTGAATGTCGAGCAGTGATCCGGTTTTTGTATTTGCAAGGACACACACCACAGGAGACTTTTGATTAAATGAAAGAAACTTATGGTGATAATGCCCCATCATATGACCTTGTAAAACGCTGGCATCTTGAATTCAAACATGGAAGTCTGTGGAAACAGCTCCCAGACCTGGTCGCCCCCCTTCTGCCATTGATGAGGCATCTGTCCTTCAAGTTGAGGCTGCCATTTTGGATGATCGGCGCATTACTATTTGCCAAATAAGCCAAGATGTCAAGATTAGTACAGGGTCTGTGGAAACTATCATTCATGACCAATTGCATATGCATAAGGTGTCTGCCAGATAGATTCCCAGGTTGCTCACACTATTCCAGAAGCGAGAACGCGTCGAGTGCTCGAGGATGAATTTGGAGATGTGCCAAGAAGATTAGACAAAGTTTTTCAAAAGACATATTTTTTTTTACACAGTGGTCACCACTTTTCAAGGCCCGCAAACCACTCAGGGATAAGGGTTATTGCAAGTACATTACGTTACACAGGATGAAACCTGGGTCCATCACTATGATCCAGAGACCAAAGCCCAGTCAATGCAGTGGAAGCACTTGGACTCACCACCTCCAAAGAAGGCAAGGGTGCAGCCCTCCGTTGGCAAAATCATGCTCACAGTCTTCTGGGACCAGGATGGAGTAGTGATGACATTTCCTGGCAAAGGGTACCACAATTACAGGGGTCTATTATGCTTAAGTTTTGAGGAAATTAAGGGAAGCTATCAAAATCAAGAGTCGGGGCAAGATCAGCAAAGGTACCCTCCTCCTGCAGGACAACGCTCCGGTCAACAACTCGCATGTAGCCAGATCAGAAGCACGGGCGTGTGATTATGATATCTACCCCATCCTCTTTACTCTCCTGACCTTGAACCCTCTGACTTTCACTTCTTCCCAGCCATTAAGGTGTTTTTGAAAGGAAAGCATTTCCCAGATGATGCAGCCTTGATTTCTGAAATCACGTCATGGTTGAGGATCAACCTGGTGTGTTCTACAAAAACGGTCTCCAGAGCTGCATCAAAGGATGAAAGAAATGCATAACTCTGGTTGGTTCCTATGTAGAGAAAGACTAATAACTCTGCCAAGTTTCGTTGCTCTACTGCTATGGGAAGAGGATTAGTGACATTACTTATTGCACGTCCCTCGTATTTCTCCTCATCAACTCACGCTGGCCGTTAGCCTTCGATTTCACACGCCTGTCTTGTCCGGCACACAACTTCCTTCTCTCCTCGACCACGTGGTGTTTGTATCTCTCCTTTCCTTTAATTGCAATTTCGCATACACTTGCTAATTTGCATACGTGCTTTAACGGCTGCAGTTGCTAATATTTTGCTAGCCAGCTATTGTACGACTGCGGCTGGTTTTCTTACATGCGCTATCTTATAAACTACTTGGTTTGCAACTCTGAGCCAGCCTAAACGCCGTTTGCAGACTATTGGTCACACTAATTGTTGGTTAGTGTCTTATCTGACGTTTGGTTGTTGTTGTTGTTGTTGTTGTTGTTGTTGTTAAATCATGATGTTAATCATCATTCATGGTGGGTTTGTTGGCATTTATTTCCGTGATATCTTTTTGTTAAGAATTCTTACTAGAAATATATCGTATACTTACGAGAATTACAACGTGCATGTGTTCAGCGTTCCTAATTAAAAAGTGTTTCTGTGGAACGAAGTAGATTCAGACTTGGTATATCCAGGTTGTCAATTCGCGCCGTAAACCACTAAACTACTGTCATTTCTTGCTTGGTAGTTCAACTGCTCTATCGAGTCTTTGTAAAACATTTAGAATAAAACGCATCTTATATTTTCTGTTGGTTTTGGGGTGCCAAGTTTCATTTCAGTATAGCAGTGTGAACAAAGTTTGCCGGTATAAAATCTTGATTTAAATCTGAAGATGTATATTTTTAAGGTATTTGAAAGCTTATTAAATGCTACTGAAGCTTTTTTTTCTATTCTACCTTGCAGCTACTTGTCCATATTGATTTCTTTATTCATTGATTTTCCTAAGTAGGTGATCTTGACAACTATAGTTGTTTCGTTTTGGTCGATACAGACGTTTCTAGATGGCTGATGTGCTGTTAGATTAGGCGGGGCGACATCGAGTTGCCTTGCTGATTTTTATTAATGCACTATTATTATTAAAAATAAAATGTTTGATAATGAACATTCCTAATGTGTTTACTGCTATGTAGAAAAAGAGATGCAGAGAGAATGTTTTGAAAAAAGAAATGTATAGTAAAATGTTTAGCTTAAGTTAGAACAATCAAGGAAAGAACGCAGTGATTAAGAAAATATGTTCGTAACAAATGGAAAAACATGATTTGAAGCCACATGTTCAAAGACGTGTGTTGCATTACGTCACACCAAGGAATAGTTTTAATATAGAAAAACAGTGAGTTAGTTTGAATAGAGGAGGGACAGAGATCTTCTTCAGATAAAGTTGGCTTCAACTAGAGTCAGAAATGGCGATAGTCAAAAGCAGTGTTGTAATTTTTTAAAGGGGGAAAAACAAAATAGAATAAAAAGTTACCGAAAATAAAACTCGAGGTTTTGTCATTTCTTAGGAAGAATTGGTATTGCAGCTTTCAGTCTAACAAGACCAAAGATGGACCAGATATGATCTCGATTGGTCAGATGAAGAAACCCCAAATAAGTGTTATCCATTCTTTGTGTTGTAAAAGTATTTACCTATAATCTTGTCCCGTCTTACACTCTAATTAAATCTACATACATACATAACGGACTCTAGATTAGACGATCACAATGCTAGACGGTCATAAACGAACCCACATATATACACGCGTCGTATAAATGACTGTTGCACGTATATATAAACGTATATACACTCGATTTACACGCATTTTTGGCAGAACATTTTATATCACGCAACGAACATTACATAGATGATTATAGAACATATACACGGGTTGATCTCCCCGTTTGTACATCTCTGTTTTATATACATTTTTGACACATACCTCCACGTTATGCAGAACCCCGCAATGAAACATTGTTTCGGTGAGCTTATTTGAGTTTAATAAGCTCTGATACAGAAACCAAATCTTTCGGCTTTTACTTTTACAATGACTTGTAAGTCAACGATTATCACTGCTAGTGAAGCAATATCGTATGTAAAGTAAAAATCAGTAAAGTATACACTTTTTTATCCACGTTTTACCTTGAACATGGCAAAGAAATATGGCAAAATCAAACCTGCTTATAAGACTCCAGGGATAATAACCACAAGCTAATTTTTCTTTTCAATGACACAACAATTTCTCGTTTTAGTTTCTCTCTGACACTTATTTACTGATTAGTAAGGAGACTCGACCCTGCCCAGGATTGAATGAGGATTAACGAATGTTTCACGCTTCCAATACGTTTTTCATATCAATCGGTGAAATACCCATATTGTTAATCACAGTGAATCATTGCTTGCTTTAGTTGGAGACCCAGCGCAGTGCGCTAGGAGAAAACTCACACACCTCCCCACAATTACTTAATCCCCACTAAATTGTAGTCTATGTTACACTGTAGAGAACCTACTGTTGATTTCATACGATTATTTGTTAATTTGTTTTAATTAAAGTTTAAAATTCAAAATAAACACTCATGGTTCAATTGTGTTATAAACAGATTCATTTTTGAATGCGCCTTATTCTATCTACTATTGATTTATCAACCAAGTCTTTCTGCATATGCGGTAATGAAGCATCTCAAATATCCTTGTTATGTTAGGCTATATAAGGGTGTTAATCTCTGTCAAAACCGGATTCTTCCTTCTTTAATAGAAAATTTCCATGACCGATTCCCGATACTTACTGGAGGCATTCCGATATGTAACCTAATTAGGAATTATTCCAGACACATAAAATTAATTTGTGTGAAATTTTAATAGAGACAACCTTTTTGTAATCCATAGGAAACGAGCTCTCAAACACAGACTAAATGTACTTTATATATTTTGTGTAGAGATTAAAACATATATTAAAAGTTAAATATTGGCGTCCGAGTAAATAAAAAATTCAAATTCCAGTAGTTCGATGAAAATAACATTCAGAATAAAAAAACTCACCTGCAACGGAGGATCTCTAGAATAACCGAATATAAATTCCCATCCACAACGATTCAATAGGTCTAGGCTATTAACCACTATGTTATGCAATTTTTTAATCACAATTATAGATAAATTACGTCGTTATAATAAAATGCTACATTTTATCCTGTGAGCAACACCATCACAATCGCGACATCTATAGAGGAAGGAGTAGATTCGTCCAACTCTTTGGCAGCACATTCCCAAGGACATCAATTGTTACAGATGCGTAGAAAATATTGTCAACGCGACTGCGAAGAATGTGGGCTCCTTCTATTGAGCTAAAAATATACTCCCATCTAATAGAATTCTATAACAAAGCCGTCATTTTTCCATGCATAGAATATCATTGGCACAGCTGTGCTATGAACCAACTGCTAAGATCTTTCGATTAGACAGAGCCCCAAAACATCCCAAACCATATAAAATCTGCACTGTCAACCAAGCTCCAACCCCTGTCCAATCGCTGCATTATTGCATCGCTCTACGTTTTTTTTTTTCAAGTATATTAATGTATTGGGCTCTGACGAAATCAAAGCATTGGTACCCTATCGTCGTACTCTCGACTAACTCCACAAGTAGCAAAATGCCACAACTTTATTCTAGAGATGCTCCGATGCAGGTGAGATTTATTCTGAATGTTTCTTTTTTCATCGAACTGCTGGACTTTGAAATTTCGTTATTGTTTTCTGCTTCGTCTCTACAAACATACAGAAAGGTGAATATAAAGCAAACACGCATCTCGTTGGTCAACTCCCTAACGAGAGTGTTTCTAAATTTGCCACTAATTTACAGTATCCTCCTTTTATGTCTGGATATAAATATGCATGGTTTGACGTGAATCTAAGTAAAAATATATTCCGGCTTGTTTGAACTCCAGAGCTCAGGTGAATACATGAGGTCGAGTGTTTTGCATTTAACAAGTTATGTTTAGTAAACACTTTTTTTTTAAAGGCATAGAAACGTGTCTATTATTTTTTTTAACACAGTGATCACCACTTATCAAGGCTCGGAAGCCACTCAGGGATGAGGGTTATTGCAAATACATTACGTTAGTGTGGAGATTTAATGAAGTGTTTACTTAAGGGGGCGGTTCATTAGGAATTTGTTAACGTTGGACTTGAAGACATCCAAGTTGTAGTCCGGTGGGAAGCAAGCAGACGGAGCAGAGTTCCACAGACGTGCAGTTCTAAGAAAGAAGCTTTGTTCATGGAATCCACGTTTTGATTTAGGCACAGATATAGAGTGGGGGAAATTTTTCACAGTGGATTCAGCTAGACGGGTGTTTTTCGTGAAAAAGGTTCAAGTGGTTGTCTGAGCCGATAGGATGCGAAATTCTACATAATAATAAAAATGGTTACAAAAGTAATTAATATCGATATCTCTTTTGACAACATATTAGTAAAATAGCAAATTATTAGTGAATTAATAATTGGAATTTATTTTTATAAATGCTGCATATCTTATACTAAGTTAATCTTCTCCGACTTATTCTGATATAAGAACAGAACAGCTGTTTCACTCTCTTCCGAGATTGATTAAATTAATACAGATTTTATCAGCTTAATACATTATATTTCACTCGACTTCTCTGGCAGGTGCTCGTCTGAACTCCAATCTCTGGTCCCCCCCCTCGCCAATCTTTCACGAAAAACACCCGTCTAGCTGAATCCACTGTGAAAAGTTTCCCCCACTCTATATCGGTGCCTAAATCAAAACGTGGATTCCATGAACAAAGCTTCTTTCTTAGAACTGCACGCCTGTGGAACTCCGTTCCGTCTGCCTGCTTCCCACCGGACTACAACTTGGACGTCTTCAAGTCCAATGTTAACAAATTCCTTATGAACCGCCCCCTTAAGTAAACACTTCATCAAATCTCCACACTAACGTACTGTACTTGCAATAACCCTTATCCCTGAGTGGTTTCCTGGCCTGGATAAGTGGTGACCACCGTGTAAAAAAAACCTTCTTTCTGCGTTGTCACTCTAATAACCATCAGTTTACTTTTCCTAGAGTTTTCAATCTTTCGTTTTAACGTAACATTATGTAACATTAACGCTACATTTATTCATACGAATCCAATATTTCTGCATACATACCTTCGTTGTAAGCAAGTATCAAGTTTGCGAAATTAGTTCTACTTGCCGACAACACTTATCTATGTCGGTCGTTTAAAAAAGAGAAGCTAATATTTTTGTTTGTGGTGAACTTATGACAGTAAAAAATGATGTTAATTATACTATCCTATAAAATTACACTTATCAGTTTGCTTTGAACAAAAAAGGTATATAACGACAACAAAAAAGCGGTGAAATTTTGTCGATAATTTTATTTTTTTCACAGAAAAAAATGTATGCACGTAGAAGAACTACAATTGGCTTTAAATTAAATTATAAAACGCTTTAAATTTGCCAAAGCAATAAATGAATTGTGTTCCCACCTATCTTAGTTTAAATCCACCTACTTATCTTTATGCATTTCCCCCTCTATATCTCATTTTATATATGTGTATATATATATATATATATATATATATATATATATATACGGTGGAATGATGAAATTGTTGCTCTAAATAAAACATAGAGAGTTAGCGAAGGATGAATAGAATTGCAGGATAGAACAATAAATTTGTTGTCCTAAAGAAAACAACACTGCAACTTTATTTTAAAACTTTTTTTTAAAAAATCAATTCACGTAACTTAATTATGCAGAAAAGCTGACATCTATTCAATGTAACCGCCTTCAGCATTAATCATTGCATTGATACTTATCCGGAACTGGGAGAATGCCTTTTGCACAAACACCGGCGGGAACTCGGCTAATACTCGGCGGATTGTAGCGATCAGGTTGTGATGTTTGCGGCGTATGACAAAACGAAGTAGTCCAGCAGATTCAGGTCAGGGAGGATAGGAGCCAGTGAGATAAGGTTACGAGTACAAAGTCGTATAACTCTTGAATCCAAACCTCGGAAGGCCGACGCCTACTCCTGCGGCAAGACCCAGGGTTTGTTAGCAGCCATTTGATTGCCCCAAGAGATCATCACCCTCTTCAGCATATCCAGATACACGTTGGTGTTAACTTTCAAGTCGACTTCGAAGATGTGAGGTGGCATGATGTGGTCCTTCACGTGAAGACACACCTAAGATCATAATCCTGGACAGAAATAGTGTTTTCATAATCCTGGGCACGTCTTTATTATTCGGATTTGCATTTTGAGGGTGCTGGCAATGGTCCTGTTGTCACAAATTTTATCAGTAGAGAGCATAAGTTGTACAGCGACGTATCTTCGATCGATCCCGTTGAACATTGTGTCACTTTCACATATGACAGAAGGCGTCTATCGCTTATCGGATTTGTACAAATCTGGCCAACTAGTAGATGACCTGCAGCTAAAAATAAGAAAATCCGTTTTTATCAAATGGAAATGGAATAATGTCGTCTTTTCTATGGCGCGTTTTACTAATAATTAATTAATTACAATGATGTATATTGAGTTGATAATTTGAACGTAGTTCATCGGTAAATACACCATTCACCGATAATAAAGTGAATAAAGTCAACAAAGTGTATTAGAAAATACCTGGAACCTTGTATGCCTTTAACACAGTAAAAACTTATTTTGCTAGAAACAAAGTGTAGAATCTGTTCTTAAAATACAATTCATCTTTCTGACCTCAATCAGTGAAGGACCTATTTTTTTGAACTAATCAAGTTTTAATTTGCTCATTATCCAGAGTGGCCAATCATTAAAACAGAACTCGTGCCACACACTGGCCTCGATTGGAGGAAAACAAGAATTTCTGGCTATCAATAGCTAAGATCAAATTTTAGTATCTGTTTTGGATTCAGTCGAAGGATACAAATCTATCTTAATTGTTTAAGTATTTTTGCTCGATCAAGAGCCCCGTTCTAGAGCTACGGTATATTCCATCAAATAAAAAATGATTCTGCGTCCTTGTCCTTGCGGGGACTATATTTGTAAAATACTTCGTTTTCAATAATCTTCTTGCTTTTCAAATTAATTGGTTGAAAAAATAAATTGAGTTATCGACATGTTCAGATAGGATTGGTTTTCATTTACAGCAATCGAAGCAAGTTTGAAACCTTAATTTTACCTGAGCGGCCTTTTATAAATGTTTTGATATATACAATATTATGAACGAACCATAAGAAATTACTTTTTTCTTTCTAAAGTTATTTTAACGCCTTGTCTTTATTACGTCATCAAGTAGAAACATTGGTCGTTCAGCTTCTTTGTACACTGCTATACATACACAAGGAACGACAAGCAAACTATAAATGATTTAAAAAACAACAAGCAAAAACAATAGAGAAATAAAGAAAGAATTCAGTTGGTAAACGTTATAAAAGTGACAAACTATTCCCAATGACATTAAAACAATTATTTTATTCTTCATTTCGATTCTTTTTGTTTGTGTTTTTATTCTCACAAAAAAAAAAGGAGACGTTTAACGGGAGTTTTAGTGCGAAACATTTTATTGTGAACAAATAAAATTTCAATGTTATGTTCGTTTAAAACTGAACACAGGAAGTTGGCCATTTCTTATCAACGATGACTTTTAGAGTTTAATTTAAAACAGATATAAAATGGAAATTTCATGCATACCTCCAGTTTAAAAGTAATTCGTTCGATAAGTAAGTTAAGTTCGATTAATATCGATTAGGCCGGCATAAACAGCAAACACATAGATTCTATCGAACAAAAAAAACGCGCTATTTATCTCTCTATCTCTGTCGCGGTCTGTCTGTCTGTTATTCTCTCTCTCTCTCTCTCTCTATATATATATATATATATATATATATATATATATATATAGAGAGAGAGAGAGAGAGAGAGTGAGAGAGATATTAAAAATTCGACCTATATTTTTAATAGACTCTTCATCGACTCTATATATTATAACTTGTGGCCGTTTGCTGTATATTTAAGTTTTAACTTTTACTTCTCATTTTTGCTCCTTCGCACATGTACTTCAACACCTGATGATGATCGTGACAGCAGCAACGATGGAACTTTTATTTTTGATTTTGATAAAAAAAAAAAGATTATACGGAAAATCGAAAAATAAAAAAAAAAGAATCATAAAGAAAAGTGTCTCCGTTGCATTTAATAATATTTGCTTCAATGAAAATATGCTGTCTAAATGAGCCAATATATATATATATATATATATATATATATATATATATATATATATATATGTATATATATATACATATATATATATATTATATATATATGTATATATATATATGTGTGTGTGTATGTGCGCGTGTGTGTACGATTAGAACTCCGCCATAATATTACTTATTAGATTACATCATAAAAATATACGAAAGAAAAATAATATAAAAATAAATAAATATAAAAATTAATACATATGTATATGTATATATGTGTGTGTGTGTCTGTGTGCACGTATATATATATATATATATATATACATATATAAATAATATTTAATAAATAATGAAATTAAAATAAGAATTAGAAAAATAATTAGAAACTAAGCATATAAATAAACAATAAGATAATAAATATACATATAAAATTGAAAATGGAGAAATAAAAATATGTACACCATGAGAAAATAAATAACAAAATAAATCCAAGCCAAAACCATACAGAAACTATGATAAATCGTAAGAGACAGAGTTATCACGTTGTTAATACATAAATCACAGAAAAAAATGAAGTAATCTGTATATTAAGAAAGTAAGCTCATGGACAAAAATAGTTTTGCAACAACAGATGCCACAAGTTCAATACAGCAAGGCTAATAGCCACTATCTTATGTTTCTTTCGAACACCATTTCAGACATATTCAGTCGTGATAATAAAATACTTCATTACATTCTACGAGCAACACAATCCCAATCGCAACATTGTTAAAAGGATGGAGTCATTATTTTTCGTTCTAAATATTTAGTCCTAAAAATTCTACCACGAGTCACCGGGAAGAATTCTACACGTTTCCCATTCTGTGATATCACCGACTGTTACTGACTTATACCTACATAGATCTAATATAATCTTTCAAATTTCCGAGTCAGAAATAATAAAGGCTCCATCGCCCAAATCCGTCTAGTCTGATTGGCTGAGCTCTGATAATTCCTATATTCCAGAATGCAGTTCTTCACCTTATAAACGAATGATTACTAACATTAAAATATAAGACATATTATTCCGCCCGGCGTCAAGTTCATTTAATGCATCAGTCATTTCAGTCATTAAACGTTCAATAACCAGTCCTTGTCGTACAAAACAGCAACAACAAAATTTCACAGCACTTGGGATCGAATTTTTTAACCATTGAACACATTTTAACATTATATTTACATTTGGATATTTTAACACGCACTATGCACTAAAACACTATCTTTTCTATTAATATTTTTTGTCGACGAGTTATTTTTGTTTGTACGCGTGTGCGTGTGTGTTGTACACAAATCCCTTTAATAGTTGATTCGTAGATTTCAATTACACAGGGTGTGTAAAGGGGTTACTATTTCACCTACCTCTCTCGCTGCGCAGTGGTATTCATTTAATTCGTGCATGTGTGTGTTTGTGTGCGTGTGTTCGATTCTGTTGCTTGCTATTTCTACTTTTTTTCTTCTTTTTCTTCTTCTTCTTCTTCTTCTTCTTAATTTTCGATTTTTTAATTATCAGTTCATTTGTCTTTTGTTTTCTTAATTTTTCTTACTTACACAATTTAATTGTGTCGGGTTCCTATATATGATCTTAAACTATATCCAGTGATGAGCCCCCAGCTTGCGGGCTTTGGGGAGTGTGGAGCCACCCTTTATTTGCCATTGCTCCCAGGTCGAGTCTGACCCGGAGTGGTAGTACCTGTTAGGGTCCCAACTATGGGTTAAATAGAAACCAACTTGAAAACAACAAATACATTCTATTAAAATATCTTTCTTCAAAATCTTTGGATTCGGCATTAAATAACCTGAAAAGTGTTGATATGCCGTAAAACAAAAAAAAAAAACGAACCAACCAATTAATTGTGTCGGGGTTGGAATCTTTTATTTATGTATTACATTTTTAAAAACATTTAAAATGTAAAAAAAAAACCTGAAGTGTTACCGAGCATCTTCTTTCTTCCTTCGATGAGAAGCATTACGATTCGAAATATAATGGAATTAAGAATTTTACTTATTCTCCACTCCTAATTGATGTATCATCACTATTGAATAAATGAATAAATATGTATATATTTCAATATTGCTATGTTTTTATTTTACTAATATGCTCTCCCTCTCTCTTTATATATATATATATATATATATATATATATATATATATATATATATATATGAAGAATAAAACATGTATAAATACATTTGAAGCCAAAACTGCAACACGATTTTTTTTAATAAAATAAACAGATGTTTATTTTTAAAGAAATATATTTCGGGGTAAGGCTCCTTTATCAATCATTTTTTTCTCTTCTTCCACGACATGATGTAGTGGGAGATAGTTCGATGTTAGTTCCACGTGATGTTGTTAACTGCGGGGTTTTTATGAAGCCGGATAGGTGACGCGTGGTCGCGCATTTTGAAAATCTGGGTGGTTATTTTTGTGTATATCCGTTAGAAGTGTTGAGTGAAATTTGAAGAATAAAACATGTATAAATACATTTGAAGCCAAAACTGCAACACGTTTTTTTTTTATGAAATAAACAGATTTTTTTTTTTAAAGAAATATATTTCGGAGTAAGACTCCTTTATGAAACTTTGTCTCTTTGTGTGAGTTCGTTCCTTTTTTAACCCCGTCAAAGCAGGAAAGACAGCATACTCTAAGCAGTTCCTCCGTAGATGTAGCAACAGTACTCTATCTTAAGACGTATTTGGCTCTTATGCAGATGAAGGATAGAGCCACAGTAGCCAAATCAAATTAAAGACGATAATATATAAAAATGTTAGTTTTTAATGTTGTATGTATGGGACAGGTCCGAGAACAATTTTTTAAATATATTCATTTATATACCTCGATAAAACAGATGCATTCATGAGTGAACGGATTTGAAAGTATTAACGGAGAATTTTAAAAATATTTCAGATTTACAAAAGTCTAGAAATTTAGAGATGATGGAATTTTTACGGGAAAATGATTTAAAATATTAAAGTTCTGAATTTTGAGAATGATAGCTGATTATTTATAATAATTGTATGATCGGACTAGTCAGTGTTATTTGTGCAACGTTCCGGCCGGATTGTCCTTTGACTCTCTCCAGACAGATTTTTTTCCAACAAACAACAAACATGTCGGAGGACGGTCGAAGGCCAATCCTACCGAAACCTTTAAACACTCAATATGAAAACAATAGTCAGATCAATACAAGAATAAACCATTTTGCCAACGAGATTTTTAACGGATGTAAGTTTTTAATCTTCAAATAAGAATTGAAGTCTGAATAACAGAAATGGGAATACAATATTCTCTAATTGAACTTTTTGAAAAACGGACATAAACGTGTACAATAAATTAAGCTTTAAACACTAATTAGAACTGACCCTACGGGAAAAGAACGTAAAAAAACACTTAAGACATTAGGAAATGATCTAATAATACCCCCCCTTTTATTATGGCTTTTGGCCATTTATTTGTTCAATAATTGCCTGTTGGATCACGTGCTTGTAAGGCAACCATTTTAATGTTTTGCCATTACAATGTCTTCATGAAATGTTTGAAAAACAGTGTATAAGAAATAAATGCCGACAAAATCCGTCGCTAATTTTCATGAGGAAAAACATTTCAATTATAGGGTGAACTCCTCAAACTGTCAATATCGATTTGGTAAAATTATAGACAGTGAACAACGCTTTAGAGTATAATTCCTTAAAAAAAAAAAAAAAAAAAAAAAAAAACGCCGGCGCATATATTAGACAACAATGGTCACTTTAGTAGACCTTGTATAGAGTATAGTACAATATGAGAACTATTCAGAAAAACAGAACATTTATATATATACTAGCAGGGAGACCCAACGTTATTCGGAATGTCTCCTCATCCCCTTTAGAAGTGAGCCGACTGCACTGTTGATCTAAGGAGGGAATTACCTTCAACATAATGGCGACTACGTTACAAATAAGAGAAAGCATATTAACGGCGACTAACATGTGAATTTGAAAGTTTTCGTTTCACCTAAAAAATTCGTGTTAAAGGTTTCGTTTCTTTGCGAGTCTCTACTCACAATTGTCGGTTCATTTAAAAAAATATTAACAACGCTATAATCAGGTTTGACTGAGGCATTCTTTTTCTTTAGTCCTATTTTTGAGGGGAATGCGGTATATCCCTTATATTTTTTTTTTTACAAAGGCATCACCACATTATCAAGGCCCAGAGGCCACTCAAGGATAAGGGTTAAAGAGTGTACAGTAGAAGTTGGTCAATATAGTAATCATTAGTAATGAAAATTTGGTAAATTTAATAACTTATATGGAACGGCTCATCAAGAACTTATTTACCTTAGACTTGAACACAACCATATTGTAGTCAGCCGGAAAGCAGGAAAACGGAAGACAATTAATATAAAAGAACATATGTTTTTGTTCATTGGTGGGAGGGAGCGGGAAATAAATAGGTACACTGTAGATCACTTCTTGTCTTGTCGCCAGATACAGTGTATGGCGTTAGAAAGGCCATGGCATACAACGGATATCATAAACAATCAAATAACGCAATTGAAGAAGTAGTGGAAGGAGAAAACGAGTAAGTGAACGATTGTAATGAAATAAGAGAGGAAGAGGAAAAAGTGGAAAGGAAGATCCTTAGGGGAAAAGAGTGGGAATGAGAGAGTAGGGTAGAAGAGAGAGAATATAGTATATATGTTGAATTATGCCGGGGCAACATCAGGCAGACTTGCTAGCAGTCAATTAAAAAAATTATTATTAGTAGTAGTATTAGTAGTAGTAGTGGTAGTAGTAGTAGTAGTTGTAGTAGTAGTAAAAAGTAAAAAAATTAGATAATGAACATTATTCTTGTTTTGTTAACCGAAATGTAGAGAAAGGTGTGAAAAGAGAATGTTTTGAAAGAAGAAATGTTTAGTAAAATAATTAGCTTAACTAAGAAGCATTCAAGGAAAGAATGATGTGATGAATAAAATATGTTGCTATCGGATAAACAACATTTGTTAAAAACAGATAGTAAAACTTGATTCAAAACATCATGTGTTAAAAGATAGGAGTTGAATTACGTCATAGCAAGGAATTATTTGAATATATACAAGCAGAGTTAAGAGATATACCAGAGAGACAGGAAGCCGGAACCAGGAGAGTGACATAGACCGTCTTCAGATTAAGATGGTTCGAAGTAAAGGAGGTCAGAAATGATGATAGTTAGAATCAGCGTTGAAACTTTCTAAAAGAGGAAAAACACAATGGAATAAAATGTTACTGAAATAAGACGCGAAGTTCTGTATTTTTCCAAGGGAGAATTTCCATTGCAGCATTTCGTCAAACAGAACCAAAGATGGACCAGGTATGTTCCCGATAGGCTAGATGTAAGAACCTTCAAATAAGTATTATTTGTCCTTTGTGATGTAAATGTATTTATGTATATTTTTGTCCCGTCATAAGCTGCAATTAAATGTATATACAATCACAACGAACTCTAAAGTAGACGATCACAACACGAGACGGTCATAGACGGACACAGGTACATAAATACGTCATATAGTATAAGGTGATACGTATATAGACACATTCATTAAAATAACATTTTATACCATTAAACGGTACATGAATAAAGGCACGTATATATAAATTATAAACACTCGCGATATACCGTGTACAGAACGCCGCAACCCACATACCGTGTATATCTGAACAATAAAGTTTCGAATGTAATTTCTGCCAATCTTTTTTTACAACCGAGAAGGTAATAATGTGCATGCGTAACGGCTTTTCGAATAAACACCCCCAATCTCCCTATGTTAAGAACGGCTTTCGGAATAAACACCGGAATCTCTCCATCTTAAGAACGGCTTTCGGAATAAACACCTCCAACCTTCCCATGGTAAAAACGGCTTTTGGAATAAACACTCGAATCGCCTATGTTAAGTACAGCTTTCAAAATAAACACTCCGATTTTCCAGGGGGGGGTGAAACAATATTTTCTTCGTCGTCTGCTTCAGTTACACGCGTGCTTAACTATTCAGTTGTGGAAACAAAATGGCGACCAGGGATTATATTAGTTTTTATGTTGGATATCATGTTTTCATCTATGGAAAACGGCTTATCAGCCCCAAATTTTACAGTGATATTCGTGTTATACCTGAAAAGTAATTAAATTCCCCGTTTACAATTCCAAAAATGTCCCGAGACTTAAATAAACCAAAGAAAGTTTTCATTATTTTTAAACTAATTTTAATAAAATTTAGATTTGTTCAAAAACAATAAATTGCCAAGTGCAGTTGTCAAGTTATTACAATATTGTAAATATAATTATATTCTTTTTACGTTGTATTCCGAAACCATCCTACACCAGAATTTACATTATCAATTATGGTATACGAGAAACCCTCTAAAAAATAACACAACACACACATTCGAAACTTTAGAATGTTTGTTTTAAATGAATATTTGTTTATCTAAAAGAAAAAAAATGCATCAACCCAAGTAAGCGTTTCTATCAAAACTGTACTTAGAATTTATCCTCTGTTTTGGAAGATTTATTTAAAAAAGCATGACGTTTTTAACTGAATTTTTCGTTCGGGAGAGATTCCGGAAAAAATTAATTGTCAAAAAATATTTATCGTCTTAAAAGGAAGTAAAAAAAAATTGTAAGAAAAGTTTTATTTTCCCAATCTGTGAATAAATATGTTTCCGCTTACCGTAAAATACGTCCAAATATATTTAATATCCTGCAGAAATTCGCATTTTTTAATACAACTATATAGTATTAAAAAAGAAAATTACTTGATTCCAAAAAATTATATATCTATGTACGCGTTATTACACGGCCTAAACAAAGATGTTACTAGTTATAACCATATTTGGTGTATAATTACTATTTCCTGTTAATTTAAGTGCTATGTGGCCAATAGGTTTTGAATTGCCTGTTAATATATATATATATATATATATATATATATATATATATATATATGTGTGTGTGTGTTTTGGTTGGTTGGTTGTTTTTGTTTTACGGCATATCAACCCTTTTCGGGTTATTTAATGCCGAATCCAAAGATTTTGAAGAATTTTTTTTTAATAGAATATATTTGTTGTTTTCACGTCGGTTTCTATTTAACCAATAATTGGGACCCTAACAGGTACTACCACTCCGGGTGAGAGTGGACCTGGAAGCAATGGTAATTAAAGGGTGGCTCCACACTCCCCAAAGCCCACAAGCTGGGGCCTCACCACTGGATATAGTTTAAGGTCATTTTAAGGGGGACAGTTGGCGTATTCTAATGCCCCACCGACAGGGCCAGTGTGTGTTTGTGTCTGTCTGTCTATCTGTATGTGCATCTATGTGTGAGTGTGTTTCGGTATAAATAGTCTCTTTACTACTTAATTAGTTCCTTGTACTTATTTCGTCCTGGAAATGGCATGTGAACAAAGAACTTTGCATCTTAAAAGCCATTTCATGTCTTCGAAATCTCCTCCAACACAAACACGGTTTAATGCACCTCATTATTCGCTGACCTAATGATCTGCTTTTCCCTGGTACATATCAAAATTCCACTGTCGACATGATGAAAGTAAAAAAAAGGCATGCAAATCGAATCGCATATGTAAATCAACATTAACGGCGTATTCATATTTGCAAATTTGAATAACCCTTTCATTTTCATTTTGCATGGATTATATTCGTCATTTAAAATCCCGAGGCGAAAGGTGATTCTCAGATGCGTCTAACTATTCCTTTTTATGATTCTGGCCGTCTGTTCAATTTTCACGCTGGATTGGAAAATGACGTTTTATATAATTTTATTTGTAATCAATTTGAAAAAAAAACATGAATTGGAAACAAAAACAAACCCATAAGATACTACCAAGTCCGCTGTTTTCTTTTTATACAAGAATAAAAAAGCATTGGAAATGCAAAAGGATATAGGGATGGTATGCCAAAAAGTATACAAACAAGATAGCTATGAATGGCTAGGCACATGGAAATAGAATTGCATCCAAAGTATAGCCCTATAGCTTTTCTCCAATCTTCATTCCGTGCCATCATTACGGTTGTAAAAAGCTATAGGGCTATACTTTGGATGCAATTCTATTTCCATGTGCCTAGCCATTCATAGCTATCTTGTTTGTATACTTTTTGGCATACCATCCCTATATCCTTTTGCATTTCCAATGCTTTTTTATTCTTGTTAATTAGTATTTTTACTTACAGTCTTATTTTTAAACTTACATTCATGATAGTATTGTCTTTTTTAGGAGGCGGATCATTGCCGCCTCCATTAGTAGCAGGTCACTTACTGCTGGGTTTTAGGTCTTTGGGTTCTGGGCCTTAGGAGTTGCCTCTTGGTCCTCCATCGGTTCTATATTACATAGAGAGTGCTACCGCCTCTCTGATAAAACAGTTAGAGTATTATAAAGTTCTAAAATGTTCATACCTTCACTATTAAATTTTTCTTGGTTCATTCTTTGGCGTTTTGGCAAAGATTTGGCAGTTTTTGATATTTATATTTATAATAGTTTGTGCATGAGGCAGCTTTTTTCCCCTTGGTATCCCTGTTATGCCGTGCTTTTAAGTCAGCACGTGAGGCAGCCTTCTTTTTTTCTGGTTCTTTGTTATAAAGAGCAAGTGAGGCAGATTTTTTCCCTCGGAATCCCTGTTATACCGTGCTTTTGAGTCAGCACGTGAGGCAGCCTTCTTTTTTCTGGTTCTTTGTTATAAAGAGCACGTGAGGCAGCTTTTTCCCCTCGGAATCCCTGTTATACCGTGCTTTTGAGTCAGCACGTGAGGCAGCATTCTTTTTTCTGGTTCTTTGTTATAAAGAGCACGTTAGGCAGCCTTCTTTTTTCTGGTTCTTTGTTATAAAGAGCACGTGAGGCAGCTTTTTTCTCCTCAGAATCCCTGTTATACCGTTATTTTGAGTCAGCACGTGAGGCAGCCTTCTTTTTTTCTGGTTCTTTGTTATAAAGAGCACGTGAGGCAGTTTTTCCCCTCGGGATCCCTGTTATACCGTGCTTTTGAGTCAGCACGTGAGGCAGCCTTCTTTGCCTCAGGATTTGCATGATACTTAATTTTATTATTTCAGCATTTTTCTGATAGTATTCTTTTTGCTCAGATAATACCTTGACTTTGTTTTTTTCATAGTCTATATTTCTCTGAGCTTTTTTACTACGTGCTGACTTTGGCATTTTTTATTAAATGTAAACATATAACACTTATGTGTATCTTACTATAATATCACTTATCTTATAGCAAGACAACTCTCGTAGAATTGAGATACTGCCCCGTCACCAATAGTTAAAGAGTGGAACGGTATATACACCAATAGTGTAGTTGTTATCTTTATATGAAGTCCTAATCAGTGACAGTGTGAGGTTACTTGGTTAATTTATTGTAGTTTATTTTAGAAAACTTACTTGTTTTTATTAGTAGATTGTGTATAGTAACCACAATGTCTAGTTATTTTTGTGGCTAGGACTTGGATTTTGATTCTTTTTGGTCAGCTTCCAGTGAGTTCTTAGAAGATGACTTTCTTGCAGTTTCTTTTGCGGTTAATTTAACTTATTTCCTTTGGCGTTTGTTGAGTTCTTAGAAGAACTGGCCTGATCTACTTTTCTTAGCGAGCGAAGAGATTCAGCTGCATTTAACAATGGTTGCTATAGTGTATTTTTGCGCATGCGTGAGAATTTCAAGTTTCCTCCTTATTTTTCAATAGTTTGACAGTAGTCATGTGTCTTTCTGCCAAGAGCGACAGACGTCAGTGTTAGCCGTGATCGTCTAGAGGTTAGGACCCCACGTTGTGGCCGTGCTAACTTAGGTTCGAATCCTGGTCACAGCATTGACATTTTGTACATATTTTACAGTCCAAAATCTGAAGAATTATTTGTTTTTATAACATTGTTTTTTGACGTCGTACTTGCTGATAGGTTACTCTTATAACAATTTTGATCAACTGAGATAAAGATTTCGTGGTTTCATTAACGCTGGTTGGTTACTGTTTAAAGAAAAAAACCTTAACGTTCACCTCAAATATTCAGCGTCCAAGAAATATAGGCCACTGGCAAACTGGAACGTCTGTGAGCATCCGGTGTATTATTTGGAGCTGTCCCTTTTGAGAGAAGTTCCGTGTTCGAAGTGGTCTGTCTACATTGGGTATATAGTGTTTAATACTTGTTATTACACGTAATCTTATTTAATTATGGAGTTAGCTAAAAAGCGATGGGTCACTGCACTTCTCCGTGTAAAGAGCAGTCGATTGATGCTTGAACTGTTGTCAGAGACCGTTCGTACACCGAGATACATCGTCTCAAAAGAAAGAAGAAAGAAGAAGAAAGAAGAACAATTGGCCATTTTTGTACCCTTTTTTTGCTCTCTTTTGACATTTTAACCGACGTTCTGACACTCGCTGGATTCGTAAGACGCTTCTCTGTAAGAATATGTGCTTTTTGAAACTTATAAGTTGATTTTAGTTGAGATTTGGATAGTTTTGTAGGCGTATATAGGCGTGTACGGGCCATCCCTATATAGAGAGTGCTACCGCCTCTCTGATAAACTATTACTCATTGTTATAAAGTTAATGTACTCAATTAGAATGTGCTTAATTGTTTGTGGCGTTGGGCATGGTTTACAGATGAATTGATTCTTTTTTATTAAAAATACATAAGTCGGTTAAATGAGCATGTCCCATGTTTATTCTCGCGAGTAGTTAAGTTTTGTGCTTTGTTTCTGCTTTTTAATGTTTGGCATTATTTCCTGTAAGTTTGAAAATTTTCCATTGTTGTATGTATCGATATGCTTTATAAAATGTGAGTAAGGGATTTTAAAATTTGAATAAGTTGGTATATGTAATACATATTTCGCTGCTGAATTCGCTAATTCATTTCCTTGAATAAAGATATGGCCAGGTATCCAACAGAAAATATTTTTTGACTGCTTAATAGTGTCTATTTGTGAAGTGTAATTAGAGGATTATTTTTTTCTTAATTTTTAATTACTTTTAGAGCAGACTGAGAGTCTGCAAAAATTATATATTTGCAATTTTTGTTGTTAGAGATTAGACAATGTGTTAGGAATAGGACGTACAATTCTGTACTGAAAATGGAAGGTTTTGGGACGTTTGCTTGTTTTTTTTTAATTGATTTGTTGAGTACAACAGCATTGAATGTTGCATCATTTTGTTTGGACGCATGTATAGAAAGGTGTGTGATATTGGTATTTCAATTTGCTATTTTCTAGGTCATCTTGGAAAGTAATTGACTGGGTTTGTTTTTTGTGTATTTCTTTAAACTTAAATCTATCCCGGGGACTATTATTTTCCAAGGAGAGATTTCGAAGAAGACGGTTTCATTGATTTTTATTATGGACATATTTGTTTCTTTAGAAATGAGTTTTATTCCAAGACCAACATTTTGATCATATTTTCTCTTTTTTTCGAAGAGGTGTTTATAAATTTTGTTTAAAGTCCTATGGCATGCTGGACTGATGGGGTTTTCTATAAATTTTATGTAATATTTTAGTACAATATTTTGATTTCTGAGCTCTGGATGGGGTTTTGTGCCATTCTGAATGAACATTCTGCATTAACATGAGAGGTTTGGAGCGCCCCCCCAGTGTTAGTCTTAGTTCAGCGTGGCATATTGTGTTAGTGTTTTTTAAATATGATTTCCTGTTGGTAAATAAAGCTGTCAGATGTGTTATTAGTGGTTGGTCGCGTTCAATGCTGCCAAGACTAAACTAGTTTCATTCAATAATTACAAGAAACCCTCTCTACCACCCATAGCAATGGCCAACGACTCTTTATCTGAGAGTCCATCTTTCAAACTCCTTGGCCTAACGTTCACAGGAAACATGAGTTGGAACAATTACATTGAAGGCATTGCCAGGGCCGCTGCAAGAAAGGTGGGCTCTCTCTACCGTGCTAGAAAACTACTAACACCCGAAAGTATCCTGTACCTCTATAAGGCCACCATTCGCCCATGTATGGAGTATTGCTGCCACATCTGGGCTGGTGCATCTGCTACTAGTCTCTCGCTCCTTGACAAGGTTCAAAAGAGAGTCGCAAACCTGATAGGCCCTGAATTGGCATCTAAGCTTCAGCCTCTGTCCCATCGACGAAATGTTGCATCCCTCTGCCTTTTCTACAAGTATTTTAGTGGTGAATGCTCTGACGAACTGCAATCACTTGTGCCCCCACGACGTGAGCACCCTCGACAAACGCGACAGGCTGCTAAATCCCACCCCACACTGTAGAGATCCCTAGATGTAAAAGATCTTTTTACTCCAATAGTTTCTTCCCCAGAACCGCTAGACTCTGGAATTCCATTCCAGGTCCCTGCTTCCCCAACAGTACTGACGTGCAGAAGTTCAAGTGTAACGTGAACCGACACCTTGCTGCCCAAATCCCTACATAGTACCCCAGTAGTTGTTGCCCCTGATAGTAGCCCCCCTACACCAAAGTGGCAATTTGCCTTGTTTGGGGTGAAAATGTAATAAAAAAAAATTTAAAAAAATTAGTGATCTGACATTGTTAGACTAACAATGGCGGATACTTGTACATCTATGTTAGCACGCTGAATTTATCTTATTTAGAAGTCCGTTCTTAATATAAGGAGGCACGATTGTTTTGTAGCTCTACTTTATTTGTACTATTACGAATTAATAAACACAACTATTGAGAATTGAATTTAACTTGAAAATGCTATTTATATAATCAATCATTTCAACGGAAGTCTAAGTGTTTTAATGGCGACTGGCATATTCCGGCGGCGACGTGCGGTACCAGTCAGACGCGTGGAGATATTTACGAGAAATACACAATTACCGTTGTATACGGTTTGTATAATGTATTAGCACAAAAAACTCCATGAATAAGTAGTTTAAGATATAGATATATTGAAGCATAAAAACTGTTTAAAAATTACTGGGTTCGATATTAAATAACGCGAAAAAGGATTGATATGCCGTAAAGTAAAATACGCAAAGAAAACTCCATGAATAACTATCTAAATAAATTTGAAAGATTAAAACTTTTACCTAAATTATTGGATTCGGCATTAAAAAAAAGTTTGATATGCCATCAAACAAAATAACCAAACTACCAAACGTCTGAACAGTGAACAGTAATTTCACGAAAAGTTCGAAAGCATGATATCTAACAAAACGCTTTAAAAGTAGTATTTGAATATAAGTAATCTGAATATTCTGAATTAACAATGAAATACGTTGTCTGAATGATGATACACAAACGTTTCATCCGCCTACACTTTTGATTGTCATAGAAATCGATCACTTCGCCCATTTTTTAAATCAAATTGATTGGTTTCCTGCTTTAGTGAGGATCTTACCGTCGCAGTGTACTGAAAAAAAATTATATGCCTTCCGCAGCGATTAATCCATAATATATTACACTGTAGAGAATCTACCGTTGATTTTATAAACTTATCTGTAAATAATTGCTTCACTTAAAGTTTAAAATGCAAGAGTCAAATATTATTATTCAATTGTGCTCGACGGGAAACATTCATTCCTAAAGTACTCTACTTTTATAAGATAATCGATTGTTGATTTTATGAAATTATTTTAAAATAATCAATCGAATTAAAGTAAAATACACAAAAATCAAATATCATGGTTCAATTGTGCTCTAAAAAGCAACATTCATTTCGAACGCGCCCCTGTATTATAAAAGAATCAGTTAATTTTATAGCTGTGACTTTCTGATGTGCGTAAATAAATCTTCTTAAATGCACTTACGGTGTTAGGTTGTATAAAAGTGTTAACTTTGGTCAAAATCGGACTTCTTTCTTTAATCGGATTTTTTCGATTATCGATTTTCGATACTTATCAGACGTAATTCGAGAGAAAACCTATTATAGAACACACCTAGACACATAAAGTACCTTCATGTATCATTTCCAAAAAATCGGTCAAGTTGTTTCGGAGTCCATAGAAAATGAATTCACCCCTCCCCCCCCGTCCACACACATACACTAACAGAAAGCTGTTTTTTATATATGAGTAAAGATAATATGTTATACAAGGTTCAGATCTTTTAGACATATTTGGAAACTTTTGCTATACGTCTTCTTTGCTATTATTTCTTATGTTTATCTGTACAAAACGACATATTCTTAAGATGTGATTCGCTTGGACTAATCTTATATGAAAAGCAAAAGGTCGGTCATATGATGGGAAAATGGTTCTTGAAGGCAGTAATCAGCGAAGCCGCGCTAGGCAAGGCTTTATGTAGAGATTTATGGTTTTAGACATTCCACTGGAAACGTCGATTAGCATACGAATAAGAATTGGCGAGCAAGGGAAAGGGTAGAAATGTAAATCGTCGACTGGTTTAGCCAATCAGACGGTAAAACGTAATGTACACGGACAAACAAATGGTCGAAATTATAAGGATTGAACTGTTGGGCTTGATTGTAGGTTGTATTGGATCTGACCGCTATAGAACTTGGTTTTTATTCGTTTTGATTATTGAGCGGAATGTAAAGAGGCAGGGGAGACAATCAGTCATATAGAAGCTGACACAGAAATATAGAAAGAATACTAATGAACAACACATGAAATAAAATGCTGCATAAGGTGCATATATATATATATATGCCGCCCGCCGTTGCCTGGTTGCAAAATATTAGTATTCTTTCTATATCTCTTTAAACTTTAATTTATGCAGATTCCGTATCTATTATTATAGATTGATAATTATCACTATCTATACTCTTATAAACTTTTCTGTTTGTCTGTGTGTCTGTGTGTCTGTGAATTCGTTTCTTATTGACTCGAACCGGCTCGGGCGATTTTTTATGAAATTTCACACGAGGGTATTTTATTTGCCTGGCAGTGTTCTTAGATAGGTTTTGTGTCGGCATCTCTACGATAAGTATCGATCACTGGTCAACACAATATTTTTGGCAGGCAAAGTAAGACTGGTTTCTGGGGTTTTCAAGGGCGCTGAATCCGAATCTGACATTAGTTTTTTTCAAATTGGCTCTAGTTTTTGAGATATCACGGGGGGGTCGTTTGTCTGAAATCACCCATTCGCGACCATAGCTAAACGTACAAAAAACGTCTAAATAGTGCATAAATGTCAGATATTGATTTTTATGATAATCTTAAACCACAAAGACAGTGTAAAATCTCAATCTAACAAGTTAAGTTAGATATAACATCATTTCATTTATCCTATAACTGAACACTTTTCATAGATTTCGAGGATATACAAAAAATTTGCTAAAAATTTGCTGAATTTTAATTCTCCAAGTTAAAAAAACATTTACATAATCAGTTATATATCATAAATTAATGCAAGGCATTATACACTAGATTCTTAGTTACAATGAACACACAAAACAATATTTTATTCACAAAACTAAAATTGACGTTTATACGATTTTCACTTGTGGGCAACTTTTGGGCAGTCTCTCAAAAGGTTCCAGCAGTAGTCTGCCATCATGTGCTCATCCCATTTGCCTTGATACCTCTCTTCCATTGTTTTGATGTCTTGATGGAATCTCTCTCCCTGCTCCTCACTGTAATCACAAGGTTACCAGGAAATCTGTCGAGGTGGCTAAACAAGAAATGAACTTTAATGCTCATATTTGCCCCTAGTTTTCCGTATGCAGTAAGCATCTTACAGACCAATTGCTTGTAATTATCAGCTTTGTGATTTCCCAAAAAGTTTGTCACTACATCTGTGAAGGACACCCAAGCATTTAACTCAACCGTGTTCATATGATTAGTGAAGTCAGAATCCCTCATGAGCGTTCGAATCTGAGGTCCATCGAAGATGTCACCTTTAGCTTTTTCGATGGAAAGACCTGGAAATTGCCTGCATATGTACTTGAAGCAATCCCCATCCTTGTTCAACGCCTTAACAAACTGCTTCATGAGCCCTAGTTTTATGTGCAATGGAGGGAAGATGATTCTATCCCTGGGTACCAAAGGCTCATTGATGACGTTGGCTGTGCCGACTTCGAGACTTTCTCGTTCTGGCCAGTTCTCACTTCTCCAGTGCTGGATTCTTGCTCTGCTATCCCACAAACAAAGAAAGCAGGTATACTTTGTGTACCCACTTTGCTGACCAAGCAGAAAATTCACCATTTTCAAGTCCACACAAATCAGCCATTTATGAGTGTTGTAATTCAGCTTTTCAAGAACAAATTTGATAGCATCATACTCTTCTTTCATCTTGGTAGAATGGCCAATTGGTACAGGAGCAAACTTATTGCCATTGTGTAAAAGTACAATTTTTAGACTTGCTTTCGAGCTATCTATGAAGAGACGCCAATCTGCTGGGTCATATGATGAGATCCCCATGCAGTTAAGAAGTGCAGAAACGTCATTACAAAAGACCAGGTCGTCTTCTTTAGAAAAGAAACGAAGCAAGCTGCCTTCCCTTGTCCTATAGTATGTTACTTTTGTGCCAGAATCAAGAATGTTTTTCTCTTGGAGTCGTGATGCAAAACTTCAGACTGCTCCTTCGACAAACAAAGGTCTCGCACTAGGTCATTAAGTTCAGATTGATTGAAAAGCTGAGGGCCATTTGAGGGTTCTTCATAGTCACTACAGCTATCATCACTTGATATTGAAAGATCAGCTGGAATCTCTTCGGTTTCATCGATTTCAGGCAAACTGGTGAAAATAGGCACAAGTAGATCCTCAGAGTGCGCAACAGGACGGATAGCAGAATCCAGGCTCGGATACTGCCAATTTGCTTTCTTGTGCTTGTTAAACCCCGTCATGTCATTGAGACAGAAGTAGCAGTCATCAAAATGATTGTTGGGCTCTCTCCACACCATTGGTACAGTAAACTTCAACTTCAGCTTACCGTTGGTCCAACCGCGGAGACTTTCTACACAGGTTTTGCACACCATATGTGGGGCCCAAGACTTGTCTTGGTCACCAAGTATCATATCGAAGTATGCTTTGTACGCCCTCTTGACAAAGTCTGTAATATTCCTCTTTTGTTGTGCCATTATATACTGTCCACAGATGTAACAAAAGACATCCGATTCATATCTGCAACATCTTCTAGAAGAACTCATTTTCTCTCTGGAACTCATTTTCAACTGTGGAATTAAAAAGAATATTCTTAATTACTGTTTAATTTATACTGCAACTATATTTATGGAACATGTTATTAAGTAATTACAGTATATAATTATATAAAAATTCTCCTTATATAAATAATTATATAAAAATTCTCCTTGAAATACTTCAATATATACATAATCATTATAATGATTCAATAATATCAGAAAATTATTATTTACTGCTTCTATATTGAAGTATTTCAGGGAGAATTTTAGCAGTTTAGGCTTATTTGGGGCTATCAGTATTTTCTAAACTAGAGCCAATCTGGCAAAACCAATGTTATATTCGTAATCAGCGACCTTCAAAACCCCAGAAACACTCCTAGATGGTCTGCCAAAGAAAAAAAATAAAAATTTGTTGACCAGTGTAATCGATAATCGAAATAGTCCTACGAAAAGATGGAACAGGCTATTTCGACCAAAATGAACACCTTACACACCCTAACAAGTGCATTTGATAAGTGTTATTAACACACAAGCCGAAAGGCCCAGCAGATAAAATCAGCAGTAGGTTCTTTAATATGACAGGGGCACGTTCGAAATGAATGTTTCTTTTTAAATCCAAATTTCACAATGATACTTGATTTTTTCATTTTAAACTTAAATTCAAGCCATTATCACCGCACAACATGTAAAGCGAGACATATACAATCAACAGTATGCTCTTTTGATATGACAAGGGAGCTTCCGAAATGAATGTTTTAGTAAGAGCATCATTGAAGCATGGTGCTTTCTTTTGCATTTTAAACTTCAGCGCAAACGATTACTTATGAAAAAATAATTAAAAATCAACAAAAGATTCTCTACAGTGTAATGTAGACCACACTATATTGTGAATTTAGTCACTGCGAGAAGCATATAAAGCTTCTTTCAGATGAATCGCGATGAGTCTCCAATAAGAGCAGTCCATAAATCGTTTGGATTAAAAATGGGCTATAGTATCGATTCCGATGGAAATAAAAATATGAGAGTGTGAAACATTCGTGGATCATCATTCAATCCCGAGAAACGTCGGGTTACCCTGCTAGTCATATATATATAGTAATGATATATAAAGTTATAAAAATATATGACTTGAGTATCATAAGCTAGAATCGAAACCAGAACGTTTAACTCTCTAGATTAGTCGCTATTAAGCACTCACCTGTCCTTGCACTTCAACTCGCATAGCTCTCTAGAAACAGTTGAAAAAATGAAGCGATTTGGCTATGGTTAAAAGAAAGATAAGGCATAATACAGGGTGTCCCAAAAGAAGCTGATGGTTAAAACAAATTCATAACTTTCTTAATTTTTATATTTTTCTTTTATTTTTCCAGAACGTCTAGACTAAAACTTCCAAGGTCATCATGACTTGTTACACTAGCGAGGAGCGGATATTCATCGTAGAGTTGTATTTTCGGCTGAATAAGTCAATATAAGAAACTCCAAGAGAATTTCGACGAAACTTCAACACAAGAAATTCCTCTATTCCCAATGCAATAAAAGCTATGGTGGCTCGATTTCATGAGCAAAGGTCTGTATGTGACCTCCCTAAATCTGGTAGACCCCGCACGGCAAGAAGTGATGAGAATGGCCAGAGATTAGCACAGAGTGTGGCCGATAATCGATCCACATCAGTAAGAAGGAGATCAAGTCAAATTGGGTTCCCTCGATCAATGTGTTTCCAGCAGGACGGTGCAACGCCGCATACGACACGAGAAACATTAAATCTGCTCCAGGACATGTTCGGTAACCGAATAATTTCTTGTGTCCGTGAGATAAATTAGCCACCCCGCTCGCCAGATCTCACATGTCAAGATTTCTTCCTTTGGGGTTACCTGAAAGAGCGAGTATACGCAAACAAACCAGCCACAATAAATGCGCTTAAAAACAATATAGAGGAGGAAATTATGGCCATAAGCCCTGAAACATTAAGTGATGTGCTGGATAATGCCCTGCAGAGAGCACAAGAGAGTGAAATGAAAATGGTGGACATTTGAGTAACATCATTTTTCATAACAAAAATTAGACCTTGTGAAAAAAATATCCTAGATTAAGTTGTGGAAATAAAATTAGAATAAGTCGACTATGAATCTTACTATATCTCAAGAAATCGCGTGGAGGCTCATCTATTAACATATGAAAATTTGTAAGCATAACTTAAATATTGAGGAAGTTAATCAAATTCAAAATCTGTCAGCTTCTTTTGGGACAACCTGTATTTTATTCGACTTACCGTTCTAAGTCCAAATGTTATGTCTTTGATTTTCACCCCATTAACACTATAGTTGCCGACTTAAAACCAAGTCGAAAGCGTGCTACAGCTCAAAATATCCTATATATCAAATTTCAACTCTGTAAATAAAATATTCGGCGAAGACTTTGGTAGGGACGTTTTTGTAAAGAAGCCTCCAAGGTAAATTATATATATATATTCTATCTATCTATATGAGTTATAAAATTATAAAACTCAAATCGTCTTGCTTGATTAGGCGTTTATATCGTCCATCCGTTTAGTGACTTCCGGTTTCAAAAAAAATCTATCTTCTTACCGATTTTATGGTTGCCTTTTCTTAAAACCTCCATTAAAAGCCATTGTTGCTATTCAAAGCATACACAAAGTCAACAGTATTTTTTGTTTTAACTTATTTTAATGTGTTTTCCTTACAAACAAGAAATATTTGGAATCATGTCACCCATTGCTGTTATTTCAAATCATTTGAAACTATAGCATCAAATTTTAGTCTCTCCTTCACGAAGGCCAGCGGTTTTAGGTAAGTATATATATATCCTAACGAATCTTAAAGTGGATGAAACGCCGAGTATTCAGTGTAGCTTAATCGCCATACATATTTTATAAATTATTAACTAGCTCTACCTACGTATTGGGCACTTTTGAAGTAAATACTTAAAGTTTACGCATAAATCTATACTTTCGTATATTAATTTTATGTGAGTAAATGAAGTATATATATATATATATATATATATATTTATATGTATAAATATACACACACACACATATATATATATATACTTCAGAATAATGAAAAGAAATGTGTCTACTGATATGTTATTGCAGTTATTTTCGTTCTGACAAAACATTATTACATGCAATAGTTTATATAAAACAATCATAGCCAAATAAAAACTGCTTGATTGAGTAAACGAATCCAAATTATAATAATATTATAATGTATGGAAATTTTACGATTAGCGAAAGTTAATATTCAGTACAGATTTTTTTTTGTTTGAAAACAAAGAATACAATCTATTTCCTTAATCCATGTGTTCTCGATGCTTATTCATCTCTCCAGAGGAAAAATATTAGCAAATGTTTTAGTAGTTAGCACGTTATTTGCTGAAAGCAAAAAAAAAAACACATAGAAAATTATAGTTATTAAAACATAATAGATACTTAGAAGAATGGAATAGGATATTGAGGCAGACAAAGAATATTGTACTTTAAATCCAAAATGAATGTTTACTCTTGAAATGAAATTACCTGGTGGTAACAGGTAAAGGGATCCATCGCGTCTTGTAGTCCTTCCAAAGTATTAGGTTGCAATCATATTCAAACATATATCCTTCCTTTCAACGTTGGTAATATAACATATTCAGCAAAGATTTTATTTCATATAAGATTCAAAAATTAAATCTAAGTGGTAAATCAAAAACAAAATTAAAAAGGTTTTAGACCTTTTTAATTTTGAGGAGAGAAAATAGGACATGACTTGCATAAAGCAATGATAAATTTCTTACATACCAGCCATGGAATATTTTCTCTCCTCCAAATTTAAAAAGGTCTGGAACCTTTTTAATTTTTGTATTTTCATTTTTCTTGCCTGTTGAAATCAAATATAATTGAAACGGTCTTCACATCGTAGCCAGCTATGCCTATATTTACACAAAAAATAATTTATATATATATACATATATATATATTTATTTATATATATATATATATATATATATTTATATATATATATGGGGATTTCTAAATGCCAACAATATATGTGGATGCGGCATTAGCTGTTATCTTTAGTGAAACAAAAGTTCTAATGATTTATTTTTAATTATTTATTTTTAGGGTGGGTATTTATAGTACTCAATATCCGGGAAATGGTTTCTTCTATCTGTATCCATTCTGCCGAAATATCTGGTGGAGAGGGTATCAGGTATTTCTTCTTTTAAGGAACGATTAAATCTACACGTTTTTATCCGCTCTTTTATTTATGGAATTGTTGTGAGGGTATCCATGTTACCCATAATGAAAATGATTAGTGTAGCAGGTGTGTTTCAAACGGAACTGTATGTAAAATATAAACCCAGGCAACGCTGGGTACTCATGCTAGTATATATATATATATATATATATATATATATATATATATATATATATATAATATATGGGGATTTCTAAATGCCAACAATATATGTGGATGCTATGCTTCAGCCGCTGTTCCCTACCAGTATATTACTAATCTCAACCTTTTATAATCTTTTTCTTTTTCCTTACTCTAGCGTAATTTCACACACAGTTTGGCATTTGCATATGCGCGTCAATATTTACTGAAAAGCCTTTTAACAAATAAATAGATTTCGTGAAGATCTGTAACCCAAATATTGTCTTCGATTGTTGGTTTTTGTTCACATTGCTTTCTCTATTCTTGTCTCTTTCCGAATGGCTCTTAGACTTTACAAATACCCACATATCATTCTCCTCCTCATCATCATCACCATAATCACGTTCTTCTTCTTCTTTTTTAATTATTAATTTTTTTTACTCACTAGGAATTCTCAGATGGCCAATCATCATATTGCACTCTCTGATGACAGCATTCAACGATTGAAATATAGAATTTTCATTGTTTTTTATCAATTTATTGTTTCTATGAGTTGAATATGCAGTCAAAGTTAACTTTTCGAATATCTAATCTAAACACCATTGCCTGCAAGTAAATATAATAAATATGCAAAATTAAATAAAGAATGCGTAAATATACTTGTCCTTAACAGATAATTTGGTCGATGTATCGCTGGTAATTTTTGAATTGCAGTTGTAGTGGTCTGTCGTTCTTCGTGAAGTAATTCTTTCTACATATGTCAGGCTTAAGTCTAACATAACACATTTCTACATATGTCAGGCTTAAGTCTAACATAACACATTTCTACATATGTCAGGCTTAAGTCTAACATAACACATTTCTACATATGTCAGGCTTAAGTCTAACATAACACATTTCTACATATGTCAGGCTTAAGTCTAACATAAAACATTAACGGCTGATTTTCTTTTAAAAAACCGTGACAATGCAATGTAAATATAATTCACTTTTACTTAAAGAAGTGTACAATTCTTTATACATCGAGGAATAGAAAGAAATACGCGTTCCGGATGCGAGCAACGTACAGTTCCGCAGTGATGGCAAGAAACTTTAAAGCTGGTGTCGAGACGAGAGTTTTGTTAATCTCGTGGCAGATGGAATGAAAATATTAGAAAAAAAGGAGAAGCATTGGTTTTCGAGTATTAGTAATGAATGTTTTTTTGATAAAACAGACAGAGAAACTGACTTGGATTTATTTTTGTTTAGTTGTTTCTTTTCCTACCACGTGAACAGCGTGGAGATTCGTGAGATGTTTGAATTGTAAAAACCATGGTTCGAGTTTAACGACCACGTTATTTACTCATCATTTTTTTTATTCAGACAAAATAACGCGAGTTATTTTGAGCGTGGTTTCAATACAGAGCACGGACGTTAATCGCGTTTTCGCCATAAATGTACGTGTTTGTTCGCAAAAACGAAATTCCATTTCTCATCGAGAGTTTATTTCCACTAACGGTCTTTATGGAGCTCATAATGGTGTGACCTCTATTAAAGGAGCGATTTGAAAATTTCCCAAAAAAGCTTCGTCAACATGCAGTCCGTTATATCGGACAAATGTGATATATAGATACAGTTGAAACATTTTTATAGACATTACATGCGGCTATTGTATCGGACCATATCCGATTAAAAGAAAATTATTCCCACATGCAGAAGGCAAAAAGGGAATTCGAACTATAAATTTATATTATCGACGTTCAACCTGTTGCGATGATTAAGTTGTGATTTATCAAGATTCGTGCCCCCTGCCTTCCTCGGTCTAGAATGGTTTCAGTTGATTCTTCATTTGAAATATTATTCAACGACTTCGGCATTATCCTTCATTCTTGAAGTTTAAAAAGGGTGGTATACGAATGCACCAAGATTTTAATTGAAACGACAAATAGCCAACTAACAGATCTGAGGGCGCACTTTATGCGCAATCGTTTTGCAATTACAGACGCGGGAAGCACAGATTTTTTAAGGTGAGTATTTCTTTGTTTTTTTCTAAAGGGGTCACTCGAGAATAAGGGCTTATATGTATATTATAGACATTAGGGCAGCGGCGTAATAGTCGTTTGTTGTTTGTGGGGTTTGATATAATTAGATTATTTACGAGGACGGCCGAACAAGAACTTGTTTACGTTGGACTTGAAGATAATGATATTGCAGTAAGCTGGAAAGCAGACCAGCGGAACAGAGTTTCACAGGCGGGCAGTTCTAGGAAAGAAATTTTGTTCATGACATCCCTGTTTAGGCAACTATAGAGAGTGTGGGAATTTATTGATAGTGATTTTGGTTAAACAAGTATCTTTCGTGAAGGATTAGCAACGAGCTCAGTCGAACACTTTCCAAGAAAATAGCGATAAAAGAGTGGGAGACCTGTAACGTCTCTTTTGTTGGAAAGAGGCTGTAAAAAAGAGAAAAGAGCATTACCTACTAGATTACGAATTCTAATTAAGTGTTTTTGAATTTTTAGGATTCTTTCAGCTGTACGAAATAAAAATTCAACATTTCATTATATAACAAACGTAGCTGTTACTAGTAGTATTAGTTTTAGTAGTAGTAATAGTAGTATTAGCAGTTGTAATATTTTCTGCAGTGCCTATATTCCATCTGTTAACTGTAATGCTTTCTTTATTTGTAATCTAGAGGATGATAAACAATTCTTCTTTTAGAGGGCAATTATTTTTATCTGTACAGTTACAGGTATTCTTTTTTCCGTGCTAGTTTTGTGTCTTGATGCAAAAAGAGTGTAGTTTTCAACTTCTCAAGCCACACTCTTCTCTGAAGCGCAAGTTTGGAATAACATATTTTCGGCTAACTGTGCACATTAAATGGACGTATCTTAAAGATAGAGTTCTTTGTTGTTATTTGAAGTTTTCTCCCTTCGGAAAAGCTAGCGCTTTTTCGTTTGATTGTCGCAATTATAACGGATCGTTGCGTCAGTCGGCGTCATTAAGTCTACACTTACACAACTCGTGTCCTTTCACGGACGAGAACGCCTTAGCATGTACGATCTGATTCACTTAATTAACAAGAAGGGCCAACAAGCAATCCTATTTCCGATACAAGTCTACAAGAATAGGATGTCCGGAAAAGTATGACGTTGAAAGCTTTATCGTTGTTTCTCTGAAATTTGCCGTTATATCCGAAAATGAGCAATAACAAAAGATCAGGGGTTGGAAAAATACTTACATATCTATCTTATCGCAGACATGCCCCCCTCCTAGAACATCAAGCATCATAGATCAAGAAAGTGGTTTCGATTTAGTTTATTCTCTACGACGTCCGGGTTTGACAAAATTTCCGATTTAATGTAGAGATATGCTGCTATTGCTGCTGATGCTCATCCTCAACAACAAATACACTGGATACGACACCAAACAAATGACTTAACCCGAAAAAGAATTATTTCTCGTTATCCGAATAAAGTACAACCTATACTACACTTTGATCCCGGGAAATAGTTCTAATAAAAACGACGAGTTGTTTTTTTATAGATAGATAATCTAGTTCCTGAAAACGGGATAGACAAAAAAACTAAAGAATAGTTTCAGTTTAAAAAAAAACGTAGTTCATGGTAGATGGAGGACAGAGGACATGAAGTATAGTATCAAAATAGGTACTATACTTCTCTCATAGACAGAAAATTGTGAACGTGAATGTTAATGGCCATCTATCGTTATGCAATATAACCAAAACGCATACAGAACAGATACTACACAAAGATCTTAACAAATAGATAACTTATTTATTTATTAGCTCCCCACCGCATGAATATGGCCGACAAGAGGGGAGATACTACTTACTCCCGGGCGTGGCTACTGGCTAGGTATATAAATAGCAAATAAAAATAACAACCCACACAAAGTGCGAATGTTGATGTGGAAGTTGCGGCAGAAACTACATCATCATATGAATCCAGGAGAACTGAAACGGAAAAAAAATTCATTAAATCTTATAACAAACCTTAAATAAACGGTCGTGATGATGATGATGATGATGATGATGATGATGATGATGATGATGATGGAGGAAGAGGAGGAAGATGAGGGAGTCTTTTTGTTTAAATTCATGCTTAGGTGAATTTCAGGATGGGTTCTTGAATCGAAGACATCCAACTATTTACCATACAAAATTTGCATCGCTTTTGAACCGGAGCTCATTTCCCAAACTCGCCGTATAATTCCCGCCAAATGATCCATTTTCATCGAGAGAATTCGATCACGATACATTTTGGTCTTTCTACAACCGTGTCCATGTCGAGATATCAAATTGAACATAACGGCTTTCATTGCAGCAAATTACAGATTACAAAGATACAACCCAATGGAACTGGATCGATAAGCCAAAAGGTCGTGGGATTTGTAGATATTTATTTATTTAGCAAAGACAACCGGAAATTGCTTAGATTGGTTTCTCTACATTTGGCATTCCACTAATAAGATATATATTCTACCATTTCAAACATTAATGTATATGGCAGAATATTCAGTCTTGATTCAACATATAATATTTAACCCACATAAACACCGAAGGGCACTGTCTGCAGAGTTAGAACTAAAGTAATCAACTAACATCTATGCAATGTTCATGACTTCTGCATATGTTTACACTCTTGATTACCTATTGTACTCGCCCGAATTCGGCGTTTAACTGTTCTTAATTCCCTTCACTCCCGTTACTTGGGTTATTTTTTTAGCGTTTCAAACCGTCAATAACAGCAATAGACCTATTAAACTTTATGTCACGAACTTGCTTTACGTCAATTTTCTGAAACATTTTTTTTCAGAAAAAACTTGCTGTATGTCAGTTTTCAGAAAAATTAAACTTTTAATCATCTTTAATCTATTGGCGTACGGTAAACAATAGGTGGCATTAACTTTGTAACGTCAATTGTATATGTCAATAATTTTTAACGTCAATTGTATATGTCAATAATTTTTAACGTCAATTGTATATGACATTGATGTTTAAACGTCACATTTATATGGCAATAATTTTTAAATGTATATTGTATATGGCATTTATGTTTTTACGTCAGTTGTATATGACATTAATTTTCTAACGTAAATTTTACATGACATTAATTTTCTAACGTAAATTTTATATGACATTAATTTTCTAACGTAAATTGTATATGGCAATACTTTTAACGTCAATTTTATATGCCATTAATTTTTTAACGTCAATTTTATATGACATAAATTTATTGTATCTGGCGTTATTTTTGGACGTCAAATGTATATGCCATAAATGTTTGAACATCAAATACATATGCCATTAATTTTTGAACGTCAGTTGCATATGGCATTGATATTAGAACATCAATTTTATATGCCATTAATTTTTTAACGTCAATTTTATATGACATAAATTTATTGTATATGGCGTTATTTTTGGACGTCAAATGTATATGCCATAAATTTTTGAACATCAAATGTATATGCCATTAATTTTTGAACGTCAGTTGCATATGGCATTGATATTAGAACATCAATTTTATATGGCGTTAATGTTTAAAGTCAAATAAATTTTTTAACATCAAATTTATATGCAATTAATTTTTAAACGTCAATTGGCATTAAATTTTCAAACATAAATTTTTAAACGTCAATATGCCATTGATTTTTCAAACATCAATTGTATATGCCATATATTTTCTCACCATGTAAACAATGTACATATCTACATATATGTAGATAATCTATAGCTATAGTAAATAATTCATGAGAAATGAATACCATTATATTTTAAACTGCAAATATACAGCTTTATAATTTCAGAATAAGAATAGGATTTCTCTCGTTTTAAATAACTGTATAAATGTTTTAAATAACTGTATAAATGTTTTAAATAACTGTATAAATGTTTTAAATAAATGTATAAATGTCTTAAATTACTGTATAAATGTTTTAAATAACTGTATAAATGTTTAAATAAAGGTATAAATGTTTTAAATAACTGTATAAATGTTTTAAATAACTGTATGTTTTAAATAACTGTATAAATGTTTTAAATAAATGTATAAATGTTTTAAATTACTGTATAAATGTTTTAAATAACTGTATAAATGTTTAAATAAACGTATAAATGTTTTAAATAACTGTATAAATGTTTTAAATAACTGTATGTTTTAAATAACTGTATAAATGTTTTAAATAAATGTAAAAATGTTTTAAATAACTGTATAAATGTTTGTATTGACCTGTTGAAAAAGTTTGCTTGTTTATACTCTTTTTTAGCTTTTCATAATTTCTATGTTTAACAATAACCGCATCATAAGATTATATGCTCAATTTTTTCTGTAAGTGATAGTTCGTAAATAATTGACAGATTGTAGGTCAAAAGTTTACCTTTAGTTTACGCATGAATATGCGCTCGCGCATTCATTCACAGGCCGTGATTGGCCCGATCGTTGGGCCGATTCAAGTCAGTGCAACATTCAAAATCTAGTTAGTTTATCTAAATAATTCTCATCTCAAGCAAAACCACAAGCCATGTTTATAAACAATTAACTTTTGCCTGACCAAGCAAAATATTTAAGATACAGTTACACAATCATTGTACTAAGAGACCCAATCATCATACCCGGACAGTCACATCTGCCTGGCAGAGATAATTCAGAAAATTAAACTCCCGAGATGAGTGTGTAAATCAAGTTGACTACCAAATACCCTACTGTCTCACCTTTTCAATCTCCTTGAATTCCGACAAATCTGATCAGATTGTGACTCTTGTCATGGGAATATTAACTTCACAAGTGGGCCAAAGTCTGTGTGTCTCCGTAAATGAAACTGAAAATATTAGGTATTTTTAGTTCTTTTAGGACTCTATTGACGTTTTTGTATATATAGTCACCCATTTCGCTGCCTCCATCTTGCTTAACTTCAGTAATCTAATGATAATCTGTGTGTCAACGTGATTGTATCGGATGATGTTTGAGTAAGTAAAACGTAATAAAAATTCAATTCGAATCCGATTAAGATTTAGAGCCACGTACTAAAATTAACATTACAGTTAGCAGATAACTAGCGACACATAACAGATAACTAACGACACATAGCAGACAACGTTATGAATTCTTTCTCTTTTTACTTCCACAAAGCAATGTTTACGGTTGAGTGTGTTTTTACATCACTATGTTTCACGTTGCTATTCGTGTAATTTAGTTATTAAAGAACATTTCTTTTAAAAATATTTTACTTGGACAATTTTCTTGATTATCTGTTGAGCTTGTTATGCTTTTGATAATTACAAATTTTTACAATTACACATTTGGATAATTACAAATTTTATGATTACAACTTTTGATAATTACACTTTTTGAAAACTACAAATTTCGATAATTGCAAATTTTTATAATTACAATTTTTGATAATTAAAACTTTTGATAATTACAATTTTTCATGATTAAAACATTGATAATAAAAATTTTGATAATTACAAATTTAATTATTACAAATTTTGATAATTACAAATTTTAATGATTACAAATTTTGATAATTACAATTTCGATAATTACTATTTTTCATAATTAAAACTTTTTAGAATTACAAATTCTGATAATTATAATTTTAATGATTACAATTTTAATAATTACAATTTTAATAATTACATTTTTTGATAATTACAACTTTTTATCATAACAACTTTTGAGAATTGAAAGTTTTAATGATTACAATTTTTGATAATTACAAATTTTGATAATTAACACTTTTGATAATTACTAATTTTGATAATTATAATTTTTGATAATTATAATTGTTGATAATTAAAACTTCTGGTGTTTATTATGTTTGATAATTACAAATTTTGATGATTACAATTCTTGATAATTGTAATTTTTGATAATTATAATTGTTGATAATTAAAACTTCTGGTGTTTATAATGCTTTATAATTACAAATTTTGATGATTACAGTTTTTGATAATTGTAATTTTTGATAATTATAATTGTTGATAATTAAAACTTCTGGTGTTTATAATGTTTGATAATTAAAAATGTTGATGATTATAAATTTTGATGATTATAAATTTTGATAATCACAATTTTTGATAATTATAATTTTTGATAATTAAAACTTTGGATAATTACAATGTTTGATAATTACAATTTTTGATGATTGCAATTTTTGTATAATTACAACTTTTTCTACTTATCAATTTTGATCATAACAAGTTTTGATAATTACAATATTTGACAATTACAATATTTGATAAGTACAATATTTGATGATTACAATATTTGATAATTACAATATTTGATAATTACAATATTTGATGATTACAATATTTGATGATTAGAATATTTGATTATTACAATATTTGATAATTACAATATTTGATGATTACAATATTTGATAATTACAATATTTGATAATTACAATATTTGATAAGTACAATATTTGATGATTACAATATTTGATAATTACAATATTTGATAAGTACAATATTTGATGATTACAATATTTGATAATTACAATATTTGATAAGTACAATATTTGATGATTACAATATTTGATAATTACAATATTTGATAATTACAATATTTGATGATTAGAATATTTGATGATTAGAATATTTGATTATTACAATATTTGATAATTACAATATTTGATGATTACAATATTTGATAATTCAATATTTGATAATTACAATATTTGATAATTACAATATTTGATGATTACAATATTTGATAATTACAATATTTGATAAGTACAATATTTGATAATTACAATATTTGATGATTACAATATTTGATAAGTACAATATTTGATAATTACAATATTTGATGATTACAATATTTGATAATTCAATATTTGATAATTACAATATTTGATAATTACAATATTTGATGATTACAATATTTGATAATTCAATATTTGATAATTACAATATTTGATAATTACAATATTTGATGATTACAATATTTGATAATTACAATATTTGATAAGTACAATATTTGATAATTACAATATTTGATAATTACAATATTTGATGATTACAATATTTGATAATTCAATATTTGATAATTCAATATTTGATAATTACAATATTTGATAATTACAATATTTGATAATTACAATATTTGATAATTACAATATTTGATAAGTACAATATTTGATAATCACAAAGTTTATGATTACAAATTTCGATGAATAAACTTTAGATTATTTCAACTTTTGATAATTACAATTTTGGATGATTACAAATGTAGATCATTACAATTATTGATGATTATCAATTTTGATGATATTGTAGAAGCGCCACTATAATTTTTAAACTGCTTTCATACCTAAGTATGGACGGAGTAAGAACTAAGGTATTCACCTAACGTCTATGTGATGTTCACGACATATGTTCATCTGAAAAGTATAGATAACCTAATGTACTTTACCGAATTGGGCGATTAATTCTTCTTAATTCCCTTCATTCCCGTGACTGGATTATTTTCTTAGCGATGCATTTTGAGGATGACGCAATAGTACTGTTGCCATTACTTGAATCGTTGGAGAGCATGAGCTGTACAGTGAATCGTTGGAGAGCATGAGCTGTACAGTGAATCGTTGGAGAGCATGAGCTGTACAGTGAATCGTTGGAGAGCATGAGCTGTACAGTGAATCGTTAGAGAGCATGAGCTGTACAGTGAATCGTTGGAGAGCATGAGCTGTACAGTGAATCGTTGGAGAGCATGAGCTGTACAGTGAATCGTTAGAGAGCATGAGCTGTACAGTGAATCGTTGGAGAGCATGAGCTGTACAGTGAATCGTTGGAGAGCATGAGCTGTACAGTGAATCGTTGGAGAGCATGAGCTGTACAGTGAATCGTTGGAGAGCATGAGCTGTACAGTGAATCGTTGGAGAGCATGAGCTGTACAGTGAATCGTTAGAGAGTATGAGCTGTACAGTGATTCGTTGGAGAGCATGAGCTGTACAGTGAATCGGTGGAGAGCATGAGCTGTACAGTGAATCGGTGGAGAGAATGAGCTGTACAGTGAATCGTTGGTGAGCATGAGCTGTACAGTGAATCGTTGGAGAGCATGAGCTGTACAGTGAATCGTTGGAGAGCATGAGCTGTACAGTGAATCGGTGGAGAGCATGAGCTGTACAGTGAATCGTTGGAGAGCATGAGCTGTACAGTGAATCGTTGGAGAGCATTAGCTGTACAGTGAATCGTTGGAGAGCATGAGCTGTACAGTGAATCGTTGGAGAGCATGAGCTGTACAGTGAATCGTTTGAGAGCATGAGCTGTACAGTGAATCCTTGGAGAGCATGAGCTGTACAGTGAATCGTTGGAGAGAATGAGCTGTACAGTGAATCGTTGGAGAGCATGAGCTGTACTGTGAATCGTAAGAGAGCATGAGCTGTACAGTGAATCGTTAGAGAGCATGAGCTGTACAGTGAATCGTTGGAGAGCATGAGCTGTACAGTGAATCGTTGGAGAGCATGAGCTACACAGTGAATCGTTGGAGACCATGAGCTGTACAGTGAATCGTTGGAGAGCATGAGCTGTACAGTGAATCGGTGGAGAGAATGAGCTGTACAGTGCATCGGTGGAGAGCATGAGCTGTACAGTGAATCGTTGGAGAGCATGAGCTGTACAGTGAATCGTTGGAGAGCATGAGCTACACAGTGAATCGTTGGAGACCATGAGCTGTAAAGTGAATCGTTGGAGAGCATGAGCTGTACAGTGAATCGGTGGAGAGAAAAAGCTGTACAGTGCATCGGTGGAGAGCATGAGCTGTACAGTGAATCGTTGGAGAGCATGAGCTGTACAGTGAACCGTTGGAGAGCATGAGCTGTACAGTGAATCGTTGGAGAGCATTAGCTGTACAGTGAATCGTTGGAGAGCATGAGCTGTACAGTGAATCGTTGGAGAGCATGAGCTGTACAGTGAATCGTTGGAGAGCATGAGCTGTACAGTGAATCCTTGGAGAGCATGAGCTGTACAGTGAATCATTGGAGAGAATGAGCTGTACAGTGAATCGTTGGAGAGCATGAGCTGTACTGTGAATCGTAAGAGAGCATGAGCTGTATAGTGAATCGTTGGAGAGCATGAGCTGTACAGTGAATCGTTGGAGAGCATGAGCTGTACAGTGAATCGTTGGAGAGCATGAGCTACACAGTGAATCGTTAGAGAGCATGAGCTACACAGTGAATCGTTGGAGACCATGAGCTGTACAGTGAATCGTTTGAGAGCATGAGCTGTACAGTGAATCGTTGGAGAGCATGAGCTGTACAGTGAATCGTTGGAGAGCATGAGCTGTACAGTGAATCGTTGGAGAGCATGAGCTGTACAGTGAATCGTTGGAGAGCATGAGCTGTACAGTGAGTCGTTGGAGAGCATGAGCTGTACAGTGAATCGTTAGAGAGCATGAGCTGTATAGTGAATCGTTGGAGAGCATGAGCTGTACAGTGAATCGTTGGAGAGCATGAGCTGTACAGTGAATCGTTGGAGAGCATGAGCTGTACAGTGAATCGTTGGAGAGCATGCGCTGTACAGTGAATCGTTGGAGAGCATGAGCTACACAGTGAATCGTTGGAGACCACGAGCTGTACAGTGAATCGTTGGAGACAATGAGCTGTACAGTGAATCGTTGGAGACCATGAGCTGTACAGTGAATCGTTGGATAGCATGAGCTGTACAGTGAATCGTTGGAGAGCATGAGCTGTACAGTGAATCGTTGGAGACCATGAGCTGTACAGTGAATCGTTGGAGAGCATGAGCTGTACAGTGAATGGTTGGAGAGCATGAGCTGTACAGTGAATCGTTAGAGAGCATGAGCTGTACAGTGAATGGTTGGAGAGCATGAGCTGTACAGTTAATCGGTGGAGAGCATGAGCTGTACAGTGAATCGTTGGAGAGAATGAGCTGTACAGTGAATCGTTGGAGAGCATGAGCTGTACAGTGAATCGTTGGAGAGAATGAGCTGTACAGTGAATTGTTGGAGAGCATGAGCTGTACAGTGAATCGTTGGAGACCATGAGCTCTACAGCCGCGCATCTCCGGTATCGCTCGTTGAACATTTTGTCACTTTCAACATTATAGAAGGCTCAAATCACTCTTGGAATTTTTACACACTGGCCAACTAATAGATGGTCTTGAACAAAAAAGTAAAGAAAAATGGTTTTAATCAAACGGATATGGAATCTGGCTATTCTAAGGCGACAATTTCATCGTTCCACCCTGTAACGTGAAACTCACTAATCTGGTGTTTCTCATATTAAGACTGACCTTCTTGTCCTAATTTTCCACCCAAATGAAAGTAGGAAACGGATATAAATAAAAGCAGTCAATTTTGATCATACATTTTTTCTCTTTATACTTTTTTTATATTTTTCTTCTATTATTACAATAGAAACATTAAATCATTAGACTTCTGTTCTCCATAATGCATGATTCTAATTACTTGAAATATCCGTAATAAAATTGTTTACTTTTATTAAGTAAATCAGCTTTCGCGTTTGCATTTTAGATAACGTATCACATACGACTCTAATTTTTAATCATTAATAATTACAATTATTTTTTAATCATTAATAATTACAATTATATTTTATCATTAATAACTACATTTATTTTTAGTCATTAATAACTGCAATTATTTTTAATCATTAATAATTACAATTATTTTTAATCATTAATAATTACATTATATGTTATCATTAATAATTACAATTATTTTTAATCAATTATATTTACAATTATTGTAATCATTAATAATTACAATTATTTTTAATCATTAATAATTACAATTATTTTTATCAGCAATAATTACAATTATTTTTAGTCATTAATGATTACAATTATTTTTAATCATTAATAATTACAATTATATTTTATCATTTATAATTACAATTATTTTTAATCAATTATATTTACAATTATTTTTATCATTAACAATTACAATTATTTTTAATCATTAATAATTACAATTATTTTTTTCAGCAATAATTACAATTATCTTTAGTCATTAATGATTACAATTATTATTAATCATTAATAATTACAATTATATTTAATCATTAATAATTACAATTATATTTTATCATTAATAATTACAATTATTTTTAATCAATTATATTTACAATTATTTTAATCATTAACAATTACACTTATTTTTAATCATTAATAATTACAATTATTTTTATCAGTAATAATTACAATTACCTTTAGTCATTAATGATTACAATTATTATTAATCATTAATAATTACAATTATATTTAATCATTAATAATTATAATTATTTTAAATAATTAAACATTACAATTATTTTTAATCATTACTAATTACAATTATTTTTAATCATTTATAATTACAATTATTTTTAATCATTAATAATGACAATTATTTTTTACTTGCTTTAAAACAAACGATAAAACATTCCATTTAGAAAATTTCCACATCGCTTTGGGAATTATCACGAAACTTTGTCTAAATATCGGTTATGGTGGACATCATTTCTGATTTAATTACAGAAAAACTAATTAAAAGGTCAAGGTTACAAAATAGTCGAAAGTCAAATATTTATAAGCTGTTCCATTTATGTTTTTCTTAGAGACTTTCGAGTTTGCTGAAATTTTTTACTAATGTCGCCCCTTTCTTATATATGACCATGACCTTAAAATGTTCAGTCATGGTTGAATTTACACTTCCAATCCTGCTCTTAAGTATTCACATGCGTACCGCGCAGGAGGAAAAGAACGTGAACAAAAACGTGACATCTTGCTATTGCGCCCATCGCCAAGCCGGAAGTGACGAAGGTTTAAATTAAGGCTACGCAATGGAAAAGAGGGGATGACATTCGATAATATCGGAGAAAAAAGCGACCGCTCCCTGTAGAAAAGTGCCCAGTTGAGGATGAAGAAAGTAATGTTCTCGGCCAATTTTTCGATATTTGTCGTCTGAAAGGTCGTGCTTCAAAAAGATACAAATCTCGTGAAAATCCGTCGCCTCTGCCGGAAGTATTAGGCATACATACAAACAAACATACATACATTTAAACAGACAGCTGATATTTATATTATAGATTTCGGGTATATAGACTCGCGGTATATATATATATATATATATATATATATATATATATATATATATATATATATAAAGACAGAGAGGAGAAAACATAATTTAAGCCTATAAAATATATTTACATCATTTTGTTTTTTTGACTGGATACTCAAATATGGGAATTTATTAATTCCTTAATCCATTTTTTGCTTTAATAACTAGTTTCCATATAATGCAGTTTCAATTAATTCCAGTACCAACAAATTCATAGCTTCGCTGTAATATTCATTTGCTACTATGTTTCGTCTGATGAGAGGAACACATTTCTTTGAAACTTCTATTAAGGGAATCTTAATATTTCTTATTTGAGTATCTTGTCGAGCAACAAATTCATGTATTTTATAATTTACAAAAATAAAATGTGTTGTTCTATGAAACGAATTGTTTCCTATTTTTGTTGCATCAAACTTTTTTCATTTTATGGAGATTAATATATAAATATTCATATTATATTTGCATTAAGTTTGCATAAGCTTTCTACTTCTTTTATTATATATATATATATATATATATATATATATATATATATATATACAATGGACTTCATTATGCTGTACTTCTTTTTTAAATACGGTTGGATATTTTTATTTTAATGTGGAACTCTGAATTTCGCATGAACTGTTTTCCATATTTATATTCTTATGTTATTGAAGTTTTGTGACTACAAATTATACAACTTTAAGTTCCATCGTATTCAGTAACCAGCACATATATAGAAATGTTAAAATTTTAGTATGACTAACTGATTATTTTGCTAACAGTTTTTAATCTGATGAGAAGATTCAGTATTCTTTCAAATCCACGGATATATATATATATATATATATATATATATATATATATATATATATATACATATATATAAAAGAGAAAGAAAAATAAAACTGTAAGTTGAACTTTACAACAAAAATTTTCCGTGGAATAAGGACTTTGTAGATTGTTGTTTGGACTATTAAGTCGAGAAATAAATTTTGATTGTTAAGTTAAACTTACAGTTTGAATTTTCTTTCACTTATATATATATATATGTATGTAATCCTCCGTTTCTAGGTTAATGTATGGAGCCTCATCACTTTTATCGAATGATGACATCTTTGAGTTTGTTTTTTGCACCGAGAAGAAATCGTCACCTTCTCTTGTATTGAATATTTCATTTTCTAGATGTAAAGTCTTTTTACTTTCCATCATATATCACTATTGATATCGATACGTTTTGTAAATAACACTCCAGATGAAAACAGAAGTCCGAAGAATCCATATTATGTGAATAACCAAACTTCATCTCAAAGATTTAGAAAAATAGTAATCGAATAATATTGATCGCAACGGAAAGTACAGACACCATACATTGTATAAGACAACACGATGAATCGAAAGGTGAGAGATAAAGGCTTGCCAAATATCGATCTTCTCCCTTAGAACAATCGAATGATTATGTGGTGTTTGTGAGATTTGTTCGATAATGTTACATGGATGGTGATTCATGAGTTTGACAGTGGGTGGAAATGGAAATGTATGCAAAGTTCTAACCAATTTTGACAACATACTTTCAGGTATTTAATTTGGTTGGGAGTTTTGTTTTACGGCATATCAACCCTTTTCATGTTATTTAATGCCGAATCTAGTGATTTTGAAGAACGATTTTTTAATAAAGTATATTTGTTTTTTAAGTCGTATTCTATTTAATCCTTAGTTGGGGCCCTAGCAGGTGCTACCACTCCGGGTTAGAGTGGACCTGGGAGCAATGGCAATTAAAGGGTGGCTCCACACTCACTAAGCTGGGGCCTCACCATCGGATATAGTTTAAGGTCATATCCAGGACCTCAGATATGTAAGTGTGATAATATATACATACATACATACATACATACATATATATATATATATATATATATATATATATATGTGTATATATATATATATATATACAAACAATGCCTCAGTTAAGTTTTAAGAGAAAATAGACGCCCTCGGAAAGGTAGCTGCGCGTGTAATTGTGATGCAAAGGTTACACAATGTCAACCACACTTCTCCTAAATCTAACTGCTTGGATCCAACATAATGAAGGAAAGCGCAAAAATGACTGGAAAATGACGTGACAAGCGGATAACATGTGCGATTTACAAATAATTACCTACTTTAATACTAACCAAGTTCAACGTTACTTAACGTCGGTGATCTGATAGGAATCGCTGTGTCCACGTACTAATACTCTCTCTCTCTCTCTCTCTCTCTCTCTCTCTCTATATATATATATATATATATATATATATATATATATATATATAGTAATTTATAAAATATATATGGCGATTAAGCTACACTGAATATTCTGCGTTTCATCCAACTATAGGATTCGTCAGGCTTATGCGCGAATTCTGTCGTTGCTTCTTGTTTTTATACATGTTGAGGATTAATAGTTGGCCAATCAGCTTTCTAGTATCCACCGCGCCCCTTCCTACCAGCCAATGGGCATGCATTTTATCAAACAAAGGATCTGTTTTAGAGCTAGGTTAGTGGTTTTAGGTGGCCGTTCTACTTCTTTTTTTTATATACATATAAATATACCTATGTGTACACAATAATGCACATATATATATACATATATATATATACATATATGCGTGTGATCGTTTATGTATATTCATGTTTATTTAATTTATTTATTTGTTTGTTTTCTATTGTTGTTGTTAGTTTTAAAGCTATTTTGTATCGCTATCCTAGAGTAAGTTTTACTTTGTGAACACAGTTGTTTGCTATTTCCCGCCTACAGTTTAATAGATTTTGAGGTTCTTTAAAGTACAGGATAGAAAATTTTTCATGGAGGCATAATTTACATGGGTCGTCTAAATGTCTGCATGTGGTAGCTTGTCTTATTATTTTCCATTCGACTACCGGCGAATGTCCGCTTTCTTTGAGTTCCCAGTATTTATTCGCTAGTGTTGTTTTTATACGGTGTTTTTTTATTTTTGAATGTGCTTTTGTGGTCATAGTATCGGGTTTTGAAATCTAAGGAAGTCATGCCTATGTAATATTTTTTGTTATTCGGGTTTTCTTTTGCAAATATTGTTGCTTGATAGACTACGCTTTTTGTTAGACATTTGTTTTGGACTGGGCAAAGTGTGCGGTGTCTACAATTGCATTTATCTTTTTCGTTATTAGTATTTTTATTTATGGTATGGTTGTACTTGTCCGGGGTTGGTTTGTTATTATTATTATTATTATTATTATTATTATTATTATTATTATTTCTGCTAGTGTTGTTTTTATTTCTATCCTGGTGTCTACTTTTTTTATTGTTTATTTTGTTGTTGTTTACATTGTTTTCGTTTAGTATTTTGTTATTATGTGCCTTAATTATCATCTCTAAATTTTCGCAACAACTGTAAGATAACTTCAAGGTATTTTTATTGAGGATTTTCATCGCTTGAGTAAGTAGACTCAGTAATAATTCAAGCGATGACAATGCATTTAACAGGTCATCCAATATTTACGAAACAGCCCTAAAAAAACAGTGGATACAAAAATATAGATATCAAATATAAACAACAAAACACCAACAACTATAATAAAATTAAAAACAGAAGAAAATGAACTATAATTTGGTATACGGCCCCATACAATCAAATGTTAAAAACAAAACTTGGCAAGAAATTTCTAGATCTTATTGAAAAACACTTTCCCGCAACCAACCCCTTACACAAAATCTTCAATAAAAATACCTTGAAGTTATCTTACAGTTGTTGCGAAAATTTAGAGATGATAATTAAGGCACATAATAACAAAATACTAAATGAAAACAATGTAAACAACAACAAAATACACAATAAAAAAAGTAGACACCAGGACAGAAATAAAAACAACACTAGCAGAAATAATAATAATAATAATAATAATAATAATAATAATAATAATAATGATAATAATAACAAACCAACCCCGGACAAGTACAACCATACCATAAATAAAAATACTAATAATGAAAAAGATAAATGCAATTGTAGACACCGCACACTTTGCCCAGTCCAAAACAAATGTCTAACAAAAAGCGTAGTCTATCAAGCAACAATATTTGCAAAAGAAAACCCGAATAACAAAAAATATTACATAGGCATGACTTCCTTAGATTTCAAAACCCGATACTATGACCACAAAAGCACATTCAAAATTAAAAAAACACCGTATAAAAACAACACTAGCGAATAAATACTGGGAACTCAAAGAAAGCGGACATTCGCCGGTAGTCGAATGGAAAATAATAAGACAAGCTACCACATGCAGACATTTAGACGACCCATGTAAATTATGCCTCCATGAAAAATTTTCTATCCTGTACTTTAAAGAACCTCAAAATCTATTAAACTGTAGGCGGGAAATAGCAAACAACTGTGTTCACAAAATAAAACTTACTCTAGGATAGCGATACAAAATAGCTTTAAAACTAACAACAACAATAGAAAACAAACAAATAAATAAATTAAATAAACATGAATATACATAAACGATCACACGCATATATGTATATATATATATATATGTATATATATATGTGCATTATTGTGTACACATAGGTATATTTATATGTATATAAAAAAAAGAAGTAGAACGGCCACCTAAAACCACTAACCTAGCTCTAAAACAGATCCTTTGTTTGATAAAATGCATGCCCATTGGCTGGTAGGAAGGGGCGCGGTGGATACTAGAAAGCTGATTGGCCAACTATTAATCCTCAACATGTATAAAAACAAGAAGCAACGACAGAATTCGCGCATAAGCCTGACGAATCCTATAGTTGGATGAAACGCAGAATATTCAGTGTAGCTTAATCGCCATATATATTTTATAGATTACTAACTAGCTCTACCTACGTATTGAGCACTTTTGAAGTAAATACTTAAAGTTTACGCATAAATCTATACTTTCGTATAGTAAATTTATGTGAATAAATGAAATATATATATATATATATATATATATATATATATATATATATATAAGAACAATTTAAACGGATTAACGTAATATGTAAATATGTGTATCACAAACTCGATTGATAGAAATGTTCGTATCGATTTCTTTACATTTAAATGCAAATAGATTTATTTATACACTTTGTTCCATGTGACAAAATTATGCATATATATGTGTGAGTGTAAAAAACCAGAATTCAGGAATATATATATATATATATATATATATATATATATAGTCTTTGAAGTTTTTAACCTTTAAAACTATACAAAAAAAAATTTTATCATTCGTTAGAAAACCATCTAGTCAGTAAGTCATTCAATCACCTGCAAGCACTGCATCAACTCGCTCTCGAATTTACTATAATACCAATAATTTATTTTTCAAGGGATCATCAGTTGTTTACCATGAAACACTGTTTCGGGGATTTAATATTTAAGATTTAAGATGTATATATATATATATATATATATATATATATATATATATATATATATATATATATATATATATATACCCGCGCACGTATGTAATTGGTCTATACCTTTGCAGCAAATTCTACTCTCTGTGATAGATGCCGCATATCTTCCATATTTCCTCATGTAAATTACAACACGCTGCACAACATGCAAATATCTTCTCGTGATGTTGTCAAGCTCATCAAAAAACTTGAGTCCAGTAAAGCAACTGACCTCGATTACATTCCAATAAGAATGCTAAAATATTTCAACGGAACTAGCTCCCATCCTTACAAAGCTGTATAAACGTTGCTTTAAGGAGAAATGCTTCACAACACCCTGGAAAATTTATAAAGTTGCTTCGTATTTAAAAATTCCGGTAGTGTGGTATCTGTACAGACCAATCAATCTCCTGTATATCATGAGTTGCTGGAATATGTGACAAACAGAGAAGTGGAAGTAACCTACTCAATGACATACAATATTGTTTCCTTTCTGCTAGATGTACAGCTGATGTTCTAACTGTAGTTAAATCCTCGATGATGACTTATTTCAAGAGCAGTAGCTCTTGACATATCGAAGGTGATACTATCAATGCTGGCCTCCCTCAATGTCCAATCTGGGGCCGAATTCCCTTCCTGATCTTCATCAAGAATAATCTAAATCACATTATTAGATCATTCGTGGACCCTTATGCAAAACGACACCACAGTTTTATGGCAAACTATCAAAGGTCAGAAATGAGTAAAATCTCTCTGATTCTCTTTTTTCTCGCATTGGACATGTGGTTCAAAGGGGGGATGGCTGGTTAATTTAATGCAGTTAAAACCAAGCTGCCCTCTTTTAACCATAATCAACAATTTTTCTCGCATCATCTGTACCTAAATCCCAGTGAAATTCCATAAATAAAGCTCCCGTTTAAGGACTGTCCTCCTGTGGAACACTCTTCCACTGAAATACTTCCTGGACTGTTACAATATCGTAGTCGCCAAGTTCAATGTAAAAAAGATCTTGTATAACGGTCTCCTTGCATAATCAGATTTTAACGAACTCAAACATCGAGTGATTTTCGGGCCTTGATAAGTGGCGACTAACTTGTAAATATATATATCTCTCTATATATGTATGTATGTATATTTATATATGCACTTGTGTCTGTACGTGTGTTTGCATCAAGCTTGTAGAAAATGGCGATATATATATATATATATATACATATATATGCATATATATACATATATATGTATATATAAACATATGTACGTGTGTGTGCATCAAAACTTGTAGAAAATGGCGATATATGTATACGTATATATGTATATATATATATATATACGTATATATGCATATATATACATACGTAGGTGTGCGTGCATCAAATCTTGTAGAAAATGGCGATATATATATATATATATATACGTATATATGTATATATGATGATTGCAACGTCTTGTCAGACGAGTGCCACTCTCTCAGGTACTGAAAGTCCATGAGCCCGAAGATAACCTTAACTTTACTCCTGCTGGAAAAAAAAAACTACACGCACAAGCAGACATGACACTGGAGACGGTCACTGGTATATGTGCATATATATACATGCATGGATCGATCTTGTAGAAAATGATGATATATATATACATATATATATATGCATATATATACATATATATGTATATATATACATATGTGCATCAAATCTTGTAGAAAATGGCGATATATACATATATATGTATATACATACATATATATATATATATGTATATATATACATATATATATATATGTATATATATATATATGTATATATATACATATATATATATATGTATATATATATATATATGTATATATATATATATGTATATATATACATATATATATATATATGTATATATATATCGCCAATTTCTACAAGATTTGATGCACACACACGTACACATACAGGCACATATATAAATATACAAGCGCAATATATATATATATATATATATATATATATATATATATATATATGTTTATTTATTTATTTATTGCGTTTAGCGAAACCCTTACTGAATGATTTATGAAGTTATACCCAATCGGCCACAAATAGGGTTTAAATTACATTAACCGAACACGAGTTCGAAAGTAAATTAAAATCATAGAAACAATTCGCAAAATGGTGAGCAAAGAAACGGAAATAAAATTCTTCAGTAAGAAAAAAACAACAACAACAACAACAACAAATTAAGAAAAAACGAAAGTGATTATAAGCGTTATAAATGGAACTTTTTTATAGACAGCGCAGTGTAATTAGCTGAGCAGTTATACAAAAATGTAAGAGCAAAATATCACAGTTTGGGCTGGCTGGGTAAATGTGAAGGAGAGATCTATTAAAAGTACCTAATACTATTTGAACTGTCACCTCGGCTACTACCACCACTATTACAAATAATAATAATAATAATAATAATAATAATAATAATAATAATAATAATAATAATATTATTATTATTATTATTATTATTATTATTATTATTATTATTATAATCTATATATTATTACAATAGCGCGTATGTTATTTATCTAAAAACACACATCGTATTAATATATAGATTATACTAACAGTAAGTTAATGGATTTGGTTAGTGCTTAATGATATCCCACGCATAATCTACTCATTCTTTTTGAGTAGGAGAGAAATGATAGTCTGGCATGTTTACATGATGACGTCATTATCTTCGGTTAAATTGAATTAAAAATGATGGAATGTGAGATAATTGATTGATGTGTTTGCAATTAAATTATCAGCCAAGGCAATATATCAAAGTTATTATTTTGGTATAGAGAGTGCCATAATGTGGTTTAAACTTATGAGAAATAATTGTCGAAATTAGTAACATCTCCAATAATTATGAAAAATGATGAAATATAAGTTGATTGGTGTGTTTGTAATGAAATAATAAACCCAGACAATATATCAAATTTATTATCTTAGTAAAAGGGGGTCGATTATGTGGGTTTTAATTATGAAAAAAACGCTCGACATTAGTAATATATCCAAGAATTATAGAAAAAATGATGAAATGTGAGTTAATTGATTAATGTATTTGTAATGAAATAATCAGTCAAGACCTTATATGAAAGTTGTAATTTTAGTAATGGGGAGAGGCGGTAATGCGGGTTTAAATTACGAAAAATGATTGTGGAAATAAGTCACATATCAAAGAATTGTGAAAACTGATTTAATGTGAGTTAATTGATGGGTGCGTTTGTAATAAAATAATTAGCCTAGACAATGTATCAAAGTTATTGTTTTAGTAAGGTGGGGGGCGATAATGTGGGTAAAAATTATTGTCGAAATTACTAACATATTCAAGAATTATGAAAATGATGAAATGTAAGTATATTAATTGGCGTGTTTTTAATGATACAATAAGACCTGATACTATTTTAAAGTTATTATTTTAATGATGGGTGGGGGCGATGAAGTCGGTTTATATTCTGAAAAATTATTGTCGACATTATTAACATTTCCAAGATTTATGGAATATTATGAAATTTAAGATAATTCATTGGTATGTTTGTAATCAAATAATTGATTAAGACCATATATCAAAGTAATTACATTTTTTTTTTCATTTTTCTTAAACTTTTTCTTCTAGGGGATGGGACATCCAACCAGATGTCTTACATTTACCCCTATTTTAGTGAGTCCAACCAAGAGTAAAGGGGGAAGAATGTTGGTTAAAATTAATAAAAATGATTGTCGAAATTAGTAATATATCACAGAATTCTGAAAAACATGACATGTGAGTTAAGTGATTTATGTTGAGTTTGTAATGAAATAATCGGCCCAAGCAATATATATATATATATATATATATATATATATATATATATATATAAGTTTTTATTTTTGTAAGGAGTGGGCGATAATGTTGGTTAAAATTATGAAAAATGATTGTCGAAATTAGTAACATATCTATGAATTATGAAACAAGATGAAATGCGTGTTAATTGATCGGTGTGTTTGTAATGAAATAATAAGCCCAAATACTATATAACATTATTATTTTAGTTAGGGGAGGCGGTTATGTGAGTCAAAATAAAATCAAATGACTGTCGAAATTAGTAACATATCCAAGAATAGTGAATATTGATTAATATGAGTTAATGGATTTGTGTGTTTGTAATGATATAATAAGCCCGGAAAATATATCGAAGTCATTATTTTAGTAAGAGGAGAGCACTAATGTTAGTTTTAATCATTGAAAATGATTATCAAAATTAGTAGCATATCCAAGAATTATGAAAAATGATTAAATATGTGTTTAATGATTTGATGTTTTTGTAATGAAATAATAAACCCAGGCAATATATCAAAGTTATTATTTTAGTAAGAGAATGGCGACAATGTGGGAAAAATTATGAAAAATGATTGTCGAAATTAGTGAAATATCAAAGAATTATGAAAAATCGTGAAATGTGATTTAATTGATCGGTGTGTTTGTAATGAAATAATCAGCCATGCCAATATATCAAAGTTATTATTATAGTAAGGGGGTGATGCAGTTTTAGCAACAGGGCTAGAAAAATATGATGGTGTCTTCATTCATGCTGAATGCCCACATAATGCCTAGCAGCAATATATTACATATGAAAGATGCCGCTGTGGTATTTCCACAGATCCCGCTCGTTATTATTATTATTATTATTATTATTATTATTATTATTATATGTATCAGTACTGTCAGTAATAGTGGTGGTAGTGAAATAGTAGTGGTAATAGTCTATAATGACCGTAGAGAATTCTATTAATTCTTTCATTAGTTTTTATCGATAATATAAATCTCACCTATCTGTTAAAATGTATGTATGTTTGTTTGTTTGTTTGTCTGCCTTAAACTTTCGATCAAGGCAACAGATTTTTCCGAGATCGTTATCGTTTTGAAGATCGACCCTTCAGACGACAAATATCGAAAAATTGGCTAAACACATTCATTCCCTCACTCTCAATTGGGCGCTTTTTTACAGATATTTTTTAAAGTCATCCCCTCTTTTCGATTGACTAGCCTTAATTTTAACCTTTGCCACGTCCGGTTTGGCGATGGACACAACGGTTGGGACGTCACGTTTTTCACGTTCTTTTCCACCTTCTCGGTACGGGTTCGAGTCTGCGTGCCTACCAATTTTGTTTTTTGCTCAACAAACACTTCCAAACACCCGGACAACGCCGGGAACCCAGTCTAGTCACCAATAAATTAAAATAGATTTAAATTCCCAACTCCCCAAAATTTTTTAGCGATTTACTTATAAACTGATTTTTTATATCGCTGAACGTCTTATTTCTTTTCCTATATATTTGTTGA
>NC_136513.1:97680347-97772847 GCF_053919585.1 Euprymna scolopes
ATTACATTTTCTTCGATTCTGAAGTCAGGGTTTCATTTGATTTTGGTAAAATATTTTATTGGAGTTTGCACTATGGTGCTGGCTAATGGTATAAGGGTTTTCAAGTGATTGTACCATTCATTTTATTTATTCATCAACAGCTTGGACATCTATAATTAAAGAATGGAATTTTATCTGTGAAACGGTTTTGTAAAGGATATTTTAGGTCTATCAGCCAAGCATCACATTATGTTCAATCGCCGCAGTGAAAAATCCCTATGTTTAAGTTACAAATAATTTAATGAAATGTGCTCTGACATAGACAATGATAAAAAAAAGACTAAATAAAAATATATTGACAGGCTGGACATATTGGAATAGGGCGTTTCCCTATCTTAGTTTGAGGTGGCGACTTCCAGCGTCTGTTAGATAGTTTTATGTGTTTGAGAAAAAATGTGCAAGAAAAGGAGAGAGAGAGAGAGAGAGGGTGAGAGAGAGAGAACAATATGGAAAGGTGAACATATTTTAAGCATAGAGTCGCCCTATTGTTATTCGATGTGAAAGTTTACCTGTTTGATTTAAACGGAGATGCGTTTGAGAGAGTGAGACAAAGCAGGGAACAGATAGAAATAGAGATAGACAAAGATAGATATAAATTATCTGCAAACTTCCTTTAGCGAAAATTATAGTCGTATCTTTTCCCGTTATTGATCTTGACTGGCGTGTGACTGCCAGGGAAACCGAACACTTTGGCATGCGTCCCCTGTTACCAAATTATTATCGCCTGCCTGAAAATGGCAGCGTTATAAATGTCAATTTATTCCGAACCGATTAGCAACTGTTTAGCCGACACTGTTAACCATTGAAAGGAATCGGGGTATTTGAAGCGTTGCTCTTTCTGTTGCGTTGGCCATATCAAACCGGAAGTTAGTTGAAATCGTCATCTATAATATTTACATCAATATTTTACGGGCAAAAACATCGACAGATGAATCAAACAGAAAGACCACAGTTACTGCATCAGAATGTTAGCAGAATGAAACTAGAAGGGAAGTGGGTTTAGTGAACTTTCATGATGAGGTTACGATTCCCAATGAAGTGAAGACTCACACAAGAATATTAGGACGATCAAATAATACGTGGATATTCGATAATTATAAAAAGAGTGGGCAAACCTTTTGCAAAATTGAGAATAAAAGGGTTTATTAATACAAAAATAATTATTTTTCTTAACAGAAGGATGAAACAAAAAAATAATTAATAAAAATCTGAAAAATTGAGCGATACTGTTTGTTGTCGGATCGCACGACGTGAGTAACATATGATAACAGTTGGTAGACATTATAAATTTGCTCTCTCATATATATATATATATATATATATATATATATATATATATATATATATATATAATAAAATTCCACAGCCAAACAACGTCGCAAGCCCACAAGAGCTATGACAGTCAACGAACCGGAAGTCCAAGGCTCGGGTTTCGCCCTAATTTTGGCTCATCAGTTAGACACATCCAAACTCAGGATTCGAAATCCGAGCCTCTTACATGCGAGGCAAGCACTCTACCAACTGAGCAAACGTCCCGCGCACAAGAATTTCGGTTTGCTTGATCTGTGTTGGTTAATAGAAATTCTTGTGTCCGGGGCCTTTGCTCAGTTGGTAGAGTGCTTGCCTCGCATGTAAGAGGCTCGGATTTCGAATCCTGAGTTCGGATGTGTCTAATATTATTGAATAGCACGGAATTATTCTGTTTTACAATTTTCCTTTTTATCTTCTCCAATCTCCGAATAGTCCTTTTTGTGTTCTTCTCGAAATTGTATATGTTGGATCTATAATCGCGAGCGCTTTCGACAGAAGTACTTCTATAATCCCGCGGCATATTGTAGAAATAAATGTAGGGATTGTTTTTTAATTTACTTACATATATATATTTTTTCTAGTCACGTGGTAATTTGTTACAAGTTAAGTGGGCGATTTTTTTTTTTACATATATTAAACAGATTTACATATACAAACACATATATACAATATTAAACATTTATCCCAAACATTTAAAAATGTTCCGGCTGCACTCATAATTTATATTATTTATTTGAGGCTTCTTTGTTTTAATGTACAATGCTTCGAGTATTCTTAGCCTATTTACATTTCTCTCACTCTGCAATACTCTTGTATTTTCTACCATAATTCTTCGAAATTCCGAATGTTGGCAGCCATGCCCCTTTAAATATTATGATACGGAGCTAGAGTCAGAGAGGTGGAGAGTCAATCTTCGCGACAATGTGTTAGTTGTTCAACCAACATAGCTACTAATATGTGAGATACACTCTCCTATTGGAATATTGTACATTAAAACAAATCCTTAAATAAATAATATTAATTATGAGTGAAGCCGGAACATTGTTAAATGTTTGGGATAAATGTTTAATAATGTATATATATATGTTTGTATATATAAATCTGTTTAATATATGTAAAAAAAACAAAAAAATTCGCCCACTTAACTTGTAACAAATTACAACGTGACTAAGAAAAATGTATATATAGGTAAATTAAAAAAAACATTTCTACATTTATTTCTACAATATGCCTGAGAATGATAGAAGTACTTCTGTCGAAAGCGCTCGCGATTATGGATCCAACATATACAATTTCGAGAAGAACACAAAAAAGACTATTCGGAGATTGGAGAAGATTAAAAGGAAAATTGTAAAGCAGAATAATTCCGTGCTATTCAATAATATTTGTCTAAATATGTATATATATATACACACAGACACACAGACACAGACACACACAGACACAGACACAGACACACACAGACACAGACACACACACACACACACACACACACACACATATATATATATATATATATATATATATATATTGTCTATGAATTTGCATGTACATAAATAAAATACACCGTTTTTATTTGCGGTCGCCGTGTTTTGTAGTTCTTTGTAAATCTGCTAAGGATCTTAGGGTTCGAACCTTTTGACCAGATTCTAACGCGCATAAATGTGTTTAGTTTTGTAGAAAAACAGCGGATGTTTACCGCGTATTAAAGATTGTGTTGTACGTGTGAAGAGTTGAAAACTGCTCGTTTTTGTGTTGTGATTTGTTGAAATAACTTGCTTGTTAAATGTTTGTTTTATTCTGAGACGATGCATAAATACATCATTCTTTGCGGATTATCGAAGCATTAAAAAATTATCTGGGAGGATCTGCATTTTTAAGTCATATTTGAAAAATTGACTAATTGTTGGATTTTACGACATGTCAACTGTTGTTAGGTAATTTTTATGCCACGCAGTTGACAATTTTTAAATCCAATTTGTAACAGTTCAATGAACAAAATGTTAAACGAACAATGAATAAATTGTTTGCGCATGTTTGTTTTCAACTAATGCGTATTTGTGCACGTATGTGTTATCGCTAGTGAGTAATCACGAAAAAATGAATAATTAAACTAATTTACATTCGCGCGCGGTCATCGCTTTTCCATGTGAGCTGTTTTCTGTATTGTTGCGTTGTCAAGTGGTGATTGATTGGCTTTTAATCATAGGCTAATAGAACACGCATAGAAACACAGCGAAGAATTGTTGGCATTCAAAGGCTTTATTAGAGAATAAAAGTAAGTTGACGAGGGGAGAGACTAAAAGAAAGACGAAAATCTTACGTAATTTTCTACCTATCGCTAAAATAATCGAATCCTGTGGAAATATTCATGATGATTTCTACATTTTTATGCCCGCCTTGTTTCCATTATTTCTAACTCAAACTGACTAGAAATTACATTCTGTCCTACCGAAGACCTCATGTAATTTCTCTGTAATATAATTCAACACATAACTTTCTATTGCCTCCATCACGCAAGCTGCGCTGGGCATATTTCCGTTTGCCGTCAGGTTATCCTGACTTGCATTTAATTAACTCTCCCGACATTCATACTAGTAAATATACTCTTAAATTACTGTTGTAGGGCTCCTCCATACTATAAATTTATTTAGAGAATAGTTTACTTTGTCACCATATATTTTCTTAACAAGTCATAGATTGGATCCTGACCGGTACTTATTTGGTTCAGGGTGTGTCTGGGACTAGTGCTACCTAAAGGTGCATTATAGTTTTGTATTTGCAGGACAGTGAAAAGTGTGTCTCTGACTTGCGTAGCTTATAGGGTTAGGGTTAGGGTTAGGGTTAGGGTTAGTATAGAAAGTAAGTAGTTTAAGAGGTCATGTCAGACTATTTGCGACTTCCCACGTTCATCGCCGACGCCAATATTTTCCCATAATTTCCTTCTCTTTAATCTTCCTTTCTGTCGTGTCTCTCGTCTTGGTGATCACCAAGAACACGTGCATTGGTATACAGGCATACAAATACACAACAGTTATGCAGATTCATAAAAAAAATATACTCGAATGCATTTTATATCAGTAATTTGTGCAAAGAGAACGGACTCTCTAACGGACTAAAAAACTTACGCTTGAACTCATCCTGTATCTCTACAAGACTACTATTCGCCCATATATGGAATATTGTTGCCACATTTGGGCTGACGCATCTGCTACTTGTCCCTCATACTTAGACAACCTAATAGATCCCGTGCTGTTAGCTAGCCTTCAACCTCTGCCCCATCGACGAAATGCTGCATTTCTCTGCATGTCTTACAAGTAATTTAATTGTAAGCGCTCCGAAAAACTTCAAGCCCTTCTATCCCATCAACCTAAATACCCCCTCCCCACAAACTCGACAAGTAGACAAATCCATTTCTTCTCAGTAGAGATACTAAGATGCCGGGAAAACTTCTACTTCAATAGTTTCTTATCTCGGACTGCTAGACGTTCGAATTCCTTTCCGGGTGCTTACTTCTCTGACTGTATTGACATGAAGAAATTCAAGTGTAATGTAAACAGGTATCTTGCAGATCAACTCCCTACATAGTATCTTTTCAACTTATGTCCCTGATAGTAGCCCTCTGCACAATAGGGCACTGTGCTTTGATTTTGGTGAAAATTGAAAGAAAAATACCTGCCGACTCCTAAACGCATCATTTACGCTTCTATTTCAATAGATATACTGAAGGATTTAGTTTTAAATTTCATAATATAGTGACGAAGTACGTCGACATGTTCCTGTATATTTTTAATATTTTTCACGTTCTTGCCGACTCATAAAAATGTCTTTTCGCGTTCTACTCTATCCGGTCTAATGAAAGGTTTACTTTTGATTTTCATTATACAGCGGCGAAGTTAAATGTATCTAAAAGCATTAATTTTTGGTGTTTTTTTTTTCTGAACCATCCATGTCCAATATTGCTATATTTAATAGATAGAATAAAATACTTTTATAGTTTTTAAGGAGGTGCGGTGAGGGTTTCATTCCTAAATCAATAAAAAATGATTACTGATAAATAAAAGTGAATGATTGAATTAACACAGATCTATATCTGGAAGACGATTGATTCCAGAAAAGAAACCTAAAAATACAGAGTTTATACAAAGATAGAAAAACTCTAAGGTTATTTCATTTAATGCCTAAGGTCATATGGAGTATTCTGAAAATCGTGCTATATACAATATCAGAAAAAGCTAGGAACGAATTAAAATAAAGACGCCGATATTATTAGAAAATGTAAAAATATCTTTGTGACCTGAGCCCATTACTTGTGGATCGTATTTTCAAACGAATTCATTATTATAAGTGATTTTCGAAATGATGTTTTGCCATTGTATACGCTTTCCAACATTAGGCTGATTAATTTCATGAATTCATTATATAGACACATAAACTAAGGCCCACACCTATAATAATAGCACATAACACAATCCTGATTTTGTCTCCACAAATAGGTTGTTTGGTGTAACGACGCGCATACATATCTCAACTTCATGATATAAGCTGAAAAGCAAGATTAGCGTCAATCCAAAAGTTATATTCTTTACTTCCGTCGTCTTAATAATTGTTTTAAAGGTTATTCTTTATTCAAATAAAGTATATGTTTTAACGTAAGCGTGATGGCTACTTTGTTGAAGTTTATGTTAGTGTAAGTTAGGTAGCAATATGTTTTCTATCATTTTTTATTACTATTTCACCTCAAACAAGGCCCAGTGCAGCTTAGATGTAGGGGGTTACTATTTCAGCCATAATTTTATATAGAGAGTTAAGTATCTTTATGTGTGTTCACATTATATTTAAACTTCTGCATGTCAGTACTATCAGGGAAGCAATAACCTAAATAATAAAAAATTCAAAATCTAACAGTTTGAGGCAAGAAACTTATAGAGAATAAGTATGGATGGGGTTTTGATGTTTGTGGGTGTAGAAGGGAGGACAGGATGGTCTGCTTGTGTTATAGACGATCCCATCACCGTTGTTAATTATATGAATTGAATGAGTTGGTAGAAGGATTGATAAGAAAAAGATCGCATAATGATGACGAAAACATATTGGTATATATCAGCGAAAGAATGCAGATTTATTTACATAAATTCACATGAGAAATATAAAGGATATGGATAGAAAGAATAAGAGTTCCTTGAGAATAAAAGTTCGTTGAGAAATGAGTAACGTTATTTGCGATTGATGAATCAGGAAAGCTGGTTAGTGGCCGATGCCACTGGAGCAGTCTCTGTTACAGCAAGTAACGTGGCTGTGTCGCTCTCCGGTTATCAGAATTAAAGGGCGACAATCGAGTAAGCATGGGAGTTTCAATTCCAACATTGGGTTGTCTGGTGCATTTAAGTCGTGAGGGCTCGCCAGAGCACCGTCCATTAAAATCCATTTAAAATAGGCAAAGCGATGCAACATTTTATCGATTGAGACAAGGGTTTGAGTTTGTTTCTATGATCACCAAAACAAGAGATCAAATTCTAAATTCAAGCGTTTTAACGAAAACAAACCTAATAAGATAGAACATTTTGCTGCGACATAAATGGGTTGAGTGTATTTTCGGCGATGGTGGACAATACGGTAATTTTATCAGAACACGTTCAATGTATCTAAAAATGTGGCGATTCGAAACGAACTGATAATTTAGTCTCATATAGACACAAGAGCTCTGTTTAGCAATGACGCTTTTATTTACAGTAGAGCGTGACAGAGCAACCAGTTTATCAACGGTTATAACGCTTATCCACGTGATTGGGGGAATCATTAAAAAGGAAACCCGTGGAAATAATAGAATCAGTAAACAATAGGATTATGTGACGTTAAAGTGAACTTCCATGTTTTTCAAACAAATATTATTCTTGGAGATTTCATTTTTAAAAAAGAAAAAAATACACATTTGATAACAGATCGGATTAAGTGAACCGAGGCAAACACGATTAATATATGGCAATACGTTGTAGGTGAGATGGTTAGGGTAAGGCGTAGGGTTGAATGACTATTTCCTTCGATATTTTAGATTATTTCTTTCTAAAAAATATTAGAAAGTCGAATTAATCGATATTCAGGCGGAAATGTAAGATCAATATTTAGATATGAAAACATACACGCACATCTATCTATCTATCTATCTATCTATATATCTCTCTCTCTCTCTCTATATATATATATATATATACATATATATATATGCATTCAGATATCATTTTTTATTTTACGCATATTTCTTTTCCAGAAATCATGACATCTACATCAGCCAGTTTGTGCTGAAAGCGAGAATATTAATTCGAAAGATGGAAAATATAGAAATCATAAACAATAAAAACGAAATTCGTATGTTATCTAACGATATATATATATATATATATATATATATATGTGCGTGTGTGTGTATGTAGGTATATATACACGTATATAATATACATATATATACGCATATAATGGGGAATGTAATCAGTATAAAATAATAGAAACTCAAAACACAGAGTAAGTTATAACAAGTTTATTATACAGCTGTTCAATGTGACAAATACGCGCGAATATATCTTGAATGGCGTAGTTAAAACTAACCTAATCTCCCCCCAGTTTCCGCTTTCTATCGTCTTTTACATACTGAGTAATTCATGTTAAGAGAGTGTCATCATCTTTCACTATATTAATATATACAATGAAATTATAGGCAAGATGAAATAAATATCGATATTTGACAGTTCAATAAGGAAAAACGATATAGAAAGAGTTGTTATAATCCTAACCTCATCCTGTCTGCTCATCCTTCGGCTACCATTCACACTGCGGTGACTTCAATGTCCATAATGTGCTTCAAAGTTGCACTTGCTTACACCACCACATTTATATTTGCCCTCTATCGCCTCCACAGCAGCGGGGTTACTATCTTTAAGATTATATCTTAGAAAGTTGACCACATTCTGTCTGCTCATCTTTCGGCTAACATTCACATTTGCAGTGACTTCAATGTTCATAATGTGGAATGGCTGACCCACTGAAATAAAAGAAATGATGAGGGGAGGTTCTGTCATGATTTTGCCATTGCCTATGACCTCACTCTGATTGCTCATGAACCCACCTGTGTGCCCGATACTACTGGTAAGTATGCAAGCCTTCTAATCCTTTTTCTCACAACTTCCCCTGAGCTATGTTCATGTTCCATTCTATCTCTCCGGGGATCCTCCGATCACACAGTTGTATCAGTTAAGATAAAAATGAAATTCAATAAGTCTTCAGATGCACCTCTCCACTGTACTGTATTTCGATACTCTATGGCTGACTGGGATAGCTTCCGTACATTCATATCTGATCTACCCCTGCATTCTATGTTTAAAAGGAGGCATCATCTATAATATCAGACCTTACCGAATGGTTAATTGTAAGCATAGACCGATTCATACGATCAAAGAAATTCCAACAAAAACCTAACAGCCAGCCATGGTTCTCTCCAGAATGTGCCGCTGCCATTGCACACAAAAATCACTTTTTCCATAGCTACCAACGTAATAGATGTACTGAGACTAAAGCTGTCTTCAGGACTGGCAACAACCACTGTAAAAGAGTAATAAAAAATGCAAGATAGCTATATGCTCAGTCCGTCAAATCCAAAGTAACGGCATTCCAATTATAGTGTTGACAAAGCTTCGACCAGAACTTGCCCCCCTAACTTACAAAACTGTTTAAGCGTTGATTTAAGGAGAAGTGCTTTCCAACATCCTGGAAAACCTCGTCAATACGCCCTGTATTTAAGAACTCAGGTGATAAGTCCCTCTCAGTACAGACCAATAAGTCTCTTGTGTGTCATGAGTAAGTTACTGGAATCCATATTAAATAAAGAAGTAGTCAACCACCTCAGCAGAAATAACCGCCTTTGTGACATACAATATGGTTTCCGTTCTGATAGATCAACAGCTGATGTGCTAACAGTTATCTCTCATAGGATTAGTGAATCTCTCGACAAAGGCTTTCTTTCTAGGACAATTGCTCTTGACATATCAAAGGCCTTCGATAAGGCTTTGCATAAGGGCCTACTTCACAAGATTTCATGCTACGGTACAACTGGAAATGTTTTTCTCAATAATTAAATCATTTCTCTCTGATAGGCTCATAAGAGTAGTGGTTGATGGATAGAAATCAGAGGCTCACGGTATTAATGCTGGAGTCCCCCAGGGGTCCATCCCGGGCCCAACTCTCTTCCTGATCTACATCAATGATCTCCCAAAACACATACTTAAATCATTCGTTGACATCTATGCTGATGACACGACCATCTACGGCAACAAATCAAAGACCGTCAATGACAAAGCTCTTTCTGATTCCCTCTCCTCTGATCTTGAGCGCGTGGTTCAGTGGGGGAAGAGATGGGTGGTTACTTTTAATGCATCTAAAACCAAGCTCCTAACTTTACATCATCAACGCTCTGTTCCTCGTCTAGCATCAATTGAAATAGATGGCTTTTGTCTTGGGGAGGCTTCATGTTTTGACAAGCTCCTGGGTCTGACCTTTACTCCTGATCTGAAATGGAACACGTATATAAAGTCTGTTGCCCGGACCGCTGGGAAAATGGTAGGATCCTTCTACCGCTCCAGAAGATATCTCACTACTCTATTCTCTATCTCTATAAAAGCCAAGTACGTCAAAAGATGGAGTACTGCTGCCACGTCTGGGCTTGAGCTTCAAATAACAGCCTATCTTGCCTTGACAAAGTACAAAATAGACTTCGTGGCTTAGTGGGGGATACTCTTTTCTCTTTCCTGAAACCTCTCTCCCACAGAAGAGACATTGCGAGCCTATCTTTGCCCTATCGTTATTTCCATGGCAAGTGCTCGTCCGAGCTCCAATCTCTGGCCGCCCCTCGCCAATCCTTCATGCTAAACCCACTGTCAGTAATTTCCCCCACTCTTTATCTGTGCCTAAATCAAAACGTAGATTTCATGAACATAGCTTTTTTCTGAGAAGTGCACGCCTGTGGAACTCTCTTCCGTTTGCCTGTTTCCCAACTGGCTACAACTTGGACGTCTTCAAGTCCAACATATACAAATTCCTGATAAATCGCCCCCTTAAGTAAGACACTTTATCAAATCTCCAATACCAACTATTACTACGATATTATCCCATTAATTATTGTACACAAAATAACCCTTATCCCCGAGTGGCTTACGGGCCTTGATAAGTGGTGATCCCCATGTAAAAAAGACCCTAATTTTTTACTAGTAAGTGTCTATTCAATATAGATATAATGTAAAATGTAAGTATAAACTATAAATAATGAGTATATATTTTACATAGACATAAATAACAATATAAATATGAATATTAAATATCTGGTATTTTTAGAAGGCTAAAACAATGTAGGACTGTATAGTTTTCTGTAACTTCGATTATGAATATTTAAACTACTTTTTCCTTATATATATATATATATATATATATATATATATATATGTGTGTATATGTGTGTGTGTGTGTGTGTGTGTGTGTGTGTGTGTGTAAATATTAAAAGAAGTTAGTGATTTCTGATAAAAAGAAAAGCGCAAGGAAATATCTAGATAATCTCTTCAGCAAGTCAGAAATGTTGTAAGGATTCCTTTTTTTTTTCTTTAAATAATCTTGAAAATAAAATATAAAAAAGTGTTTACATTTCTGGTGAATTTATATATTTGTGTCTCCGATAAGACAAATTTAATCCCCCCGCAAAAAGAATCACGTTCTGTTGAAATCGTTAAAGCCTCCCACTTTTTTCTCAAAATAGAAGTTGACTCATCCGTTTAAAATAGAGTCACACTTTGTTACATGTTTGAAGCTTCAAACAATGACATTAGTAATAGAGTTTCAATGCATGAAAAACAAAAACAAATAAAGCACGAATAAAACATCAACGTAAAAAGACGACCAAGCGATGGACGCCATGTTTACCGCAATAGATTTCACTGTAAAATTTGCACTGCATCTGATGACAAAGTGCGATAAAAATGATAGTGGATTCATCCAAACTATACGAATACAGTAGATTTCTAAATAACAACAAGGTCGATAGCCATTAGTTGCGTGTTCTCGTTTAATGAATGAATGCGTGAATGTAGGATTGACATAAAATTCATAAAGATAAACTAAAATGACCGAAAAATGGGCTCACATGACTTTAAAAAAATAAATTACTTAGAACGACTTTAATGAACTTAAGGATGCATTGAATGACCTTAAGAATGACTTGAATGCATAAGAAATAACTGGAATCCTACAAAAACAACTTGAATGATCTGGAGAATGACTTGAATGGCTTTGAGATTGACTGGTTGTAAAGTGGGTGATCATTTTATATTAAATTAATACAGAAAAGTGATCCCACACTTTATATCACAAAGTTACAAATATAAGTACAGCATGTAGTAAGAACAGATACTACACTTTGATCTTGGCAAAAAAGGCCAAGACAAGGGTTTTGATCTGCTCCCCCACCGAGCAAATTAGGCACAAGGCCGATTTTTAATGTGAGGTGTGAAGGGGAAATGGGGACCAACTCCCCGGGGAGTAGGGGAGCTGGATGGTGCCAATTGGCATGAACGGTTGCCCCTACATTGACTAAGGTTTTATATGTGAGGTTGGTATTTATTTGCTCCTCCACAGAGCAAATTAGGCACAAGGCCGATTTTTAATGTGAGGAGTGAAGGGGAAATGGGAACCAACTCCCCGGGGGGGAGGGGACTTGGATAGTGACAATTGGTATGAAGGGTTCCCCTTACATTTACCAAGGTCTTATACGTGGGGTTACCCCCACATATGGTCTTTGCTTGCAGTATCTGTTCCGGCAGATACTACAATTTGAGATATTACATTTTTTATTCACAGGAAAAAAATACAGTTGGGAAAATTAACAAAAAACTTAGGTACAAGACCAACTCAAAAAAGAAGGGGGGTTAGTTTGGTTGATCCATCTCGTCTCTGTTGTAAATTTTAAATGATGTTTCTCTCGGCCAGCATCTTTTATCATGATTACCCCTTTAAATTTGTATTTATGTATGTATGGTGGGAGGGGTGGGTGTTCCTACTTAAACCCAATTTTCAAACATTTTTTATTTATATCAAAAAATACAAAAAAGATAACAATATTAATAAAATTACACTTTGGTCTTCGCCAAAAGGCCAAGGAATGCTAAAAAAGCTAAGAACAGAATCTACTAACAACAGACCTTTGATCTTACTCAAAAAGGTCAAGCACAAAAGTGTTACGGACCGACCGACCGACCGACCGACCGACTTATAGTGTCGCTTGCACGCCACTAAAAATTAAAATAAAATAATCTATCGCTCCTAGACATGGTTAAAAAAACGAAATATCCCCTAAACGCCAACCTCCGTTGCATCGCCAAAACGTGGCATACTTGTACCTGTTTACAATTATTTCAATGGTAAGTGTCTTGACGAACTCAAAGCATTAATAACCCCGAGAGAATAATATCCTCGACAAACCCGACAAGCAGCAAAATCCCACCATTACACTGTAAAGATCGCTAGATGCCGTGTGTAAATATTTCAACAAGCACTTTGCACTGTGTACTGTGTATGTATTGTGGAAGTATTTATTATGGGTGTCACGCAGTAGCCTGGTAGGCCACTTAAGGAAGCGAATACCCATAAGTCCCTTCACTATGTGTAAAAGAAACGTACACTGTCATAAATTGTTTTAAGGATTTCATGTAAGTTTCTCAGTTCAACCAGATGTATGTCAAGAATGTGGAAGTATCGTCAGATTAACTTACAAAATGAGAATAGTAGTCCGAAAACTCTAGATCTAAACAAATAAATACGAAATTAGTGCTGAATCCCGCACTAACAATAACATAAAAATTACAAGTCCCTTTAAGTTTATACAACATAATCCCTTTATCCTCGTTTATAAATGTTTATAGAAATCGTCCGGACAAGGCATAAAGCCACTTATGTAAGGAAATTAAAAAAAAACAAAAACAAAAAAACAACAATAAAGCAACTGTAAGATATGATGACAAGCCAAATAAAATTAATGTTTTATGTTATTTTAGCTTATTGGCTTATTTTCCCCATACATGTGCACTTGTTTTATTGCTACTGACAAAACATGAAGCCACTGAGTATATGAAGTTAAAATGCTATTTCAATGTGAAGATGTTAACAATAAGTTTTAGATCGATAGATGAAAACACAGACAACATCTATTTTCCCATCTTTGTCAGAAATATCGTTCATTGAATGTGAACACAGTAGAAGCAAGGGTTACGAGGCTGTCGGGAGTAAACCGGACTTTCTACTCACCCTAAAGAAGCGATATATTTTGATAATAACAAACAGTCAATGTAAAATACAATACGTTCTTAAGATTGTTGTCTGCTGAAGTTTCATGTTTTTACTTCAGGTAACATCAATTGAAGAATGGTACATTATTGCTGGTAAAAGTCAGTTTGGGTTAGAGAGATACCGAGAAGTTTTTATTTGGACCGCTAATAATATAGAATTATGCGTATTTAGTCAGGGTTTACATGTAAAGAAAAGCATCCGCATGCTAGGTTGTCATGACAAACTCCTGTACAGAAAGGCCTAAGACATTCGAGAATAGAGTATAGTAGGCATTCTAGTTATCTCCGTAGGCATTCAAGTTCTGTCCAATATGAATAAATGCAAAAGTGCTTGTTGAAATGTTTATTATTTATTTCAATTCATTTATTTTATATTATTTATATATTTATATTATTTATATTATTTATTTTAATTGAAGTATTTAAAGTATTTTTAAATAAAACATTCTAAATAAACGATAACTGTAATAGGGCGGGAATGTGTGTATAGAAGCAGCAGCAGCAGCAACTGTACGGCAGCGAACGGATACAAATGACTGAGCTTTGTGCGTGGTCACGTTGTAGCGAAAAAGAAAGGAATAAAAAGATTATAAAAAAAAGGAAAACGTGGCAGAAGGACAGAAATAAACATGTTTCACGCGTGGTCCGAGAGCGACAGGGGACGGCGTATCCTAACCGTGGTCGGACAAAGACAGAGTACCACGCCAGATTCCAATGTGCTTAACAAGCACATTGGAATGCGAAAATGCTTTTGAACAAGAGACAACACATTTTTATGGAAGTACCTGTAAACAAATGTCTGATGTTTCATTAGAAAAAAAAGTGTGTCAAATTCTTTCCTTGCCTTTCTTTCCTTGCAACTGTTTGCATACAACGTGTGGATACCGGGTGATACGTAACGACTACGTTACACGACGAGCTGAAGAAACCATCTTGTAATAGTAAAATAATATTAATCAATCCTGGGCAACGCCAAATCGTGCCAGCCTGTATCACACATTAAAGCCATTTTTTTCTCACTCAAGAAGCCAAAGAGCAGAGAAATGAATTTGTGTTATCGATATATCTGAAACTTCACATTTTTTATGAATATCTTTTTTGTTTTTACAAATCAGATAATTTTGATATTTTCTTCGTTTATAGACTTTTTCTTTCTTTTACTCCAGAGTATAAACACTTGTTTGTAAACAGACCTTTTGTTTATCAGAAAAAAATAAATTGTAGAATTTTAAATCGATTTAAATCTTATCTTTTGATGGAGAATACGGTTTTACTCAGCGGTTTTTAGAAACAAATCGACCAACAATAAAATACTAGTGTAATACCACACAGATACCAGCCGTTGGGTCATCTATTAAGATCGGATTGGTTTATTTGGATTATAAAAAATACGCGGGTTATTTTATTTGGATTAGAAAAGTTAAATTTATGAAAAACAAAAACAATCTATTTCCTTTTTATCTCAACGTTCAATAAAATCCTATCAATTTGTGATGGAACGATTACAATTGTTATTCCCGATTCTGATACGCCACCGATGCCGTATGAACTTCCTGATTTGGATACAATTACCGATTCCGATTCTGATCCGTTATGCATCTCTAAATATTTTACCATAATGTTGTTATTTTTTCCGAATCTTGCAAATACACTCGTTAATTGTGCAGATATTTTTAAAAACTCACTTGCGGGGGTGGAGGAGGGGGTGATCTATAGATTTTAGTTTTAAAATCAATAAATATTTTTACATTTCTGACTTTTTGAGATGAGGATTCGTTATTTGTATTATTTTCATTCATGGAACTACTGTTCTCATCTTGAGTGTGATTTTCATAACGTTTCAGTCGATGTAACCTCCAACCTTTTCAGGTGTATCTTGTCAAATTCGGGAATGTTTCTGTCGAACTCGGGATTTTGGACGAAATTTCAAGCGGAATGCTTTATTTACTTAACGGGGGTAGCATGCCCTTGTTCCGTCGGCCATGACAAGCTAGAGGTCCTAAGTAATTCGTAATTGGATATTTCGGTTGCCCACACAGAGGAATTAACAGTCAACATTCAAGAGAATATAAGTTTTATAATTGATTTTTTCAAGTACTCTGGCCCTATAAGAACATGTTCAAACATTACTAGACCATATATATATATATATATATATATATATATATATATATATATATATATAATAGTAATCAGTAATGAATCGTGATATTTACAACTACAAATAAAATAGGGTTAAGGATCCTACTATTCGTACTATAATTGTCCGCAAGGATTTGTTCACAAGTGGTTAGATTACGTGAAAAAATCAATTACAAAAGTGATAATAACCTGACGATAAATAAGGGGTTTCGTTCGAAATTATGCCCGAATTACCATATGCAAAAAATAACATTCCCGAGTTCAATACGATACGTCTGAAGAAAGTTGGGGGTTACATCGACGGAAATATTGTTAAAATCACGCTCAAGCTCGGAAGAATAGTCCGATTAAAGAAAACAATACGAAATATTTATTATTATATTATAAATCATATCAGCAGTTAAAGATTTTGTTTTGAAGAAAATAAAAAAATAAAAAGAGAATTAAAGGAATCGTTCTTGTAATCGGAAATTAAGCCCAAATTTAACCAATTCCGATACCCAAAAGTTTCGATTTTTCAAATTCCTAATTCCGCTTCCTATTATTCCGATTCCAACATTATTAATGTTTGTTGGTATATTCCTTCTATTCTAGTCCACAGTTGATAAACACACACACACACACACACGATCTGAGGCATTAGAATTACTGCAAAACAACAGCTTTTACTAGCTAAAAGTAGATTACTATTATCTGACCAAGTACGGGGAAAAAGAGAACATATGGTATCGCGTTGTAAATACGTGTCGTCGACTTGTGTGTGAGACCGAATAAAGTAATTATCGATTTTTTTTTTTAGCTAAAATGTTCGTCTAAAAGTTTGATTTTCTTTGCAAGTTTGCAAGTGATCTGAAATGAAACATATACATCCAAACCGTTTAAAAGATTCCAGGGAAAACCATCTGCGAACCAAGTATGTCCTAGGATAGAGTACTTTTGCACATCTGAGGAGGAGCTGTTCAGAGCATCAATTTCTGCCTCCACGTTTTGAAATCTGGTGGACGACGTTCTTTTTCTTTTTACTGCAGCCTCTTTCTCATAGAAGAGAAGATTCGCGCCTCTCTCAAGTCTATCGTCAGGTGCTCGACTGAGCTTCATTCTTCACGACAAACACGTGTCTGACTACAACATCTATCAAAAAGTTCCCTTACTCTCTATTTCTGTCTAAATCGAAAGTTATTTTTCTAGAATTCTGGGGGAATACAATACCACAGAACTGCTTACTGGCTGACTATGACATGGACGTTTACATGTTTAATGTGAAGAGTTTTTTTTCACGCCGATCTTCAAAAATAAATAATCAAATATCCATTACTGTACCCATTAATACTGAATCCTTGATTAGCGGTTTATTATATGAAGTAAAAATACACAGATGGGTGAATATTTAGGAATACTCGTTGCTGGATTGTGAAGGACTTCGGCACGTTTCTGCAAGAACTACAAAAACTTAACACTCGCATCTAATCTGAACAGTATATCGGAATAGTCACGCACCTGGTGACTGCTTATGAATTTGAAATGACTTAGAAACTTGATCCTTTGAAAGAAGCCGATTGAAGCGGCATGGAGTGATTAGTCATTTTTGTCATCGGATATAAAACAATGAATTAGTGCTTATTATATTCCATCTGTTCAATACTCCTAGCAACTAAGCGCCCCTTTTATGTCTTCTTACGGAGATTGAAAAAATATATATATAATTTTAACAGAGCGTGTATGAGCGTGGGAGCTGTAAGATAGCTGCCTATCAATGCTTTCAATGTTGTCCTTCAAAAACTGATTAAAAAGCTTGCGGCATGTCTGAATACCTTTTGTATAAAATTTCAAATGTTTAGAATAAAAATTGGCTGAATAATTTGCTAGAGACCGCAAAAGTCAAATATTTTAAACTTTGACTCTTCGGTACAAAATTTCCGGCCAACTGCCCTGTGTTTGAATAAACTTAATGTAAAATTTCAAATGTTTAGTCCAGGAATTGGCTGAGTAATTTGAAAGAGACTGCAGAGGTATTTTTTTTATCTTTGACCACCATTTTGACCACTTAACAGTCATTATTTTGGGCTTAAAGCAAGTTAAAAAGTTTCATCCATGTCTATGTAACGTACATCTAGACGTTCCAGAGTTTAGACCTAAAATTGACTGAGAAGTATGGTAGAGTTTTATAAAGGCAAATCATTGAACCTTGACCCTTTCCAAACCAAATTTCTGGCAGAAAACCAATTAAAAAATTTTCCTAAATCTCAATACCCCTTATGTCAAATCTCGAGTCTGTAGACTGAAAATTGACATAATAGCTTGATAAGGAAATACACACACAGACAATTTCACTTATACATATATATATATATATATATATATATATATATATATATATACATGATCAGTACAAAACGGATGATTATTTCAAAGTGCTAGCTTCTCTATGCTGTATTGGTCTTGTTTCCAGTCGATCTAGACATTTTGCTACATGATTAAAGCATTTCTCATTCGAGAGTGTTGTTCCTGATCTTTCACATTCCTTTCACCACCGTTAAATGTACATCTACCTTTACAGAGAGTATCCATTGTCTCTCATTATTGAACGGATGCCATAAGACACACCAGTGCGTGTACATCATAAAGTACAATGGGCGGATACCATCATTGTATTTTTGGTTCAAAATGTAACAACTCGCATGGTTTGCCCTTCGCTGTCCAGTTTTATCTCCGTCGAATGAGGTTACGATTCAGTTGCTATTTAGTTCATTATTTACATGTTTCGTGAGACAATTTGGAACGAGCTGAATCCGTAAAACATTTCGCTGATAAGATTTCCAGCTCAAGGCCAGTTTGATATGAGTTGATCTAATTTTAAACAAGAATTCGCCAGTTCTTTTTTTACTAAGACATCATCCGCCATTTTGCTTCAGGTCAGTTAGAGACAAAAGATTATGATTTCAAATGAAATTACCATCAGAATCAAATAAAAGGGAAAGCGTAACATTCTCCTGCAACTCTGTTCAGCAAATCTTTTTTTCTTTCTCTCTCTATATCTGTATTGATAAATATTTATATAATTACTATTCCATGCATGTATAATAGTATAAATATTATATAATAGTATAAATATAAAAATATATAATAGTATATAATAGTATAACTATTATATAATATTATGAAGCAATCTATAATAGTATAAATTAATATATAAGAGTAGATAATTACACCGTATTATGGTAAACAACTGATGATCCCTTGAAAAATAAAAAAAAATAAAAATAAAATTGGTATTATAGTAAATTCGAGAGAGTTGATGCAGTGATTGCAGGTGATTAAATGACTTACTGACTAGATGTTTTTTTTTTTAACGAATGATAAAAAGTAATTTTTTGTATAGTTTCAAATGTTAAAATCTTCAAAGACTATATATATATATATATATATATATATATATATATATAATAGAAACTAACAAATAATATATATTTACGAAATCAACTTTTTCAAGAAAGAAAAGGCTCAGCACTGTTATGAGTACAGTAAAATATATTGAAAAATGAGGAATAAAAGATACATATCATCACATTAAGAAGGAAAGAGTAAGAGAGGAGATCACCTTTAACCCATGTAATTTCGGAACTAAATGCTTATCATCAGTATTATCGCCACATTAGCCTCTCCCTCTCTTCGCCCAAATCATTGAGATCTTAATCAAATAAACGCTAGTTAAACACATCACTAATACAGACAATACACTTTTATTCGAACGACAGTATGAATTTAGACAAGCTTGTTCTAGTGCAGATATCCTAACTGTAATCTGCGAACGTATATACCAAGCACTGTCTAAAACAAGTGAAGCTATGTAGGGTATTGCTGGCCGTAAACTTAAAAAAAACTTTCTTACATAAGAGAAAAACCGAAGTTGTCCTGGATATTCGTATATCAAAACAACACGGTTTAGATGCGGGTGTGTTACAGATGTCAATCCTTGCACCTTTATTACTTCTGATATTTGTAAATGACCCCCTTGAAAAAATATCTGAGATAGGGGTATTTACTTATGACATCGCACTCAATATCACACACAAGGGTACAACTAACGGACACATATTTGCTTAAACTCTAGAGGAATACCCCAGTCTGTAAAGCATTGGGACGTTACCTGGTTGGTAACGTTCAATGCTGCCAAGATTAAGCTTATTAATTTTAATAATTACAAGAAACCTTCTCAACCTCTGATTGCCATAGCTAACGATACACTGCCTTAAAGTACTTACCTCAAGCTCATAGGGTTAACATTCACAGACAACATAAATTGGAATAACTACATTGAGGCTATTGCTAAGGTTGCTGCGAGTAATGCGGGCTCTCTCTCAACCGTGCTAAAAGTTTACTCACACCTGAGAGTATCCTGTGTCTCTAGAAGGCCACGGTTCATCAACGCATGGGGTATTGGTGCCACATCTTGGTTTATTCATCTGCCGCTTGTCTCTTAATCTTAGACAGGGTTAAAAAATAGTCGCCATCAAATAGGTTGTGAACTATCACTAAAACTATAACCTCTGCCCATCGTTGAAACGTGGCATCATTTGCTAATTTGTCAACTATTCAATAGCAAGTGTTCTGACGAACTCCAAGCACTAGTACCCCTTCGACGACAATAACCTCGACAAACCTGACAAGCAGCAAAGTCCTACGCGTACACTGTAAAGATCTCTACACACCGTAAAGCCTTCTACTCGAAGTGCCTTTTCACCGGACTGCTACACTTTCGAATACCCTCCTGGGCCCCTGATTCACTGACTGTATTGACATGAAGAAATTCAAGTATAATGTGAACAGACATCTCGCTGCTCAACTTTATAATACGTATCCCTGAACCTCTGGTCCCAAATATAAGCTTTAACTAAGTGCACCTGTGTCTTGTTTGGGGTGAAACAACAATAAAAAATATAATAAAAAAAAATGATAGAACATTAAAGTTTGATATGAAACAAGCAACCCTTAAAAATATATCGGCAGAAAATAAAGAAAACATTACAATATAACAACAAAGAAATTCAGTAAAAAATAAGTATATAAATAAAAAGAAAAGAAAATATTATGGGGATCATTAAAAACAAAAAGGCAATAAAAAGAAGAATGACAGAGAATAAAAACGTATAGAAAAGGTAAAAAAAAACTAGGAATACGCATAGAAAAAGAAAAAATACAGATATAATAGGAAGTAAAAAAATAAACAGAAAATGAAAGTAAAAAAGTTTTATAAAAAGTCCTTAAAATAAAATCCTTGGGAGACACCAAAGCGATCAAAGATCTTAGAGGACATTTCACTATTGGCGATTCTCAAAGTTTTCCTTGTAGCATGATTGCCGACATGCTTCGCGCAATTCTCGCAGGCAAAACTTAACTTAAGCCATTCTTTTCATGTCAAGTTCAATATTCGTTACGTGGTTGTTAAACCTCATCTGATCCTACATTTCATTTATAACCGTCATCCTTTTGGGGTTATTTACCAAATTCGTGTCATTTCTATCGAACTTTGTTCAACTGTTGTTAAGATTAGAAATAAATGATGTAGGCGCTACCAACATAATGTAAGATTAAGTCGATGTACTTTAGGATAACATTTCGTATTTCTGTTAAATATTCTATCTACAAAACCTACAAAAAATGATTTATATGTAATCGCAACTTCCCTTAAAATAGAAAACATCTGCTGAATTGATAGGCGGACAAATTGATAGGCGGACTTGTAGGTTGCATTGTGGGTAACGACAAGATCTCAGAATTGTGGGTGACGACAAAAATCGCAGACTTGACAGCCACAGCTTCAGATTCTTGGGTAAACAAAAGTGCTACACAAACTAACGGACTGTTCTAAAGTTGAATGTTGTAACTTCCGACCTTTCAAGTATATCTAGCCGAAATTCAGGATTCGATATGTGCTGAGAATAATATCGAAGGCAGGAAAATTAGTCCGAATACTATAAAAATAAACGTAATACAAATTATCAATCCTCGTCTAAATATTTGATTAAATGCTATAAAATGAAACATGCACAAACCTATTTATATAAAAACCATATTGTCCGTTGGCAGACAAAAAGAAAAGAAAAATGTCTATTACTTCCTCATCTTCCTCATCTAGACGTTGTATCAAAGTTTACAGTTACCCAAAGGTGCTAAGTTCAATCCTGAACGAACGCAGTGAAAAAAGTAACATTCAAAACAGAGAATCAGCAACTATGTCCCAGAGCCTAGCTGGAGACCGAACACGGTACCCCCGTAATAATAATAATAATAATAAAGGGTTGGGTTCGAGACTCCTAACAAACGGTTCCTCAGTTCGATACAAAACACCTGATGAAGGCCGGAGGGCAAAAGCGGCCGAAACGTTGTGACGATAACAACCAAGATGAGGAAGCCAGTCCGACAATCCCAATCAATGAAAACACCTCATCTCAAAAATACAGACAATTACTGTCTATTAATTGTCTTTATATGTTTCCGATCTTGTCACATAGTATGCAAATGAAATGGTTTTTGCTTTGGAATAAAACGGCTGATTTTCAGAGATTGGGACAGTTCTGATTTGTATGTGAGAGTAACATGTTTTGCCAGTGGAGTTACGAGTTTTGAAATAGGCAGTTTGGCAGCTGATTATTTGAATTATCGAAGTTGAACAGTGGAGGGTTGAGTTTTCGAGTAGCAAAGTTTGACAGCAGATTATCACATTTAGAGTGACTTTTAACAGGAGTGTGTCAGATTTGGACTAGTGAGTTTTGACAGGACTCTATTGAATTTAACGCCAGAAATAGTAACTTGGAACGTGGAGAATAACTTTTGATTATTTAACCACAAAAATAACGAAAAAAAAAGCAGGCCTAAGTGAGATCGAATTCTTTTGGATCACAGATTTCAGAGATCAACGTCCGTCAGTTCTTGTGATTCTCTTACTCAAAACACTCATTTGAAGCAACAAATAAAATCACGCCATTCGTATGAATCAGATTTTGTGGTCATTCTTGAAAATAGGAATTAGAAGTTACTATACAAATAAACGAAATACAAATTTTCAATCCTTATCTAAAAAATGTGACTATATAGTTTTAAAGGAAATAGTGTACAAACCTGTTTTTATGCAAGCTGTAGTGTTTCCTGACAGATAAAAAGAAAGAAAAAAATGGCTGTTACTTCTCTTTATATGTTTTCGATCATGTAACATAGTATGCAAATAAAAAGCTTCCACTTTTAAAGAAAAAAACTGATTTTTCAGAGACTCACCCAGTTTGGATTTGGATGTTGGATAACAGAGTTTAGCCAGGAGAATAGTGGATTTAGTGTAGTGGGTTTTGACAGCAGAATGTTGGATTTAGAGTAGCGGGTTTTGACAGCAGAACGTAAAATTTAACTTCAAATATTGTTACTTGGAACGTGTAGAATGGTAAATTCTTAACTATTTTACCACATAAATAACGAAGCAAACTAGCGCACATAATGTCAGGTTTAAAAGATCAACGTTCGTCAATTTTTGTGCTTTTCTTACTCAAAGAACTCGTTGGCAACGAGAGATAAATAAATAAAAAACATGCCAAACCATGTAAATCAGTTTTTATTGTCATTCATTGAAGTTGTAATACAACATTTTGAAAATAAATGTAATTTTTTTCTGTTTACTTAACGCGGCTTTTAAAAGGAAACGCCGTATTAAAAAAAGAATAGCACGCTTTTTCATATTTATATCGTAGCCAAATACAGCCCGTGTCTTGATAACCTTCTGTATACGAAACGTATAATTTCAACGATATTTATTAAGTTGTGTTGCTTCAGTAACCACAAGAGATTTATCTCTATAAGCTAAAGAAATCATTCCAGTTTGTTGAATTAAAAAAAAAACTCGCCTAATTTGCAATGCGGTAATTCCTTAAGGAATTAAACTCTGCGCAAAACAGAACCGGAAAAAAATTCAATCCAGAAAAGCTGCAGAACGATGGCATTGTTTCATGGCAGTATTCAAGAAGTGCCAACTTAAAGAATTATTCTTTCATGTAGAAACCGAAAATCCCACCAGAGTTAGTTTCAACATCAAAGAACTTCTTGACATCTGATAATTGTTTCAAAATTGTCGAAACATTTCCCTTCAGGTTCTGTCTGTCAGGCGATCTGATGTTTAAAATGTAATCTTGTTCAAATTAAAATAATTTAAAAGGAATTGCTTAAGTTTTAAATATAGTTTTTTTTTTGCTCTGCCATAAATAAGTTAAAATATACTTCTTCTCTGTCACTTTAAGTTTGAAATGTAATTTAATTTAGTCTTTCATGATTAACTTTAAAATATAATTCCTTTTTCTCTGCCAAGCTTTTATTTGACCTATCATAATTAAGTTTAAAATGCCATTTTAATCCATTTGTCGCCTTAAGTTTCAAATGGTGTATTCGTAGGTCTGTAACGTTTAAGAATGTCATTGCTAACCGCGTAAATTGACTGGACGCACGTAAAGAAATATTGAATGAGCGTGTCTTTATAATATCCATTCATTAATCTGATTTTTTCTTCTTACCTGCTTCCTCTCTCTTTCCTCTCTCTCTCTCTCTCTCTCTTTTCATCTATCTATCCGTATGTTTCTGCCATTATCTTGCAACTGATCAAAATATTTCTGTTCGTAAGAAAAGAATTTGCTGAATAACGTTGGATTGCATTTTTCTCTGGAGGTAAAAAGAAAACGTTAACAATGTACGAAATACGGAAAGACCTAAGCTCAACAAACGAGAATGTTTAGTTATGCAAAATAAGCACGAGAATTTCGGATCTTTTACGTAAAACTTTGTAAAATGGACGTAAAAAGTCCAAGAGTAGTGCTGAATTCATAACACCGCATGGCGATCGGTGTTTCACCCTTTTTTTCCCATCTCATCGGCCGTTTCCATTCTCTACATGCTCCCCACCTTATGACCGTAACACCAGTATTTTGTGGTCACTTGTTGGAAAAGTTCTGTGTAGTTGTGAATTGATCCTTGCATTTGTGGGGAGAATGGTCTCGGTGCTCGTGTTACTCTAATGCTGCGTCTTGGGACTCGTTGGTTTGAGCCTGATTGGATCTTGGTTATCTACCTCCATATCTGCGTCGTCTGCCATCACTACGTCCTTATACGTCTTTTCCACGTCCATCCTCTCGTGTATATCACACAGGAAAACGCTGTCCTCCATTCTTGGTCTTTAGGGAGGTGGCTGAGATGCTGGTTGTGTGAGAGAATAATCTGGCGTATCACTGAAAGGTTGGATCTTCTGGAGGAGACGACAATTGCGTAGTGTGATCCTACCGCTTCCATCTAACTGTATTGGTATGAGTCTATTACTTATGGTCTCGACAACTTTCCCCGTTTTTGTCCATCGGCACACATATGGTTCCTCCTGATTCTGCACCTGAACGGATTTGCCAACCATAAGCTGTTGGAATGAACAGCTGTGCGTGTTGTACTGTTCTTTGTTAAGTTCATGCCTGTTTGCCATCGCCCTTTCTCTCCATTTATTAGTTTCTATCCACCGATCGTGAATCCGGTGCTTCGTGCGAAGTATATGGATTATTGTTCGACCACATAACATTTCGACTGGTGATAATCCAAAGTCATGGTGGGGCGTGTTCCTATGTTCTGTCCTCGCCTGTGCTGTCGTATCGTGACATAGGTGATCGTAGCCATCAATGCAGTCCATGGGCATTTTTTGCTGTTTTTACACCGAGTTCGGCTCGGACATTTGTTTGGGAATAATATGCGGATGATATACATCTCTTCACGCTCCAGTCTCCTAGGAAGGATTTATACTACAATGAGTCTAATGGTCACCCTCCATCGGATGATATCTCCTCCGGTGCACTATTCGTGCAGAATCAACCGCTCAATGTATCACATACTGCTGCAGCCTTCCCTGATGTGGGTGGGATAAATTCAATTCAACTGGTGCATCTGTCTGCATATGCCATGTAACTCTAGCTGTAGGTTTTGACAGCCTTTTTGGTATGTGAATTCTGGGTTTGGGGATGGCAATAATCATTGTCTAGCGTTAGCTAGCATCCCATTCAATCCTTTATAGGCGGAGTGCAGTGCCTCTAGTACTTAGCTTTAAGCTACCTTGGTATTAGTATTTTACCCCCTTTTACAAACAATATAGTTTGTTTGCCATCACCGAGAATTGCCGGACTTTCGGTGGCAGTTCGTGTCGTGACTTCGGAATATATATCGCTAATGTTTGGTATTTACCGTCATAGCTTTAAATTTGGGGGCATGTGCGTACACAGCTGTGAGTGATACTTGCATGCACCCCTCGATCTGCTGAGTGTTATCGGTGGTCTTTTATATGCTATATCTTGACGGTTCCGGGTATCGAGTGATGCAGTCCGGTGCGACGTTAAGTTTTCCAGGAGCGTGCTTAATCCAGAACCGCCGTTCTTTGTATATAAAAAAAAACAAGTGAGGGTTCTTTATGTTTTCCAGGACCTGATCTGAGAAGCTTACTAGCGGCTGGTGGTTCACTGTAATCAATTAATCTGGGAACCCTAAAACGAACATTCTACACCACTCAAATCCGTGTATCAATGCCAAAGCTTCTCCCTTTATGAGGAGGGGGTGAAGAGAGGCTCGGCATTGTTCGTAAACCGGGATCCAGACAACATCATTTTCCAGTGGCTCTTACCACGGTTCGGTTCTAATTCTGTTTGGCACTGACAGTGTTTCTGAAACAGAAAATATTCGATGCCAACCTTGCTATAGTTCGTTGAGAGGTAAGTTGCAATGTTCATGTCGAATGTTTTGACCTCCTCCTCGATTTTCCGAACAATGCTTTTTTTTATTCTCAGAAAAGTTCGTTTAAAGAAGCATCTCAATAACATTTGTGGTTCTCTGTGCGCAACAATTCTCGAAAAGGGGACAAAATATCGACCTGCGAAAATGCGTAGACACTTGGCTAACCATTAATAACCACTAATAACCCGAATATCTCACACCGGTAAGTTGAGAATTGCTAGTTATTTTTGTAATTGGTTTTACGCCTTCAGCTGTTATAAAAAAAAGCCGGAAAATTCGACTTCCTCGCCTGCAAATTGAAACTTATAAGGATTAAAGACGATTCCATTTCTGCCGAAATTGGTGTTATAGTTCACTGTGTGCAAGAAAGCAAATTCCATAGTTTTATCCCAGAGAAGTGTATCATCAATTCAACTAGTTCTTCGGAGCATGTCTACCGTAATGTCGTCGAACCGACAAGTGTACCCGTCACCAGAGGCCTGGAAAGCTTGAGGTGATTTAAAGTACAAATAACGGCCCGACTCTATTATGAATGTGCTTGCGTCACGGGCTGTTGGGGATAGCAGTAAATTGTGAAATCCGTTCAACGCATCTAAACTGTTTTCTTGGTTCTTGCCACAACAGACACTTGGTTAAGTGGGGACGGAGTGTGATCGTTTCCCTCATCGTTGCGACATTTAATTTTTGTTGGTCCACCGTCCAATCAACTTTTGGTGCACCCATTATGCTCGAACACCAGACCGTAGGCCTACCGGCTGATATTGGGCCGATGATGTCCAACACAGCATCCCTATCTAAATATCTATCAGCTTCTTTTTCCAATGATGGAGGACAGGAATGGGTGTGTGTGTGTACAACTAATGGTTTCGCTCTCGGTGCGAACGTTCTATCCAGTAGCTTTTCTGATGTCACTTGTAACGGTTGATAGGGGCAAATATTGTTTGCACTTGATTAGAAATGCTCATGTAACCCTTGTTCCAAAAGTTCCCTACTATTTTCTAATAAGGGTACACTGGATTCTTGTAGTTTTGTTCAGAACCGTTTCTTTTTTGGGAAACCCCCCTCGTACTATCCCATTATTTGAGGTTGACATGTCAGCTTTCGAGAGTGTAAGAAGTCGCAAGCGATTAACTCTATGTCTTTCAGTGCAGACTCGGATGAGTAAAATCACGACGTGTTCTCTGATACGAAACGACTTGTCTGGTTTCTTTAAGGTCACCTTTAATACTTGTAGAAATAATTCTCTTGGGTCGTCCTTGATGTTACGTATTCTATAGGTAGTTGGTATTCGCATGTCGCTAGTGCATCCAAATACTTCCAGTATTTTAAAACACCTGGTACATATTTGAGCACCAGTATCCGCGAAGGCCTGAATATGGTGTATTCGACGCGTAGTCTCCTTATCAAAGGCGCACTCAAGTTTGGAATAAGGCTCAGGTATCAATGATACTTCGATTTTTATGGAGGGTGGAGGTTCTGGGAGGTCGTCTTTTGAATCTACCCCTGCTCCCTGCAAGATGTTGTATTGCTGTTTATTTCTGTATTCGTTCACCAAAGACTTGTCTTCCTCCTCCCCTACTAAGTATTTTTGACTAGTGTCGTGTTGAATCACTTGTTGACTCCGTTGTCAACTTATCTGGTTTGCCTAAGTGTCCAGTAGTTTCGCAATTATAGCAACTGAGTTCCCTCGCCGGACAGTTCTTCAGTCTTTTTAGCCCGCTGGGATGTAATGTCTTCCCATACACTTTCACGCGGTTTCTATCGAGGGGTTGTGGGTTCCTCCCATTTCACAAGACGGTTCTTTGTTGGGAATCATTGAGCCAAACGTCAAACGCACATTTAGGCTGTTTTGCAGGTGAGGAGTCAACGTGTCCGTTATCTGTAGACTAACCTGTCTGAGGAATTTCTGTTCTACTGTTGTCAAAATATTGATTTCGGCCAACAACTTGCACTGGTATTCTGCATTTGCAAGTCCAGCTAAAAATTGGCCAGCCAATATCTCCTTCAAATAATTAATAATTAGTCGGCAGCTCTCGCTAGGACGTTAAACAGTACAATGGCAAAACCTCACTTGAGACGGAAATTTTGTCGAAAAACTGCGAGACCTTCCTCTACTTGCTGCCTCGTATTGTGGAATCTATGTAGACCTTTCAACGCAATGAGTCATCTATGCCGTAGTAGCTGCTTTTCTGTGGTTGTATTGAACGTTTCCGACCCTATTAGTTCGAACAAACGTCCGTTTACCTCGTTCGAGAAAGCCATTTTTAATTCGTAACGTATTTCCCCGTGGTCGTTTAAACCTCATATTTGTTTTATATATATATATATATATATATATATATATATATATATATATATATATATATATATATATACTAGCAAAAGTACCCGTCGTTGAGTGGGTTCAAAAACAGCCTACAGAAAATGGACTCTTATTCATGAAAGTATGATAGGTTATCAAAAGGAAGGGTTGTAAATTTGGAGTATCAAAACCAAAGCAAAATATGATCAAAGTAAAAATAAAACAGATAAACCCCATAATTTATTATACCATACCTGTTCCTACTGAAACACTTATCACAATATTCTGTGGATATATATTAAAAACCTTGTAAACCTTTGTGACATATTTCCATTCTATGGAGGTCAGGTGCGAACGAACACCCCATAATTTTATTAGACCATATTTCTTCAAACTGAAACATAATTATCAAAGTATACTTACGCAAATAGATAATAAAAGTCTTTATAAAGTTTGTGCCTATTTCCATTCTATGGAGACCAGGCGCGAACGCAGACCCCACAATTGTATTATACCATCCCTATTTAAGTTAAAACATACTTATCAAAGTATTCTTATGTACATCAATATCAAAAACACTTGTAAACGTTTTTTTTTAATTTTTTATTTCCATACTTTGTGGTTCAGGTGCGAAAGCAGACACCACAATTTTAATGAACCATCGTTATGCCAGATCAAACATACCCATTCCTGTGTCTCGATACATCTTCTATCATTATATGCAATAAGTTTTTTGAAATTGTCAACCATATAGGAGGCTATTCGTGACCAGACACACACACACAGATATTCAGCTTTATATTATATATATATATATATATATATATATATATATATATATATATATATATATATATATTAATGAGAGCAATTGTTGATATCGCAGACAGGCCTCTGAAAGACATGAAACAGTATGCAATTAAACCTACTGAATGATTTACCGCAGTAAATGGTGCATATTTTTCCGACACGGAAATTTTATAGCAAACCCCACTTTCCTCAATGGTTGACTTCTACTTGTGCAGCTGCCATAGCTCAAAATCAGCATGCATTTTGAATACCCAAAATAATTTCAGTACAAATAGACTAAAGTATAGAAAAACTAGAAATAATTATACGAGTTAAATAGCCACAGCTAAGAGAACGCATACCATATTCTCTAGAAGACGCATTGAGTCACAAAAAATTGGAACTTAACATTTCTGAGAAGATTCCTAACAAATGGACAATCAACAATTGCCCTTCTACCCAATAAAAAGGAGGTTGTTTGCAGAGCAAACGAGAAGGCTTACCTGCTTGCCTAGCGGTTTTCCATCAAATCCATTTTCGAGCAAACAAACCACTCCCTCCCAAATTTCACTTTGCCGACAGTGACCATGATCTGCAAGTTACTCTTATTAGATTTGTAATATAACAAATCTGGACACGCCGATCGTGTGTCGTCCTGAACTTAAGGCTGCTATACTATTTATAAAATTCCTCTTTTATGTTGCCCCAGTTCTCTACAAAATCTTGCATCTATGACTTGTGGAAAATTGTGTTTTTGCTACAAGATTTCAAGAATTCCAATGAAAGAACAAACCCACACAATTATTGCCTCAGTGGACTCCTTAATCCCTTCGCCAAATTTTATGGGGCCTTAAACAATACAGACACTTGTTCACCATCTCATAGATACTAAACTTCTTTTCAACCGGTTTTGATTTAGGCAAGCTTGTTTTATTGCAGATATCCTAACCATAATCACTAAACTTCTATACAACGCATCGAATAAAGCTATATTTAAATCCTTTGACGTAGCCTGGCACGATGGTCTCATTATGAAAAATTAATCATACAATCAAAGCTTTACTTTACGAAAGAAACATCCATGTTTTTCCAATGGTCGTATATTTAAACAGCATGATATAAATATTACTGAGCCACAATAGTCGATTCATAAATGACATCTGTGATAAAATTGCTTCTGAGATGGGTATGCTTGCTGATAACAACACACTCCATAACAGACACGAGTGAAAAAAGAATGAACACATATATAGGGTAATGACTGAAAACTAAGAGTACAGTTTGAACGCTATTTTTAAGTAAGGGCATAAATTGATGATAACATTCAATATCATAAGGACATAGCTTTTTTCTTTAACAATTACAAAAATCTTCTCAACTACTGATCACTTAAAGCTCTTTATTTAATCACCTCAGCTTTACATTCACATCAACATATTGAGGGCATTACCAACGATGCTTCGAAGAAGGTTTGCTCTTTTTACGGCACGAGAAAACTACCTACGCCTAATAGTATCCTATATCTCAACAAAGCCACCATTGGCCTATGCACGAAGTGTTGTTGTCACATCTGAGCTGGTGAGTCTGTCACTGTTTTCTCGGTCTTCGACAGGGTCTAAAAAGAGTCTCCAACCTAATATGTCCCACACTGTCAACATCCTTCAACCTCGTTTCTACCGCAGAAATGGTAAATCCCCGTGTCGTTTCTACAAGTATGGAATGTGTTCCGATGAACTCAAAACAAATGTACGCCCACCCGCGACACAAATATACCCAACTAACTCGGAAAGTAGCAAAACCCCTCCCCTACATGTAGAAATCACTAAATTCCGGAAAGATAATGTGCGGATGATATACATCTCTTCAGGCTCTGATACTGTTTGCCTTTAAAATCTTCTTCCAAGTCCCTACTCTCCTTGCTGTACTGACATACAGAAGTTCAAATGTAATGAAGACAGCTTGCGGCTCAACTTTTACATAGTTCACCTGTGAATTTGATCTTCATTAGTGGCCTTGTACATCCACGTGGCACTGTGTTTTGTTGGGGCGAAATAAAAACAGCAAAATACGTTCTTCTTTTACAAAGGAGTCACCACTTATCACGGCACGGAGGCCACTCCATGATAAGGGTTAAAGAGTATGCAGTGGTCAAAAAGAACATGTAGTAGTAATCGCTAGTAATGGAAATACCAAAACTTGTATTACTTAAGGATATGTTCATAAAGAATTTGTTCTCGTTGGACTTAAAAACAACCATATTGTAGTCAGTTTAAAAGCAGGAAAACGAAATAGAGTTTTAAAAGTGTACAGTCTAAGAAATAAACTTTGTTCATGGAATCTGCGTTTTGGTTTAAGCACAGAGAATGGGAGAGATTATTGATAGTGATTTCAGCTAGACGAGTGTTGTTCGTGAAAGTCAGGACAGGGGCACCATAGATCAGAGCTCAGAGGAGCACTTGCCATGAAAATAACGATAAAGCAGAGACACGCTCGCAACGTCTATTCTGTGGAGATGAGGTTCAAGGGAAGGGAAAAAGAGATCCCTACTAGGCTACGAAGTCTATTTTTAAGTCTATCAAGGCAGGATAAGCTGCTTCTAGCAGCTCCTGCCCAGATATGGCAACAATACTTCATCCTTGTACGTATTTGCCTCCTATACAGGAAGAGAATCGCATCAGCAGTGAGATATCTACTGGCAACAGAATTGACGTACGTGTCCCCTCTCAGATCAGGAGTAAAAGCCAGACGTAGAAATGTGTTAAAACCGGAGCCTCCCTAAGACGAGAGCCATTCATTTCGATTGATGCCAGATGGGGGTCAGAAGCTTTGATGATGGGAAGATACAAACTTGGTTTTAAATGCATTAAAAGTCCCTTTTCCTCACTGCACCACATGACCAAGAGCAGAGGAGAAAAAATCGAGAGAAGTTGATTGTTTACAGCATTTCAGTGTTGCTTTAGATGGTAGTGTCGTACAAAAAAGATATAATATATTTAAACATATTTTTTTATATTATTGGGACAATGCGCAAGATATTAACACTTACGAATTGCACAAACAGAGCGAACGGACTTATATGTGTACTTCATAGAACGCCAACGGGGTTAAATGCTACGACTGTTGTTCTCAGTACAAATACATTCTTATAACTCATATCGTTGTCCGTGATCTTATTGATCTTTCTGGGTCTCAAAATTATGTTTAAAAAGTGCAAAATAAGTGCTGGTTAGAAACTTGCTAATACCGCAATAAAAATAGTTTGGAAGTTTTAATTTAATACCAAAAATTAACTGATTAAAATATGAAACATACATAAAAACGAGACAAGAATTCAATTTATTTGTTTGAAAGCTCAAGTTTGATGCCACAAGACGATAAACTCATTTATAATTCATCGACATTATTTCCTTTGCGAATTTTTATTTATATTTGATTTCAAGGAGAATCTTTTGCACTCTTTTCAAACAGAAGGTTCCCATGGGACTTGCTCTGCTTATACGTTAATTTTGTCGATATATATATATATATATATATATATATATATATATATGTAAGTGAGAAAAATATATATAAATTTTATCAATACGATTGCATTTTTATATTTTAACCTGGTCGAAGTAAGTATACACACACACACACACACCTATATATATATATATATATTCAGAGAAAGAGAAAGAGAGAGAGAGAGAGAGAGAGAGAGATTGGCAAAATCCATTGTTTTGTGCGAGTGTTTGGAGATTACATACAGGGCATTTTCTTAAGCATATATACTTTCTATATATGTATAGACATATATGTATATATTTATAGATACACTAACACACATATATACAAAACACATTCCTATACATTCATATATATATATATATATATATATATATATATATATATATATATATATATATATATACATATGTGTGTGTGTGTGTGTGTGTGTGTGTATGCGGTTATATTTTTCCTGAAAATATCCCTGATGTAATATTTAACAAGTTAGTATAGACCAAGCATAAATAAGAAAAAAATTACAACATAAAAAAAATCAAGACTTAATAATAGCCGTTGATGTTTTAGAGCATATATAATATAAAAAAAAATGGTTATTTTCACCAAATAATGATTTTATTATTTGTCTAATTTTGTTATTTTCTCAAAGCCTACATGATCGATTCGTTTTGTTGCGCTGATATTCAAACCGAAAACCTTCAGTCCGTGTATATATTTCTTACTGGAAGGACATTGTTTGTGTCTCCCCTTTAAGGATTCCTGGACTCATTAATTTAAGGGCGATTAGAACTCTTTCTTCTTTTCTCAGTGAGACTATTCGACTGAACTAATTAGGTGTCATTCTTCGACGTCGTCTCCTTTAAATCAGTTAAAAATGTTGATTTTGAAATTAACTATTCGGCGGAACTAACCAGTCCCTTTCCTTTGGTATCATAATAAAATTGATCATTTACTAAAAACATTCATCGTCTACTCAGTAGAGATTTAACTAATCCTTCTTACGAAAGAGCACTTGCCAGACTCAACCCTGATGCAAAATGATGCAATGATTTTGCAACCCAGACAGAAAGACGATTGGTTTCATCATACTGGGTAAGTTTTCCTTTCATTAGTTGTGCCAATTTCTTCTCTGCCAGTTCTAAAGTATATGAGATTAAATTTCTCACATTTTATGGTGCTCTTTCAGAATATCACAGAAAAACTTACAGGAACTACACTTTAATCAAGGCTGACCTGAAACGTTGTGTTCATCCTTTTGGGATATTGTATATACTGGCTGACATGATTTGATTTGAGTTTTAATTGAATCGAAATTTATTAAGCAAAAAGAACAAACTTACGCGTCGTTTCAAAAATCATTGTTTATTTACGAAATCGAGTTAATATCTTGGAAAATGATACTGAAATATAAGTGAATGCATCGAAAAAGTTTAAGCGATTCTGTAATGTGATTGTATACCCACTGCGTCAGTCGAACAGCCCAAACTCTGAATGACCATGTATCAATTCCGGTTGATAATTCACGAATAATATTAGGAACCAATATCGATTTAAAATCATATAATTTCCGACTCAGTTGGCGACAAATTAAAAAAAAGCAAAAGATGAAACATCTCAGCAGAACTGGACGAAGAAACGAAGAATTGCACCATTCCAGTCTGCTATTCAATCAGCGAAAAGTCCGTGCAAGATACACGCCATATTCCACCTGATAAGTTCCTGCTGAATGCCAGTCAATTTCCCGCAGGAATCTACCATTTGAAACGCTTCGTGAACACAAACGCGTCAAGAACTCTGATCTGATATCGATTGCAAGTTATTTCTTTGTTTTACGATACCTTTGTTATAAAGCAAATTATCCTTTTTTAAAAGTTGCTCGAAGATGTCAAAGCGATATATACTAGTCGTGAAGTTGTTAACCGTTTCGCTAAAAGAAGATAAAGCCTGAGAGTGTGAATTTAACAGAACCATATCTCATTCCGACAAAGTAAGGCTACAAAACAACGCCATTGACCAATCGTCTGTTGGACTGATTCTCAAGCACGTATCGCCGACTGGTATGAACACACTTATTCAAGCTGTGTAAAATCCTATGTAAATAAAAGTAGAAAGTGCAACTTGAATCTACTTTAAACAATCTAGTAAGTTATACTTCTGTATTTTTTGCGTATCATAAACGATCTTTTTCATAAATGAAGAAAAGTTGCTGCTTTGTGGCTTAGAATTTACTTATCTTGACATTTTAGTAGTTTTTTTTAGCTCATTACATCCTGTTCTTCAGATGCTGCGCTTCCGTTTCTTGTTCTCTTTCGGTGGAGGAGGAATCCTTCACAACTGAGACAATTTTTATTTTTGTACCTTTTCTCCACGTTAAAAAACGACCCTGGTGTCTAACTCTGTCCCGTGGGGAGGCATAATAAATAGGTACATCAAGGAGATCCAAGCCCAATATAGAGCTTTATTAATACCAAATATAAATAAACACACACACATACATACATGCATATATATATATATATATATATATATATATATATATATATATATATATATATATACTAGCCTGGGAACTCGGCCTTGCCCGGATGTTTGGGGTTGTGTGTTGAGCAAAAAAGAAAAAAGTGACAGTAGACAGGCCGGCTCGAACGCGAAGGAGGAAAGGAACGTAACAAAGTGATGTCTTTGCTATTGCACCCATCACCGAAAGTGACGTAGGTTTAAATTAAGGCTAGACAATCGAAAAGAGGCGATGACTTCGAAAATATCAGCGAAAAAAGCGACCACTCCCTATAAAAAGTGCCTAGTTGGGAGTGAAGGAATTAATGTTTTTGGCCAATTTTTCGTTATTTATCGTCATCAGAGGCGAGCTTAAAAATGATACTGATCTTGTGAAAATCAGTCGCATCTGTCGAAAGATTTAGGCACACATACATACATACATACATACATACATACATAAATACATATATGCATGATGGTTGCTGCATCTTTCCAGATGATCGCCGTCACATTGAGTTCTCCCAACCTCGTCGTCCGTGCCATCTCAGATGACTCTGCACTCCCGCCGCAGATTTGCACATCTTGAAGCAGATGTGACACACAAACTGAGCAATTTCCACTGAGTTGATTTCCTCTGAGAATTGAATGGTATTCCTGTGAACAAGCACATGTCTTCTCAAACCAGCAGTAGACTTGAAAACTTTGCTGTATATTAAACAGATCGTTTGGTTCGGACTAAATTTGGAAAGTGTACATGTATAAGAGTTTTGTGCGACAAGGTAGTTTACGTAGCCGCTTTTGACAAAATCACTCGTTCACAAGTGTCGTATTTCCAGCTCTGTATGTCATGGTTAAGATCATCAATTAAGCTTTTGCGAAGCTCTCGCTTCAGATTGCTGTGCGCCTGCTTTCTTTGCTTTAGAGCATCACAACTTTTGCGTACAAGCTTTCGCCACTTCGGACTTTGCAGAGTAAGTTTTTCCCATGTGTCGATGTCGATTTGTAGGACTTTCAAATTATTCTTTGTAGAGTCCCTGAACCTCTTCCTAGGCGTGTGTTGACGGCGCTTGCTATTTTCGAGCCCCCCCCCCCCCCGTAAAAAATTTGTTTTGGCAGCCTACAATCTTTCGTTCGATTAGATGGCCCATCCAACGCATGTGAGATCTGATTACAAGGGCCTGGTTCGGTGCAGGTGTGAACATTACCTTTGTTTTAGACAGACTAATCATCAGACTAAAGGCAGTGCAGGAGTCAGCAGAGCTATCTATTATATGCTACATATCAGTTTTATTGTGCGACAAAAAAACAGCATTGTTTGCATACAGTAACTCATTGACCACGACATTATACAGCTTGGTTCTGGCATTAAATCTTCTAAGATTAAAAATGCGACCTGTGGTGCGAAACTTAAACATGACACCCTTATCACAATCGCGAAACGCATGAGCAAGTAGAACAGCAAAATATATAGAGAAAAGAGTAGGGGCAGGAATATCACCTTGTTTGACACTATTGTGTACTGGAATTTCATCATACCTACATGATGATTGCAACGTCTTGTCAGACGAGTGCCACTCCCTCAGACATTTAAAATCCATGAGCTCAAATGCCTGAGGGAGTATCTATACAAAGATGATGTTACAGAGTCTTAGCTTTGTACGACAGCTAATTCTCTCTCTCGGTTCAACATGTTGAGATCCAGCAACAAGCAAGAGCAAGATAGCCAGCAACAAATTAAACTGCAGACCAGCTTAATGCGGGTACTGGTCTCCCGCTTTATGGTTTTTCAAATCAGAGATTTGCTTCTCCTAGAAAGGTAGCCTTCACCACGGCTTACGGGAGCCCTCTCCACCCCAATACACATATACACACACACAAATATACACCATCATACCTACATACATATATACATACATACACAAGTTAGAAAAGCATTTCATCCAAGGCATGAAAATTGTTTAACAAAATGTTTTACTATAGGCTTTAAAAATAAAGGTACAAGATTCAATTTGACATTTATTTATCTTCAAAGTGCACTTTTATACATTTTACAAAGTAAGGTATAAAAATTTAATACCTAACTTTGTAAAATGTATAAAAGTGCACTTTGAAGATAAATAAATTTCAAATTAAATCTTGTACCTTTATTTTTAAAGCCTATAGTAAAACATTTTGTTAAACAATTTTAATGCCTTGGATGAAATGCTTTTCTAACTTGTATCGTATCTTTTGAAGATTATATTTTATTTATTAATTTGGATTAATAAATGAATCTGGTTTAGCATGCATTTATTAAAACAACTCTCCTAGTCTCTATTTACGTGTGTATTTCTCCTCACACATTTTTGCAACCCTCTCTTTATATTATTACAGGTCTGAATATTCTCTCTGTTTCAGTTTGTATTTCTCCTCACACCACAACTCTTTTTTGCAAGTACCTCTTTGTCATACATGTCTGCATAATGCGAAAATCTGTATTTTTTTTACAAAAACTTTAACATAACTTTTTTAGATTTCATTTTTTAAACTTCTTTCAGAATAGAAAATCTTTACAATTTAATAAGGAACATATTTCATATAGGTTTCATTAAATATATTAAGAAGATAGGACTGTATAACTGGTTACGCTCAATAGTAGTCCTCGCCAGCGAAAGTCTTTGTTATTGTTATTCTATTATTATTATTATTATTATTATTATTATTATTATTATTATTATTATCATTATTTAAAACATTTTGTGTCCTGCTCTTTCCCGCGAGGACTAATTTAAACGAAATGGTGAGACATATATTACAGATGATTATATATATATATATATATATATATATATATATATATATATTCTGATTACTTTCCAAGAACTTGAGTTGATTTACAATTTCTTCCTTTCTCATCTCTTATTTATTTGTATTTTATTTGTTATTTTTTTAAATATTTTACTAGGTGCCCGGTGACCGGATTGTTTCAACTTGTGCGTTGAGCAAAAAAGAAAAAAAGTGATAGTCGACAGGCAGGCTCGAACCCGTACCGCGAAGGAGGAAATGAGCGTGAAAAAAGTGACGTCTTTGCTGTTGCGTCCATCACCAAACTTGAATGGCGAAAATTTTAAATTAAGGCTAATCAATTGAAAAGAGCGGATGGCTTTCAAAGATATCGGCGAAAAAAAGCGACCTCTCCTTGTAGAAATCTACCCAGTTGAAGGTTAAGGAATTAATGTTTTAGGCAATTTTTCGATATTTATCGTCCGAAGCTTCTTAACAATACCAATCTCGTGAAAATTTGTCGCGTCTGTCAACAGTTTAAGGCATACATACATACATACATACACACATACATAATACATACATGAATTTAATTTATTAAAAGTGAAACATAATTATCAAAGTATACTTACGCAGATAGATATGAAAAGTCTTTATGAAAGTTTGTGCCTATTTCCATTCTATGGAGGCCAGGCGCGAACGCAGACCCCACAATTTTATTATACCATTACTATTAAAGTTAAAACATACTTATCAAAGTATTATTATGTACATCTATATCAAAAACACTTGTAAACGTTGTTTTTTTTTTAGTTTTTAATTTTTTTTATTTCCATACTTTGTGGACCAGACGCGTACGCAGAGTCCACAATTTTAATGAATCATCATTATGCCAGATTAAACATACTCATCCCATTCCTGTATCTCGATACATCTTCTATCATTATATGGGATCAGTTTTATAATAGTTAACCATATACGAGCCTATTCGTGACCAGACACACACACAGACGTTCAACTTTTTATATATATATTTTATATATATATATATATATATATATATATATATATATATATACTGTATAACTAATCCTCCTTAGTTTTCAAAGGTGTCCACATTAGTGTTTGAAAATGACATCACAAAGAAAGCGAATTAAAATCGTGCAATCTTTAAAATCGGTTAAACTCCTTTCTGTTATTTTTTGTTTTTCGTTTTGGTCAGCGATTAAGTATCCAGAAATGTAGAATTTGACTGAGTGTGTTTTAATTTGATCGATTCCATATTTGGAATGTTTACGATTAAAATAGAAATTAAATTGTGGACAAGCGATGAAATTTAGTGGGGTTTTAGCGTAGAAAAAGAGTATAGCAGTTGTATCAAGCGAAAACCTTTTATATCACGATTTAGCAGTTAACGTTTTAAATACAAGCTGACACTTCCAAAAATATCACTCAATCAATGGTCTTCTACAATCTTTAAATATCTAAGACGAATTAACGTTACTCGATTCGTTCTCATGTTTATTCAATCTTGATTTATCACCATTTAATAATATTCGGAAACTCTTTGGTAATCTCTACAATTATAAAAATGCAACGTTGTCTGTGTGTGTGTGAGTGAGGTCGTTCATTATGCTGCTGGATAGACTTTTTTTTTTAACTGACAGAGCTTTAGGGTGTATGTCTTGTAGTGATCTTAGTTAAGTTTTGTTTTATAATACCTTTAAGTATTACCGATACTCGATAATGGAAACTGTCATTTTAACTTATTTGTCATCGGTAAAGCTATTTTTTCAATGTCGTAGTTAGCAACAATGATAGAACAACGGGCCGTGAAAATTCTGCTGTGGGTAACTTGATAGCGTGTCTTTTATTTTTTTTGCATGATGTGGCCTGTAAGTTCTGTGTGAGACTAGAAAGGCTCGCACAAAACACGCATTTCCTTCTATATTACCAGTCAACTACAAATTGGTGACACCCGAACGTGAAATGAACACGCATTTCCTTCTATGCCACAAGTTCTGCAACAAACTGGCGATCGACTGACATGAAACGAACACGCATGGTGACCTTATTTTTTTTAATTGAATTGTTTTGAGCGAGACGCGCGTTTTATTTGATAAACAAAAAAAAAGAACATTTCAACAAAGAAACACAAGTGAAATTCAATGACGAAACCCCTCGTCAGACTCGGCAGAAAAATAAACACGAAGCTCTCCACCTCATACCGAATATAAAGAAAAATACGAGCTCGACAAACATTTTTCACGGTTTCCTGACATTACCCTGCAACAAACGCAAGGAGCAAAACCACATGGGCCTATACACATTCTCTCTCGCACAGCAGATGCAACAACAAAGAAACAATTATAGGACATCCCTATTAACACATAGGAAGAAGTTGAATCAACAATACGAGTTGAGATGCACCACGCAAACTGATAAACTCACAACTGGAAGTTTCGTTGACATCCGGCAACTGGACACCACCGTTCAACATGAACGAATGCACAACAAGCGCCTATACAGACAATGTACACACACTACCGCAGACTCACTTGTGAAGACTCATGTTAACACGAACAAATTTTTCCTTCCAAACGAACAATTCACTTCACTGTCCAAGCAACTCGTTGCACATGTCAGCACACACAACACACACAAAAGAAACAAAGAAATGTCATCCTAAAAAAAAGAGTAAACGCCTTTTCCACGCGTAAGTAAATACTACTTTTCACGAACACACTCCGTTTTTGACGTGTTTTTAAACAACCACACCAACAGCAAAAAAAAAAAAAAAAAAAAGAAACAGGACGAAAAGTAAATTACCCAAAACATTACTTGAAAAAAAAATACACTGCATACTTTTTTCCTGGGAAGGGGAGTATTGTGCGAGCCTTTCTAATCCTGCACAAAAATACGCGTTCACATCTCAAAGTATTTTTCTTATAATACACATACGCGCACACAAACATACGCGCACACGTACACACACGTAGATATATTCACGTTCACGTACATACACCCACATTCACGTGCATACACACACGCGCTAATGTACACACATGTACGCACACATACGCGTACACGTACGCCCACAACGTAACTTCCCTTTTGAAGGAAATCCACACATGCGCCAAAGACCACCGGAAACACCTATAAAAGCAAGAGAGCTGAGCTGTTTTTCACTTTTTTGATGCAATTACCGAGCTGAGCCGTCAACGGACCAACGGCCCCCCTTTCGTCACCTGCTACTATGCGTGGGGCAAAAGTCAACAGACAGTACGCACACCTTACACGTTTTCTATCTCCATAACCTGGATTGAATTTCTCTCTATATATATATACAACAATAGACTTTCCCCCTCACCAGCTCACGGCGAGAGACGTACGCCAAACTGGATTGACTTTCTCTCTCTCTCTCTCTCACTCTTCCTCTCTCTCTCTCTCTCTCTCTAACAATATACTTTCCTTCTCACCAGTTAACAGCGAGAGACGCATGCCAAACTAAACATGTGCTGTAGCCTTTTCTTTCATTTGTTTCTTCACGAAATAAATTCTAGTTCGTTTAATTCAAATAGACGCGTTGTTCGTTCCTTCCTCAAAGCAATTCATTTTTCCTTTCTCAAAGCAATTCATTTTTCCTATTTTGTACGACTGGGGGATATATATAATATATCCACTAGTCCACCACAAATTGGTGACACCCGAACGTGAGATGAACACGCATTTCCTAATATATCCACCAGTCCACTACAGTTCAAACTCCGCACGTAATTTTCTCTTTTTTATTATTAACAACAAAGAATTTTATAAGACATGAAAATTTACACGATTCCTAGCAAAATAAAATGATGTTTCTGTTTGTGAACGTCAATTAAACAAGCAACTGATCCTGAATAAATTGAAAAACAGTGTACACGCATATTTAATGAAAATGTGATTTAGAGGTTTCTTATATGTCGGTTTATCAAAACATAGGCCTCCACAACCAAGCACAAATAGTATGCCAGGCAACATAAGATAAGGATATCCTTCGACACAGTTGACTAATTGTAGAAATATCCAGCGACAATCACATGGATTATTACAACAAATAGAAAGTCGATGGTGATTTTGTGGTTTCTGTCGCCTACGGTTCAAAAAATCATGCCCCTCCCCCCAAACCTCACGAATGTAGTTGGTTTTAAGCTGAAAGAATAGCTGCTGAGGGGGACAAATAAAAAAAATTGCATTGCAGCTAGCACGTTGCTACATTTTATGGGGCCTGCGTTGATCACTATAGTGTCAATATAACTGAAATTTAGTAAAACAAAATTTAGGATTACAAAAAAAAAAAAAAAAAAAAAAAAAATATTAGAATTACCAAAAATACAGATCAAAATAAGCATAAAAAGGAATCAAAGCAAACCCCGAGTAAGGGCGAGTAATACTGTTAATTCTTTACTAAGTAAAAAGGTTTGATCATGGATTGGCTTTACATTCACCGGAATTTTACCCTATATCTAAACTTTATCCGTGGTGCTATCTTCAAGATACGATGTACTAATACGATTCATTGCTCATTACTGTGACCCAACCACCTACAGTGGTTGAATTTTGCATTAATAATATAATAATAAACAAGAGAAGTTGAAGCGTTTATTATGTGAATGATCCCGGGCAATTCTCGATTGCTTTACTGACTTCAAACGATTGGTCGATGACGCAAACCAAAACAAAGAAGCAAGAACTTCAGCTGAATGGATTCAAGATTGATAATAATGTTTTAATACTAATGCTGTTTTGCTAATAAAACCATGTATTTCGAGAGAATAGTAGTGAAATACTGTGCTATGCAGGGGAGAGTACATAGGCCTGAAGTCATCCTTCCAAGCTCGACGAGTGATTATGCACCCTTGGTACTGGACGAATCAGAAGGGAAAGAGATATGACGCAGCGATCACCGATTGGCTAGAATGGGCCTGAAAGTTTCAGACCCCACCACGGCATAGAAGCCCGTGAACGAGCGATTTTGAACAGATTTCGAGGTAAAAAACGACGAGTGTCGATAGAAAAGAGTCTGGAATGAACTCCTGGCTGCTGAGCCGTATACCCGACGTTAAGTATAGCCCAGCAATATTTTCTCACTCTAGCGAACCGCAAAACCATAGGTTGAGTACGCCTGCCATGTTATGGTTCTTAGATAAAAACAGATTGGTTGCTCGAGAGAATCTCCCATCTACCCAAAACAATTTATAACATCGACGCTTTTCGCTGACAGATGTCCCCCCCTTACCATCGGTTATGTGAGCTGATGGCGACAACATTAAAAACAATAGAAATGACGAACTTACTTGTTTGTGTCTGTTAATCACTATCAGAGATTTACGATACATGAAAAGGGTACTTCAAACACTTATGCATATAATCACATCTTCTGTACGATTGCATTATAATAGACTCCAAACACCGTTATTCACACGTTTTGTATTATAATAAACTGTTATAATAAGATAGTTTATCTGTTAATATATATCATGTAGCTATCGAAAATATCAACGTCTTTATTGGTGTTTTTCTTAATTGCTTATGGAGTAATGTTGCAGTAGTTAACCCTGAGACCGAGTGGCGTTACATGGAATTAATCTAATCACAACGTGGGGCGTGTGTCGTTTTCTTTGACTCAGGAATTACGTCACTCGTGTATTATTCAGAGAAAGAAAGTAAAGAAACCAATCTCGTCCCCGTGTAGACGATCAAAGTCTAGCTATCATGTGAGACTAATTATTGAACTAAAGAGTGCTATCATTTCGCGTTGGGGGTCAATGTGTAATATCATTCTGTCGGATTATAATTTATCAGTCAAAGACGAAGCCTTTCCGGAACCGAAATAAGACCTCACAGCAAGCCCTTAACTCTCCCGGAAATATATATAACACCCGACCGAGCGCGAGCAAAATTTGCCAAAACACGGGAAAACCTGCACAGGTTGGGCTACGTACAGAACTTTCGGTATCCCTGCGACACCAATGTCTAGACGATCGTAAGCATCATCACAGACTGTACCATAGGTGAGACATGCTCCACTGCGGATTTGAGGGTTGCTTCGGACACTATCCTGACGCATCCTGAGATGGAGTAAAACGATATAGTCAAGCTTATTTTGTCATCGGGTGTGTGGGAAAATTTTCTAGGGCGAAATAATTTAATTTTTGTTTCAATCCTCAATGTTCTTTTGGGGGAGCTTTGTTTTCTCTATAAAATAACGCTGCCCTTGTTGAAAGGAACATGATAACGATATTTTAAAAAATAACAGTAGTAAGATGCGCCCGTTCAATTTACATAATTAGCGATGAAAAGTGTATGCCCGGTTAGCCAATCAGATGTTAGCAGACAACAAACTTGTTTTCATTAATAGGAAAAGAATAAAAATATTTCTAATAATTTTCTTTAGAAAAAGTCTTTCGATCTTAATTTTCTCTCCTCGGCAATTAATTTTATTGTTACAAAGTTACAAAATAAAACGTGAAGTTTTTCTTGAATTAAAATTTTTGGAATACTTTTCATGAAAAAATGATTTTATTTCCACGATGTTTTCTTAAAAACATAAACTATCTCTCTAAAACATGTTTTGAATGCAAATCTTTCCATATTGTTTCTTTAAAAAAACATTGTTCATCTAATTTATTTTATGGTAAGTTTTATCTTATTGTGTTAATATTTTAATTTAAGCGTTTTAAATTCACCGTCTGGAAGTCTTGTCCTAGTTCTCGACACACTCTTCTACAAATTCCTTATTGAATATATCTTCCCTGGCTGCTTGAAAATTACGCCTGTGACACAAGTAAAAAAAGTTTCGTGAGAAACTGGTCCATTCAATTCTCCATTTATTGGGCTTTTATTTGCTCAAATCGTTGAGTCCTTAATAAATAAAGCACTTGTCCATTACCTCATAGATGGTAAAGTCTTTCAGACCGAGAGTATTAAGTTAAACAAGCTTGTTCTTCTGCAGATGTCCTGATTGTAATTTGTGAACTCATACACCATGCACCGGATAAGAGAGGGACACTTAGGGCAGGAGCTATAAATATAGTTAAAGGTCACGATAGGGTTTGGTCCGGAAGTCTTTTTATGAAAATGAAATCATATATCATTACAGAACGTATATTTGTTATAATCTAATCCTTATTAGACAAGAGAAAAATACAGATTGACCTCGATGCTAATGCATCAAAAAAATCTATATATATATAAAAGCGAAAATGTATGTATGTATGTATGCATGTCTGTATGTGTGTTTGTATGTCTCGCAGAAACTTTCGACACGGGTCATGGCTTTTCACGAGATTGATATCATTTTAAAGCTCGCTCCTTCGCCCGACAAATACCGAAGGATTGGCTAAAAAAATTAATTCCTTCATCCTAAAATCATCGGTTTTCTACAGTGAGGGGTCAGCAAAAACCGTCCTCTCATGACAAATTCGCAAATGCTCAAATGACGTCGGAACCTGATTTAGTTTAAATATAAAAAAAACGACCCAATTTTGTCAACGTTATCTTAGCTCAGTTGATTAGAACGGTGCCTCATTATCTAAGGGTCTTGGGTTCGAATCGTGGTGTGAGATGTCTTTTTTTCGATTTTTAAAGTTTTAATATTGAAACAGGGTTATTTAAGCCATTTTCACGTTCTATGTTTTTTTTTGTTTTTATTTTTCAGATTTTAAAAAAAAGTTTTAACTTTCGTTTTTCTGTTTTTTTTCCATCACATTCGCGTTTTCTTTTTTTGTTTTTGTTTTTCCGATTTTTACATTTAACATCGTTCGTTTGTCTTACGTTACTTTTTTTGTGTTTTTTCGATTTTTTAAAGTTTTAATATGTATTATATATATATAAAATATATAATAATTTACTATTTAATATTTAAAAAAATTTACTTCGCTTATTCTTATGTTTTGATTAACACCCCTCCCCTGCCCGAGCACACACACCTCTAAACACCGCCCCCCCTAGTATTATATAAATGCGAGTGTGCCACATTCGTCCTTTATTAATCTTGCTAATCATAAATAACTTCCTTGATAACATTGTCTTTAAAATAGGGATATTTTCTTATGATAAAAAGCATTAAAACAGACACGGATGGAAAACGAATGAACACATGTCTAAAACAATTGCTAAAACCTTAGTTTGCAGTGAAAAGGGGACATAAATGGATTGTAACATTCAAGGTTGTTATTATCCATTTATGTGCCCTTTTTTCTTAAATATTTAAAATGTTTTCTCAACAACTGATGCCTATGGCTGATAGCTTTTAGTTCAAACATCTACTTGCTAAACATTCAGAGGAAACATGCATTGGAAAAATATATTGAGAAGATTGCCGATGTTTCTGCGAAAATATTAGTTTCTCTTTAACGTACTAAAACACTACTCTATGCATTCATCCATCAATAGGGTGTTGTTTCCACATATGGACTGGTGCATGTATCTCTTTTTGAGATAAAAGTAAAAAAACAACTTACTAACCATAATCAAACAAAATAAAAACAACTTACTAACCATAATCAAACAAAAAACAACAACTTACTAATCATAAGCAAACAAAATAAAAACAACTTACTAACCACAATCAAACAAAATAAAAACAACTTACTAACCATAATCAAACAAAATAAAAACAACTTACTAACCATAATCAAACAAAATAAAAACAACTTACTAACCATAATCAAACAAAATAAAAACAATTTACTAACCATAATCAAACAAAAAACAACAACTTACTAACCATAATCAAACAAATAACAAACAAAATCAAACCTCTGTTCAATTCCCGAAATTTCACAAGTATTTTAATGGAATGTGTTCTGACGAACGACGCACATTTACCCGTTCGACGTAAATATACCTAACAAACCCTTCTAGCCGCCAAATCGTATCTTACACTGTAGATAGCCCTAGATGCTGGAAAGACTTCTATTCTAATGATTTATTACCTCGAACGGCTACACTTTGGAAATCCCCCGAACTTCTGTTTCGCTGACTGTATTGACATGAAGAAGTTCAATTGCAGTAGAAACAAACAACAAAATTCTCTACACAAAATGTCCCGAATAAACGCCTCTTACGTCAAAAGAGCAATGCGCATTGTATGGGCTGAATACAGTGAGCATAAACCCACCTCATCAATTACCAATTATCAAACAAGAATCTTACCGACTAGAGGCTCAAATTTGCTGCATGTAGAGGAAAGATTATATGATATATATTTTTTTTACACAGTGATCACCACTTATCAAGGCCCGGAACTCACTCAGGGATAAGAGTTATTGCAAGTACATTACGTTAGTGTGGAGATTTGATGAAGTATTTACTTAAGGGGGCGGTTCATTAGGAATTTGTTAACGTTGGACTTGAAGACATCCAAGTTGTAGTTTGGTGGGAAGCAGGCAGACAGAACAGAGTTCCACAGGCGTGCAGTTCTAAGAAATAAGCTTTGTTCATGGAATCCGATATTCAATTGGGACTATCTCAACCAAATTGATGGCTACATCCAACTTTAATCATATAACGTGTAAAAATAATACTCAATGTATAAATTACCAAGAATGTCTGTTACGTGATTTCAATCTGCTTGCTTTATTCCGGTAGCTTTTTTTTTTTGCTTTAAATGGATGCGTTTTTTTTTCGATATTTCTAACTTCTTATTTTGACTATTTTTCATCCCAACCAAGCCGTACTGAAACTCGGGAGTCAGTGAGTGCAGCTGTTTGAAGGAAAAAAACTATTAGAATATTTAAAGATACAAACAGTGAATGATAGGATTTTGTGGCATAAGAATCAGAGGACATTTTATTCAAGTATGAAACAGATACAGTCACAACATTATAGCGATAGAACAGACGCGTAGTCTATTAGGTTTGAGACATTTTTGAGACACTGCCTAAGAGGAAAAGCCTAGTGGTAGATTAACCTGCCTAGACGTAGAAAAACACTTCATCGAATAACGGATGATGTTTTTTTTCATATGTATAGGATACTCTCTGGTGTAAGTAATGTTTTGGTAGAATAGAGAGAGAGTTTGTTTCTTTGCGGCAGTCTTGTAAATATCATCAATTTATTTGTTCTGATTCATGTTGTCAGTGAATGTAAAGAAGTTTGAAAGATAAGCTTTCAGGTAGGATGTTATTTGTCATGTCTACTTTTTAATTATGATTTACTTTTTTTTTTCATTTTTATTTTTTCGTATTTGCGATTATGGATATAGATGGTCAGTTTCGTCATTTTTCTCCGGAATGTCCTTATTTAAATAAGTTATATCTATAAAAACATGCCTATTTTCATTCGTGACGTTGGAGTCGCGAGTATTCTTATAAAACTCTCGACGTCTCTCGCTCGATTTTTTTAACACTTAAAACGCGTGGCCTAAGAAGTCGGTGCATGCAATCGACTAGTCTCAAGATTTCCTTTATTTGCAATAAAGATTCTACACCGGCCTCTTAAATGAAAGAACTCGATTAGCGTCAAGTAATTTGCACTGAAAGCTAAATTGGGCCGCAAAAACCGCGCCATCGCCCCTAGACGTGATTGTTCTCTCAAGAATCGAAACGATAATTTGATTTGTCGATTTAAGAAAGATTAGATTTTGGAATCAGACCATTTCTTTAGGGGTGTCGGAAGACGGGAAACAATGAATTCTACTCCAAATAAAATAATAGGAAAAATAAAATCACAACAGAATAAGGTGAAGGTCAAAGAAGGATTATTTAAAGACATCAGTATACGCAAGCTAATGCTTCTCTCGGAGTGAATAAAAGCGAAAGTAGATCCATTTCTCACAATGGTTGTTAAGTAAATTGAATTCCTATTTCAATTTAATTCCAATTTACACAATTTACGCGCCTTCGCTTTTATTTCCTGTTTAAATAACAAAGTGCAGAGGCGTGTATGCAAATGCATGTGAAATGACGTCATCGGTAAAGAAAAAACCTATTAAAATGCGAAAGTGATCATTAAAGAAGACGATCAGGTTAGAGATGTGACTTATGTTACACGTAGTGGGAATTTGAGAAAATAAATGTTACAACGGGAAAATGCAAGTTGAACGTTTTTCCTATTCTTTGTCTACTTGTGACTGATGCTACAACGTGTTGGGTAAGTTATACATGCAATATAATTTAGCAATCGATTGCCATGAAAAATAACACTTTGTCTGAGAGCTCATCTTTCAAACTCATCGGTTTAACGTTCACAACAAACACGAATTGGAGTCGATATATTGAGGAAATTGCCAAAGCTGTTGCGAAAAAGTATGCTGTTTCTACTATGCTAGACAATTATCCACCCTCGCTTGCATCGTATATATGGACAAAGCCACAATTCACTTACACATAGTGTATTGTTGCCACGTCTGAACGAGTGCATCAACCACATACACTCACTCTTAAGGATGGTCCAAAAAAGTCTCAAATATAATAGACCCCGCACTGTCGGTCAGGCTTCATCCTCTGTCAGATCGTGGTTTCGCTACATCTTTTTGTCTTCTTTGAATCCACTTTGATGAACGAATAGCACACGTGTCTTCACGACGTACCGACTCCCGATTAATCCCAGAATCAGTAAACTTCACACCCTCAATCTTAATGTTCTTTTGTCGTAAAATATTCTGCTTTTATAGTTTATTCCTCCATAGTGCGAGAGAAGTCTCAGTGGATGTCACAGGGTTATAGTAGGGCTAAGTCCTCTCTCCCCAAAATTCCCTCATCGTGTGCAATTCAAATAGACTCTGACAACTGACTCCAGACCTTCTCGTTTGACTTAGCTACTTTTTTGGGCAAAAAGGCTTCTACTAATTAGAAGAGGTAAGACACTCAACTGACACGTTAAAACCAGTCACTTCGGTCAGGTAGGGCTCGTCAACTTTGTATGGTAGCCTACCTAGAACAAGGTAACTCTAATTAAAAATTTCCGCGGCCTTGCCGGATTACTCAATCAAGGGAAGAGCTACAGGAGTAAATCCCGAAAGAAAATCCGGAGACGGAATCCCGAAGACGGCCTGATTTTCTATTGTCATAACCGGCAACCCCTGCGGCTCAATTATAGCCAATGTAACAAAGCGTGGATGGCTACATGCAATTTCCTAGTCGTTGGCTAAATGACGTCATGGTAAGGAAAAAGAAAACCATAAAAACGAGAGCGTACGTTAGAAACGTTCATAGCGTTCGAGAGCACGTCCGAGAATACGATCACGTGAATAACGTTACAGCGTTAACAAATAAATGGAAAGTAAACAAAAAAATAAAAAAAAGAGTTTAAGCTCTTTTTTTTTGTCTGCTTTACGACTGAGGCTAAAACGTGTCGGTTCCCTTACAACGTTGCATCAAACTGTATCGACTCGGTCTTTTTCTTGTATTCTCTAGCTTCGCGTAGAGAAGGGACTGCTGTGAAGGCAACATCAATCCTCCTGTATCACACTTCACAGACTATGTAGATCTTCTTCATCAGAGCTACCGTATCGTCTCCAAAATCCAGACTGATGCTGTCAACGATGACGACGACATTTTTATTCCTCTCATGTTTCCCACTTCCTCAACTGTACAAACCTGCAGAAATTTAAATGTAATGTAAACGAATATTTCACTTCTCAACTCCTAAAAGCCCATCGTTAATAGGATCTTAAATAGTACCCCCTACCTACAAATGACAATATTCTAAAATAGTCCAAAAAAAAAAAAATAAAAATAACATGTTGGTTTAAAACCGAGTAGATATCTACGACAATAACTACACACTTAGAAAATAACATTGTGGTTGAAGGAGGGCATAAATACATGGTCATATTTAATTCTACTAATACAAAGGTCATGTGCTTTAAAAATCATGAGAAACCTCTTAAACCTATTACCAGAGTAAATAGACCTAACCAAACGTAAACATTAATTTGAACAAATTTCCTATTCGGGGGTTTATAAAAAAAACGAGCATACATTTTTATATCCTGCTCTCCTGCTTCCATGCCCCTTGGCCATGTCCCTGAGATGTTTGTGTCCCGCAGTGCATCGTATCTGGCATAAAAGCCCTCTGAATGCATAACAACAGATGCAAGTCTCATTTTTTTTCCTGGAGAAATGGGTTAAACTCAGTCACCATGTTTTTCCACGATGGAAGTCGCATAATTGTTTATTTTCGATAGTTTTATTCGCCATTTATTTCTATCTTGTCGCCTCTACAATGAGTCGGCTGAACTATTTATTATCATAAACAGACTTTTTTCCGATGTGTTCTCTCTGACTTCCGAAACTGACTTTCTAACGCGTATCAGTCTTCCTCCTAAAACCGTATTCCATGAATCATTTTGTGACGCGGCAATTCACATCACGCAATGTCGACGATTGCTCTGCGTTTAAAACTCGTCTCTCTAATCATGTTATGACACTTTTTTGTAAACAAACAATCTGCCTATGTTATTAACTTCTTATCTAAAACAATGCGCCTCAATTTCTTATTCTATATATTACAGTGACCAAAGCTGCCAGTCCGTCTACAATCGGCTTATTGTATGACACTTCGAGCAACGTGCTGCTCTGGTGCCCCCTTCGACGTAAATAAACGCAAACAAAGTAAAAGTCAGCTAAATTCTATCTATTTTCTTGGAAGCTTCCAAATACTAGAGGACGTACTACTCGAATATAGTTTTTTATCAAATCTTTGGAATTTCCTCTCTTTTCATATATTTCCTTATCTGTATCAATATGCACAAATTTCAATGTAATGTTAATAAGCGTTTAATTGTACAACTCTTTAAATAAGAATGTCTTTTATAAATCTGAACACTAATTTACGCTATTTCCTTACATGTAAATGGCACTATACCTTATTTAATTTGGATAAAATTACAACATATTTTGTTTTACTCTTTTTCAACAAAAACTAAGCATATTACCACTTGGAACGTAAAAAGTTACAATTTTAGATCGAATTTTATAAAGGACTGTAATGAATTAAGTAGAGAAATGTCCGTTCACATAAAATTTCAATTTTTGCATATCAGTACACTCACGGAAGCAGAAACGATGGAGTTAATTCCGAAGTACAGCACACCAAGCAAGAAACTATTAGAGCAAAAGTATATCCGGATGTTAGGAACCTCACCAATAGAGTGGTTTAAATTATGTTTAGGTTGGTCAAGAGTATGTATGTCGGGGCGGGGGGGGGGAAGTGCTACGAGAGGTCAGATCACATTTTTGTAAAGTATTTGTAAAGCGGCATAGGGATGCCATATTGCAGCGACGCCACAGAAGTTTGAACTTGGCCCATAGTTTGGGCTTATTGGATTTTAGCTTTTTTTTGGGACCATCATCTTGCAACGCTACTTCATGCATATGCGAGTAATAGGATGCTTTCAGACGTGAGTAATTTCTTAGCGCAGTGGAGAGTTATGTACTTCGCAGCATTCATACAATTATGTTAGACAAACAGATGTAAAAAGCGTCTTAATGTAATTAATGTATTAATAATCATGTCACTCGATGTCAAGTGCATGTAAGGTCTTCCAGTAGAACAAAGGTTATTAATCTGAAGCATGGAAGCACAGCAGACACACGTAATAACACAGAAATGTCGCAGTGACATTGAACAAATCACATAATTAAAATCGTGCAGTCAATGAAATTTGCGGAATCCCATTAGCGATTTATTTAAAACGAGTTTTAACAAATGTAAACGCAAATGAATTGCAACACTCTTAACAATTAATTACGTTTTCAAGTTTCGAGATCAGAAAGCATTGTGCAAGGGACTGGTGATTAGAGTAAAAGTTATAAAATATGTTTTAGCTTACCGAGAAAAGGATAGCAATGTTCAAGTATGAAATAAACGGACATTTTAGAAGAAAAAAGTGAAGCATGCGTGATCCCCGTGAGTGTATAGTGGACGAGACATAAGGAAATTACTAAGTTAAGCATTTGTACCCAACCCCGATTTAGCTCTAAAAGTCTCCAGGGGACGTCAAATCCCGGGAAAAATGAACAAAGGGTGCAGCTTTATGCTTTAACATATATGAATTTGAGTTCTGCACGAAAAAAAAAAGAAATAACTAAATACATCATTTAGCCCCCTAAGTCCCCAAGGCCTTAACGTATTTATATCTGAGTTTTGCACCATAAAAAAGAAATGACTTCGTCCATAATTTACTTCCTATTTAGCTCCAAATATTCCCAAAGTTTTAACATATTAAAATTTGACGTTTGCACAATGGAAAACCGCTAAATAGATATACACAGAAAATTTTGGAAAATATGGTAAAATAGTCCCAAAATGGGAGTGTTTTTATTAGTCCTAAAAGAGCCCCTGGGGCGCACCAATGAATTATCGCGAAATATAAACAAACAAAATCATTTAGAAATCAGTTTTCTAGAAAGTTTTATAAAAATCCAAGCCATCAATTTTTTTTTTAAATAAGCACAAAAGTTTCGATTTAGGCCATTTTAACCCGGAAGCCACCCGTAGGGTTGCAACCGGAGTTTTTCCGAAAAATCTGTTCTGTTACTTTTTTTACTCATATCATGTTTAATGTTTGTGCAAAATTTCAAAATATCCTAAGGCGTAGTTACTTAGAAAAGTGCGGACAGACGAACGGGCGCAGCGACGAATGGACAAGGGTGAATTTACAGGTCCACCCTTCTTTTTGACGGGGGACCAAAAAGTATTAAATATTAAACGAAAAATTTCCAAACAATAATGTTAAATATTAAACGAAAATTGAAAAAAAATAGTGTAAATAAATTTAAGAGAAACTGATGTGACATTTTAGTGGTCCTACGTCAATGGCAATTAAGTATGCTACTGTAAAGTCTGAAAAAGTTTCGTTAAATTCTAAATCATGTCATGATAACTTTAATCAGAAAACAGAAAAATTCTTGTTGTATAAGGAAGTGCATATAATGAAACGAAATTTATTTTTCTTGTTGTATAGGGAAGTACACATAACGGGGACGAAACGACTTTTATAATAGAACGCTGAGAAATGTAAACAGGGGAAGTGTTAATGAATAGTTCTTTAAACAGATTTGGGGAATGCATTATTGAAGATGGAGATACAGTCAAAGGGTTTACATAAAAAAGTTAATCAGGACAGCGTGAGGAAACATATACACTTGAAAGACAAAGCAAATGATCTTGGTTGAAATGACGAACGAAGACAAAATGCTTACATGACAAATAGAAAATATTTATTTTTACAGCTGATGTTTGGAACCATTTTGTCGTCTATCTCCTCTTTCGAGTTCAAAGGAGCTTCGGCTAACTCTGTCAGTCTGCTGGAGTAAGTCGGATTCTTCTCCGACCCACACTCTGGCTTAGATTCTGACTTAACTAAACTCAAGGTTTTATAGAAATTCTATGTGACGTCAACACGCGGCTCAAACCTGAGCATCCCATGTACATGCGTTCAACACGCGTCCTGGCAACACAATAACGTTCCTTTATTTCATATTCTATCATTTTGCTCTGACCATAGCTTTTTGGTGCGGTCATTTCTAACTACAATGGATAATTCCACTGTATTCCTGGAATCGTATCTAAATAACAATGTGTATTCATTCTAACTTTTGACGTTCGATTCCAGAGTTCTATTTCAATAATTATATTCGATCCTAATTACTTCGTTTCTAACTAAAAACCTTGATATTTCCCCTTCGATACACAACACAACTTCTCTTCTCATTTTTAAAACATGTTCACATGTTAAAATACTAGTATATTTTTCTATTATTCATTATACATGAACAAACTCCTTAAAATCTTTAAACCCCACTTGGGCTAAGAAAAGTTCAAATCCCATCCATAAGAAATCTTTATGTCAGCCCTTTACCAACTGCACTCACAATTTTATTCAGATGGGAATTTCAACCCGATTTTCCTGACATATTTCTTATTGTGTGCAGTGTACAACCTCCCATGGTAATTATCAGCTGTCAAGTCCACCCTTTGTGCCGTAACAACAGATACCCTATTTGTCTTCTTACCAACTCGACGACTCCTCGTCTGATGGCCCCTGCCCCTTCTCTTTTATGGGTGTAACTATAACTACTTAGAGCTTTGTCTAATTTTCTACACAATTTTACTTCTCTTGGGGGGAATTCAGTAAATCGCATTTACTTAAATCGTTAGTGGTTGGCCTCTAATTATGCAAGATACCTTCTACCATACCGGTTTACTCGGATTTCCTAGCTTGGATTCTTAGGACTAAACAGACAAATCGGAAAACATAACCATTAACGAACTAAACACTATTCCCTAGTTAATCTGAGTGATTTACCTACCAATGACTTCGCTGCAATTATTTCCATACGTCTGTGTTGAAGAAATTATTTCCCCAAAGCTGATACCCAGCCAGTCATGTCTGACAGAACCCCGTTCGCATTTTAGGCACAGGAAATCGCGATGTTCATATTATTTTTATCAACAGGTGCATCTGATATCGGGCTTAAACCTAGAAAGTGACTCCTCTTGCAGAAAAACTATGAACAAAAGAAACAAACTTTTCCGGCTTCTCATTTTCCGAACACCTTACCTAAATTGTCTTTTTTAATTGTCGTCGTGAAATGAACGTGTTAGAATACGATTCGGTTGAATGATAATCGCGCATTCGAAAGTCACCGTGAGAATTCGTCCTGCTATGGATAATTTTATATACGAATTCAAAAGCGAAAATTTGATGCTATGGAGAAGTTAAATACGCATTCGAAGCTCAGACTTTGTCATAATTTGTCGGGCTGTGGAGAATTTTTAATATGTACATGCTAGTCGTACTTGAAAATTCGTTCTATAAAAGTTTGAATGTCAATTCGAGGGCCGGGCCCTGAAATTCGGTTGTATTTGAAAAGAAAAAATATCACTTTTAAATGAAAGAGTTATTTTACGAAAGTACAATTCGGTCAGATGTTTTGTGTGTTTGAAAGAAAGTCGTTTTTAAACAAAGCCGATAGCCATTAGTCGCGTGCTGTCGTGTAATGAATGAATGCGTGAATGTAGGATTGACATGAAATTCTTAAAGATAAACTAAAATGACCGAAAAATGAGCTCAAATGACTTAAATAAATAAAAAGTAAATGACTTTGAATAACTTTAATGGACTTAAGGATGAATTGAATGACTTTAAGAATGACTTGAATGCTTAAAAATAACTGGAATCCTTCAAAAACAACTTGAATGATCTGGAGAATGACTTGAATGGCTTTGAGACTGACTGGTTGTAAAGTGGGTGATTATTTTACATTAAATTAATACAGAAAAATGATCCCACACTTTATATCACAAAGTTACAAACATAAGTACAGCATGTAGTAAAATAGATACTACACTTTGATATTGGTCAAAAGGCCAAGAAAAGGGTATATATTTGCTCCCCCACCAAGCAAATTAGGCACAAGGCCGATTTTTAATGTGAGGAGTGAGGGGGAAATGGGGACCAACTCCCCGGGGAGTAGGGGAGCTGGATAGTGACAATTGGTATGAAGGGTTGCCCCTACATAGACCAAGGTTTTATATGTGAGATTGCTCCCACATATGGTCTTTGCTTGCACTATCTGCCGGAACAGAGTGTATTTATTTGCTTCCCCACTGAGCAAATTAGGCACAAGGCCGTTTTTTAATGTGGAGAGAGAAGAAGGAGGAGGGGAAAAGGGGAACAGCTCCCGAGAGGTGGGAAATGAGAGCTGGATAGTAACTGTTGGTATGAAGGGTTGCCCCTACATTGACCAAGGTCTTATATGTGGGGGTTGCCCCCACATATTGTCTTTGCTTGCAGTATCTGCCGGAACAGATACTACATTTTGATCCCGGCCCGAAGGCCAAGAACAGCTTAAAAAACTATGAACATCATCTATTAACAATAGACCTTTGATTCTTAACCAAAAAGTCCAAGCACAAAAGTGTTACGGACAGACCGACACACCGACCGGCCGACAGACCGGCCGACGGACCGACGGAGTGACTTATAGAGTCGCTTGCACGGGACTAAAATCTTAAAATGCGATTAGGACGACTTTATGTATAAAAAAGTCGTCTGTTTTAAACGAGGAATTTAAGATAAAAGCCAGTTGTTGAGCTGAAAAAAAAAGTTGTTTTTAAACGAAAATACAATTCGAGCCGGATTTTTTTTTAACGAAAATCCATCGCTGTTAAAAAAACTTACAATGCGATTCAGTCAACTTGTATGTAAAAAGCCGTTTTTTAATTGAGAAATTTAAAAATTAAATTCGGTGTGCTTGACCGGTTAGTGAGGAATGTATCCAACCCAACATGGTATTCTGAATAGGCTAGGGAGCGAGACTAGCAGGGTTGTAAGTTGATGAGGTGATCTTTAATGATCAGTGGGAGTATGGTTTGATATGATTTCCATATCAATGAGGCGAGAACCTGGAATGTGGGAATATAAGGCGGGCAGTCAAGATGTCAGGGAATTGTGTTCTGGAGAAGCGGACTGAACGGGTCGGAGCTGAAAATGTCGAATGCTGCCAAAAAATCCAGTTCGTGTTTATTTTTATTAGAACAGTATCAGAAGAGTCCTACTTGGACCTGGTTATTACTGAAGCCTTTGTCACATCTTATGAGTCAAAAACCTAATTTTGTTTTACATATGTTGTTATTTATTTATTTCTTATAAATCAGATGCTTCTATTGTAAGCATTTATTTATCCAATGCGTTTCTAGTTAGAACCTTTTCTAAAAATACATCGAGTACTTATGAGAGGGACCATGTGAAGATTACCAGCGTTCTAAGAAAAAAATGTCTCGGTGGACAGAACTGGATTCGATATGAGGTTTCCAATCGGTGACATCAACTATTTAGCAACCGTATATTTTTAGTAATATTACATTCATTACTTTATATGTTACTGCTGACCAATTTCAGCTGATAGTATTTAAACATTAGATCAGTTGCAACCAAAATTACATTCAAAAGTATTCATTCCTGTGTTCATGTGGAGCCAAGTGCTCTATCAACAGTCGTTAGTCCAAACGCGCTTTTCCGTGGTCCTTTTCTCGCTCTGATCCTGTCGTTGTCTCTAACATATTAGCATTTTTCGATGGTTAGCACTGGTCGACGCGTATAATATTAATTAAACCAAATCACACACTTCGACGCATTCCGTATATATCAGTTGATGCGCCGCTATTCGTCTTATTTTACTCTCAGTGTTAATTTTCCTTCTCTTCCTCCTCTGTACGTCAGCTCGCATACCAGCATGGTCATTTGCATAAGTGTTATACAGCTGATTTTGTTAAATACGCATCAGCCCATCTGTTACAGAGATAGAGTAGGACTATTTCGTCATTGAGATAAATAATTGCTGAAAGAAAATAATTTGGGTTGCCCAAGAAAGCTATTTGTTTTAAATGAAACAAATGTATGACACCAAAGTTCAGTTATTAACCCATCTTCTATCTTCATCTATAGCCATCATCTATTTCATCCCCTTCCCTTTATATTTCTTCTTCCCCACGACTTCACATTCTGCCTCCTCTCATTTATTCCACTTCCCTCATTTTCTCCCCACTCCCTACACTCTCTTTGTGTCCTATAATCACCATCCTCCATCTCCCTAAGCTCCATGGTTTTCTCTATGGTCCTCTCTGCCTTACTCCCTGGCCTTTATCGGCACATCTACCATCCTCTCGCCTTTTTCTCCTTTCAAACTCTATTCCTTCCTCTTCCACTTTTTTCTCCTTTCCCTCTAAAAAACCTCATTATCACCCATTCTTCTTCTCCTATTAGGACGATTTCCTGACTTCAAACAGAACATGATAGATGCTAAACATTGATCATATCCGAAGTTTAAGACGTATTTTTATTCTAAATTTAGGATTACATGCAGATGCAAAAAAATCTGTCTAAAAATCGACACCTAATAAAAATGAAATATTTCACTTATTGGCCACAATTCCGTATTCAAAAACATTTGTTGTTATCAATAGACGACCCACCTATAATCTAACGGTCAAAAACAATATTTTAAGTTTAATTTACACAGCTTGCAACGGGGATAAATGATTGCACACTGAATAGACATCCTGCTGTTCAACTCCCCTGTTAGACAAAATCTTCAATAGTTGCCGCTTATGTTCCATGTTGCAATAGACTTTGTTTGGGAAAAATCTGTTTAAAAATCATTGAATAATTGATACAACTTAAAGTGTGGTATACTTTTGGTCGGCCGGCGCCTAGAAGAAGAGGCCACACTTTCAGACCTCCTCATGCGTGTTACTATCTATTTTAATTGGATTTATAGACGATGGTTGAAAACAAATTTATTCGTCTCATATTACTGTAGGAATGTAATACTGTTTAACCATTGTTTAAAGGAAGAAAAGAACAAGAAACGTCTCGTCTTAATTAAATTTCGTATGTGAAACTTTCCAAAGTAATTATATTTTGTCTAAACAATAGGCCTTAATACTAACCAGGTGCGCTTTTTAAATGAAAACCAATATATTTTTACAATTTATTTCGGCTTTTCTCTATGTCATAGTATTTTTTTAACATGTATGAATGCAATATTAAAACCATTATTCACAACTCGAAATACAAACACACGCAAACGTTTCTTTCCATAGGAAAATTAAATTTTATAATCGTTAATTAGTTATTGGTTGCTTATCGATGCAAAACAGAAACTTCCTTTCTGAATTTATGAGATGTGGATTGTATTATTTGGATTATTCAGACTACTGTTCTCATATTAGGTATTACAGGCCTAGGATTTTTTAAGAGTCACCATTTATAAAGTCCTGGGGGACACTCAATGATAAAGGATAATGTGTGCCCGGCAGTCACGAGTTCAACAGTGTAGTAAACGTTATTGTTGTGAATTAGGTAGCATTTGATCATTTAAAGAGCGCGGGTCAATAAGAACTTGCTTATATTGGACTTGAAGACGACCGTATTGTAGTCACCTGAAAAGCAGGTCAACGGAACGGTTCCACAAGCAGGCAGTTCTGGAAAAGAAACTTTGTTAATGGAATTTGCGTTTGGATGTAGGAACAGATAGGGAGTAAGGGCAATTGTTGATAAAAGCTGTAAGTAGACGAGTGTTGTTTTGTGAATTTTTTAGCAAAACAACCTCCGATATTCTTCAAATTTGCCTTGTCGAACTCAGGAGTCTGCACGGAATTCTGAGCGGAATCTTTTTTTCATACACAGCGAATGCATGTTCTCGTAACATTAGCTATTATTGGGTCGATATATTTAATAATAAGTAATGGTATTTTAATAATTAATAATGGTATTTTAATAATTAGTAATGGTATCTTAATAATTAGTCATGGTATTTTAATAATTAGTAATCGTATTTAATAATTAGTAATGTTAATTTAATAATTATAATGATTTTTTAATAATTAGTAATGGTATTTCAATAATTAGTAACGGTATTTTAATAATTAGTAATGATATTTTATTAATTAGTAATCGTATTTAATTATAAGTAATGTTATTTTAATAATTAGTAATGGTATTTTAATAATTATTAATGGTGTTTTAATAATTAGTAATGGTATTTCAATAATTAGTAATGGTATTTTAATAATTAGTAATGATATTTTATTAATAAGTAAACGTATTTAATAATTAGTAATGTTATTTTAATAATTAGTAATGTTATTTTAATAATTAGTAATGGTGTTTTAATAATTAGTAATGGTATTTCAATAAGTAGTAATGATATTTTAATAATTAATAATGGTATTTTTATAATTAGTAATGGTATTGTAATAATTAGTAGTGGTATTTTAATAATTAGTAATCGTATTTAATAATTAGTAATGTTATTTTAATAATTAGTAATGGTGTTTTAATAATTAGTAATGGTATTTCAATAATTAGTAATGGTATTTTAATAATTAGTAATGATGTTTCATTAATTAGTAATCGTATTTAATAATAAGTAATGGTGTTTTAATAATTAGTAATGTTATTTTAATAATTAGTAATGATATTTTAATAATTAGTAATGGTATTTTAATAATTAGTAATGATATTTTAATAATTAGTAATGGTATTTCAATAATTAGTAATGGTATTTTAATAATTAGTAATGATATTTTATTAATAAGTAAACGTATTTAATAATTAGTAATGTTATTTTAATAATTAGTAATGGTGTTTTAATAATTAGTAATGGTATTTCAATAATTAGTAATGGTATTTTAATAATAAGTAATGATATTTTATTAATTAGTAATCGTATTTAATAATTAGTAATGTTAGTTTAATAATTAGTAATGTTATTTCAATAATTAGTAATGGGATTCTAATAATTAGTAATGGTGTTTTAATAAGTAGTAATGGTATTTCAATAATAGTAATGGTATTTTAATAATTAGTAATTGTGATAATAAGTAATGGCGTTTTAAGAATTACTAATGATATTGTAATAATTAGTAATGGTCTTTTAATTATTAGTAATGGTATTTTAATTTTTAGTAATGCTATTTTAATAATTACTAATGATGTTTTAATAATTCGTAATGATATTCTAATAATTAGTAATGTTATTTTAATAATTAGTAATGGTATTGTAATAATTCGTAATGATATTTTAATAAATTGTAATGGAAGTTTTGATAATTAGTAATTGTGTTTTAATTATTAGTAATGGTGTTTTAATAATTAGTAATGATATTTTAATAATTATTAATGGTATTTTTATAATTAGTAATTATATTTTAATAATTAGTAATGGTATTGTAATAATTAGTAATTGTATTGTAATAATTAGTAATGCCATTTTTCATAATTGGTAATGATATTTATAATAATTAGCAATGGCATTTTAATAATTAGTAATGGTATTTTAATAATTAGTAAGGGTATTGTAATCGTTAGTAATGGTATTTTTAATAATTTGTAATGGTATTTTTAATAATTAGTAATGGTGTTTTAATAATTTTTAGGGGTATTTTAATAATTAGTAATGATATTTTAATAATTAGTAATGGTATTTTAGGTGCTGTCAATTTTGGTGAAAATGTGAGAATAGATTGGTGATGACCCTGTTCAGATGGAAAGTGAATCCTATTATAAATTACATACAGGGTTTATCTGCTTCTAAGGAATGTTATCAATCATAGTGTCAGTCAGGAGCTGTAAAAGTATACCATCGATTATGATATTAAGACAGATAAAAAGCGCCCATCCAATTTTCTTCATGTTGCAGTCACATCTCTTTCGATTATCTAGTTAATTTTTCATCTTTCTGATTAAAAAAAAAAATTAAACAGCTTGTTTAGCAATTCTTTATTTGGTTAATACTAGGGCATATCCGGTTGGTGCGATATTTATTTCCTTTGTTTGAGCGTAACGGCTACGTTACATATTATTTTGGATGCTGCAACTTTTTATCATAAAAAAACAATCAAAAAGTAATAAAAAAGCAATAAAAAGCAATAATAAAAAAAGATATGAAAATAAACCTTATCACGCAAAAAAGAAGCGAAAAAAAAAACGCAGTCACAAATAAGAACTTCAAACAAACCAGACCGAGAGCAGAAAACTTGGAAAAAAAGAAAATGATATTTTCTTGTTTATTCTCAATGATGTTTAGTGTTAAAATGTCTTGCCGTTCGTTTATGAATTGTTATAAGTGATATCGTTAACGTGGCAAATCATTTTTGTTTTGGAGAGAAATTTGGAATAAACCATCTTGACTTTAACATAGTTTGTGTTTGCGCTGCTTAAGTTGTATCTACAGGTTTTTATAAATTACTAAAGTTTTAAAATCCAATTAAAAATGCTTGGAATAAATGTTTAATCGATTATAACACTTAAAAAGTAAATTGATGTACTAAAGCAAATACTAAAACAAATAAGTTTAAATTTTGTTTCTATAAAAAAATTTTGTTCTTAGCTTTTGAGTCATTTATTATTGACTATTATACTGTTGTTAACATGAATGAAAATGCATTTTTCTTTCACTTTTTTAAAAACTGAAACGAAAGACACGCCTGTGTTAAGCTACAGAGCAACTTATAAATAATTTTTCTTTATTTGCGAGGTTTTTCACCATGTCTGCTGTTTTTACTTGCGATTTTTTCCTATATGAATTCAGATAAAAAAACAGATTATGCAAAGTTTTTATAGACTGAGGACGGGAGGGAGGACGAATCTTGATTAATCACAATTTACTCATCACTGCAAGTTTAACGTAGTATAGAATTCAGGAATGTTTTCCAAACTGTATTAAAATATAATTAATAAAGTTATTAATAATATGAATCCGTACTAGCAGAGGTTTCGAGTTCCTTTCATTGCCCTCTGCTTAAATAGCATGAGGGGAACAATTTTCACTAAATCGGATTTTAATTCGATACAAATTACAGCATATCGTTACGGCAATGATTATTCTTGAACTATGTGAATATATCGGATTTGTCCGGCACAAAGAATAGCGTGTTGTCATGCCGAAGCATTTTACTGTAACTATGCCCATATATCGGATTTGTCCGACCAGTAGTTAATTATCATAGTTCATTCATGTGGATGATGACGTCTTCACCATTTTTTAATTGACTCGGTGAATCCGTTGAACACTGTAAAGCCCGATGCGTCATATACACTACTGCGCACAGATAAAGCATTGGAAGACATGATTTGGATTTTTTATGGTGAATGGCCGCCGATAATAATGATAATGTCGTTGATCAACTTCCATTAATATCGTCAAGTCCAAATATCAGCTGACGCGATATTGTAAACAAACATGTTTACAATATCGCCTCAGATGATATTTGGACTTGACGATATTAAAAATAGTCTTTCTTCTCTCATAGATGCAAAAATATATTTTTAAATGGGAATATTTTACGTTACACCAGCCAACGTAGCACCGGTGTAACATAACATATTTCCCTGAATTTTTTTTTCTTTACGAGAAGAAAGACTACTTTTAAGATCGGATTTTTTTAATTTTCGATTCTTATCGGAAGAATTCCTGTATAAAACGTATCTAAGAACACTGCCAGGCATATAAATTACACTTTTCTTAAATTTGCAAAAGATAGGTCAAGCAGTTCGGAACCTATGATGAAGGAACTTACACACGTACACACACACACACACACACGCACACACACACGCATACGCACACACACACACACGCACGCGCACACGCACACGCATACACACACGCACACACACGCATACGCACACACACACGCACACACACACGCACGCACACACACGCACGCACACACACACGCATACGCACACACACGCACACACACACACGCATACGCACACACACGCATACGCCCACACACGCACGCGCACACACACGCACGCACACACACACACACGCACATACACGCGCATGCGCACACACACACACGCACGCGCACACGCACACGCACACGCACACACACGCACACGCACACACACGCATACGCACACACACGCGCACACACACGCACACGCACACACACACATACAGGCACAAAGTGACTTTTAGAAAATAGTAGGGATTATTTTTGTATTTTCGAATTTTAAGCTGAATTTTAAATAATGAAACAAATAAAAATAGATATATAGGAACAGGGAGAGAAAAAGAGAAAGAGAAAGAGAAGGAGTAAACGAGATATAGATACAGATAAAAAGAAATAGAACGACAGAGGTTTTAAACGTAGCGTTAAACATATCCGTAAGTCAGCGTAAAATACCACGTTTATAACTTTATTCAGTCACACGTGAAATTAGCTGCGTTTACAAAAATCACTTACGAATAAAAACGATCGTTTCGTGCATGTTTAACTTTCGTTATGGTTTGAAATTACATTGCCGACCTGTATAATCGATACTATTGAAATTACTGTTTAATCGATATTATTGAAATTATCACTGTTTCCAGGGTTTCCGGATAAAAAATGGCTTTGAAAACAAATTTTTTAGAGAAAAAAGGCCAAACAAGGCGAATTTTCGAACTGCATCTACACTTTTAGAAACTAAAAGACTTTATAAAAAAAATTTCTTCAGTAATGCTAAATAGTAGAACGTCGGGATACGGCATTAATCTGTTCCGGGGTTGGGATCGTAAAGTGAAATTCTCGTTTAGCGCGACCTAAGGAAAATTTTGTACAGTACATATTACAAATTAGTAACACAATACAGTACAGTATAAATACACACATGTATATAATTAAATAACATTATAAATAACAGGTAAGTCGGGGCAAATACCGTAACCAGAGGCTGGAAAAAATATTGTATTTTACATCGTTACTTGAAAATGCGTATTTTAGAGCCACTGTTTTCCGGGGTTCTACTGTGTAAAGGAACAATAGATTTAAGATATAAACACCGGGATATACTGCAGATGTTAGCTTCCAAATAGGTTCGTCTTTTAAAAAAAAAATAGTTTTGCACTTTTTTGTAAACAATGAAGAAAAGACACTGTGAAATTGAAATCAGACGATTTTAAAAAAATTGAAATGCTATATTTAAATTAATTCTCGATAAATAAAGTCAGATTCGAATCAACTCACATTAGATTCTTCATTTTTAGGCGATTACCTGTTAAAAGTAAAAACATATTTTAGAATGCAGAGTGGATGATTACTTTTGTAAATAAATTTAACTTGCATTTCGAGCCGATGTTATAAGAGTATTTTTGATTTTGTTTTTGACAAAAAACAATCAACCAAACCAAAAACCTCAAGTCCAGTTGGCAACAGACTCCCTAAAAAATCGTAGTCTTAATCCTATCATTAAACTTTAGTTCTGGTGAATTACTTCCTAAAACAGAGAATTAATACTTTAATTTGTAAATGTAATTAGAATGATTAAATGTCATTCAAATGACACCTGGACATGAATTGAAATTACATTGGACATTTAATTAGAATTCATTATTGAGATGAGTATTATTTATTAATTTATTTTTTTGTGTACTATTATCAACAACTAAGAAAAGATGAGGATAATAGTCCGCAATAAATAAATTAATAAATTAAATAATATATATAGTATTCGGTACGGACCCGACCATGGAAGATCAGATAATAAATAAACGTGGATTTATAAGACCAAAAAATCCGACCTTGATCACTCTTCGGGACCCGAGGCGCAGTGGATAGAGACGTTGAATCTCTATGGTTCCAGATTAGCATTCTCTGAAGATAGTGGTTTCAATCCTACACAAAGCCCGCCAGGGGTTACTTGGGCAAAACATGGTTAGGCGACAACTATGGGTGGGAGTAATTGCTGAGGATTAAGTTAGGAGATTCGGAGTTCCTATCCCGTCGCGGGTACCAACTGACGAATGCGAGATGAATAGTTGGCCAAGCGTCGCGATCAACAATTAAAAAGACATAATAATAATTGTCCGCAATAAATGAATACATTAAACATATACGAAACGGATCTTTTTTTGTCCTAATTCTAAAATCAGATGTTTACCCAAATTTCTCAAATTTGTTAAAAATATCATCTTATTCTGCTTTATCTGAGTGTCTTCAACATAAAACCAAAAGTTAATCTTGAAATTTGTACACACATTAAAAAAATACGTAAATTTGATTTTCATGAAAGTGATTAAAAATCACTTCATATTTTGATTTTATTTAAAACAAATGAAGGTTATTCATATTATTTGTTCCTTTGATTTAATGTTCTCATTTAAAGTTTCATTTTCACTATGTTTAGGTTGACCTTCTTCAGGTGTATCTTGTTAAACTTGGAAAGCTGCCTGTCACATTCGGGAATCTGCGTGTCATTACGAATGGAATCCTTTATTTACTTAATGCGTGTGACATAATATCGTTCTGTCAGCCATGACTAGATATAGGTCCTAAGTAATTCGCAATGATATTTCTGGTCGCCCACACTGATAATTAAAACTTCACCCTTCAGGAAAATATCATTATTACAACTGAATGTTTTCATGTACTCCAACCACTGCGTCTCGGTTGTTAGAGTACATGGCTGACGGAACGAAACCATGGAATACATGAAGGGTTTTGTTTGAAATTTCGTGCAGATTTCACAGTTCGACAGAAATATTTTCGAGTTCAACAAGATATACCTGAAGAAGGGCGGAGGTTACATCGACCAAAAGTTGATGTAAATCTCACTCTAGATAAGAAAAGAAGTCCAAACAATCCAAATAATACAAATTGGAAAATGTGCTGATATATATCTTACCTTACTAGTTATGTTGTTTGAAGTAGCAGCGACAATGAATGTTATTTTACGTGTTGATTCATGATTGGACAAATGTTAAATTCAGCAGTTTAATTAACACATCACCCAATAAATCACATGTTTAATAAAAATTATGAAAAAATTCGCCCTCATCAATTTTGTCAATTTTATCAATTTAGTCTCCTTCGAGAATGATGCACTATTTAAACATTTTTTCAACAGGTTGATGTATATTTTTGTAGAAAAAACTTTTTTTTTATCTCAGAATACACCTCACTTTCCAATGTCATTTCTTTATTAAATCCAGATCTCTTTCTCGGGAGCATTCTTTGAAGGTCTTTTAATCTATATTAACGGAGAGAATGACACATCTGAAAAATATGTGCAAAAACAAATCAGTGTGAACTTTATTACCCTTGTTGTGACGTGGGGTACCTTTTTTTTAATTGTAACAATGTTTGTCGATTTCTCGTTTCAAACATTCAGGAGAAACACCCGTCTAGCTGAAAACCTACCAATAACTTCTCACACTCTTTATCTGTGCCCAAACCTAAACGTAGATTCCATGAACAAGGCTTCTTTCTTAAAACTGCACACCTGTGGAACTCTGCTCCATTTGCCTGCATTCCAACTGACTACAATATGACCGTCTTCAAGTCCAATGTAAACAAGTTCTTGATGAGCTGCTCCCCTTAAGTAATCCAATTTTACAAATTTACACTTCGAACGATTACTATGATATTGACCTTTTGACCACTGTACACGTATTAATCCTTATCCTCGAGTGGCCTCTGGGCCTTGATAACTTGATGACTACTTTGTAAAATAACCTACCAATAATGCGACATAATATTTGTTTCTGATATGTTTTCTTTTTTTAAGTTAATCAATGAACAAAATATCTTGCACATCCTAAAACACAAACAACCTTGATGTTTGTGTTTTGATCAGCTTTACTTGTTAACTGGTACATACATGTTTCATTTATCGTCATCACATTATTGATGCAAACATATTCGTTGCTTTAAAAAGTGGCAAACAACACTTTAAATCATCAACACGTCGTTTTAAATAAACACACTTTGAAAACAGCCTTTTATTGGCAATTATAATGGTAATATCATCAACTCATATGTTATCTCATGGAACTTCAATTTATAATTGACTAAAACGAGTTTGCAAACTTTGTCAATTTGGTTTTGGAATAACAATCTGAACAATTTTAACAATTTTAACAATCTGAAGAATTTTAACAATTTTAACAGGCAGCGTTGTTTTTATCTTATGAGCGCATTTAAATTCTATCCATTGTTTTCTAGAAAAGTCAAAATAACATTTACTAATTCATTCCTTTTCGTGAACAGTATTCTTCCATCATAAAATTAGGTTGATATGTGAGTTTTAAGTCATTTCCTAAAATCACATTCTTGCATGTAAAATGGTCGTTAAAATGATGGTGATAATGATAATGATGATGATAAGCAAGCAATACTTTATCAAAGACAAATTACATATATTATTTTTTTTCAATGACATAGCAACTTAACGTAAAAATTTGTACGGTAATAACTCGATTGGGCTTACATTATGACATGTTCCATTTGACGAAATATAGATTTTTTTTATTGTTGACTAAATTTATATGTCAAGCTTTAAACTTTTTGCTGGATGCGTTAGAGCACAGGAAATAGTTAATCCGCAATTTGCGTGCATACAATAAAAATTCAACCAGCGCTTTTCTTTCCTTTGTATCTGTTTCTTTTAAAAGGTATACAGCCAAAAACAAATATAATTACTCCTTACTGAGGAAACACCTTCCTTACACAAGAAGGTCTGAAATTATTTCAAACAATAAACAACCGAAACAAATATAAATACTCTTTACGGAGGAAAAACTAGAATTTCTCAGATTTTTTTAATTTTCATTTTTTATGAACACTTTATTTCTTAACAAAGATTTCAATAAAAATATTATTTTTCTATGCATACACTTTGTCATTTCCCTTTTCTTTTGAAAAAGCTTCTATCTTCTACTACGTTATTGGGCAATGGAGAAAATTTTGTAGGTTTAAATACAGGAATCAACTTTTAACGTCCAAGGATGGAATACTGCTTCCATATCTGGGCAGGAGCTGCTAAAAACAGCCTATCATGCCTTGACAGCGTACAAAATAGACCGTGGCTTAGTGGGGGATGCCCTTTTCTCTACCCTGCAACCTCTCTCCCATAGAAGAGACGTTGCGAGCCTATCATTGTTTTATCGTTATTTCCATGGCAGGTGCTCGTCTGAACTCCAATTTCTGGTCCCCCCTCGCCAATCTTTCACGAAAAACACCCGTCTAGCTGAATCCACTATGAAAAATTTCCCCCACTCTTTATCTGTGCCTAAATCAAAACGTTGATTCCATGAACGAAGCTTCTTTCTTAGAACTGCACGCCTGTGGAACTCTGTTCCGTCTGCCTGCTTCCCACCTGACTACAACTAGGATATCTTCAAGTCTAACGTTAACAAATTCCTAATAAACCGCCCCCTTTAGTAAACACTTCATCAAATCTCCATACTAACGTAATGTACTTGCAATAACCCTTATCCCTGAGTTGCTTCCGGGCCTTGATAAGTTGTGACCACTGTGTAAAAATTAAAAAAAAAAACTTTGGAATATGGATGACATTAAAGAGTCTTTACAAATAGAAATTTGAATAAATAGTTTTTGTAGTATACGTTTATGAACTGCACTTATGCGTTTGTTGAGCAACGTGTATATGCTTCGTTTAGAACTGTATCTCCAAGTCCATAACAAGCTAGAACATTGATTGAGCCAGGAATCAGTTCACTGCACGCAGGTCAATTTTTTTATTCAGTGTTCTGTTCTTGCCTTGCTATCGCACAAACACACAAAAAAACAAGAAAATTTGTGTAGCCATTTTGTAGCTCGAGGAGAAACTAAATCATTTTCAAATATATACATATGATCTATTGGTGCTGTCTGTATGAAATCTTTTATAGAACAAATTTGATTTCATCATGTTTCTCTTTCAGGATCGTCGAATGGCCTACAGAAATTGATCTATTGTGAATAAAAACACATTTTAAACATTCTTTGGAACTATCTATAAAAAGGTGCCAATCCTGAGAATAATATTGTTCGATATTTAGCTGCCCCAGCAAGCCGACAACGTTGTTCCAAATTACTATGATGTTTTACTGAGTGAAATATGACAAGAATTCAATATGGCGTTCGCTATAGGTTGTTAGAGTTCCAGGCAGAAGTAGATTTTTTCTTTGAGTCTTTAAGTTAGAAGTTCAGAAAATTCTTTAGAAAAGGTTGAGATCCTTTTATCAGATCATTAAGTTCTTCTTGAGAAATAAGTTGTAGTAGTGAGAAAAGAGGAAAACCGATACTTGAAACAGTGGCTTCATTACTGTCAATAAATAAAACAGAGGCTTCGTCTTGTTCAAAACCAGGTAATTCTAATTCACAGTATGGAATTAGGATTTGCCTAATTGGAGACTTTAGGTTTGGATAAACCAACGAATTTCTGTTCTTTCTTTTGATTCGGTGCCGAGAATGCGCGGAAGAGCACAAGCGTATGAGTCGAGCTTACCCGCGGTGAAAAGCGAACCCGAGACCTTTCGATTACAAATCAAGTCTACTAATGAACTACATCCATCTTACCCCAAATTGACGATTTAGTTTCGCCCAACGGCTATAAAAAAATAAGCCAATAATTGATTCAGCTGTTGAAATACACCGATTGTAAATATTTCATTTGTATATTTTGCATAAAATTTGTATTTCCCAAACCTCCGTTTTTTTTTTCACGTGTTCTAAGTAGTTTATTATGGTATGATGTTTTTATGGTGATTGATGAAGGATATATACGCTGATGGATGTATATTATGAATGTGGTATTGTGATGAAAGTAGATTGAAAGTAGGAACTTGTAAGGTTAGATTTGTAAGCATTAGACTGAAAAGACCGTCCCTTCCCCTCCCTCATGTTCATCCTTGTGGCAAATTTTTCTTGTTTATATATTTTAAAAATTAAAATAAATATTTACACTGCTTTTATTACATTTCGTATTATGGCGGGTCGATTCGGCGGTAGTTCGGAATTGCGTGGACGAATTTGTTAAGGACCGTACTATCACTTGTGAAAATAAATATATATAAAAATATATTGTTTTTCTTTCTGATGCTCTCTATCCCTCGTGAAGCGACAGATTACTTTCCTTTTAACTGTACCGAAATAACAGTCATCCAAATGTTTTCGGTTCACACCAGACCATTGGAAAACCAAATCGGAGTTATTTTCGATTCTTTTTGAAGATGCTCAACACATTTCTTGCGTGCTCTTGTCTTATCTTGATCACCCAGCATTACTCTGAAGTAAGCAAGATTTACACATTTCACAAACTCATTAGGCTGCAACGTATATTCTCCCAAATATAGCAAAACACAATTAGATTGTTTAAATAACGTTGCAGAAGTGATGATGTAGCCATGCTTAATTTTTACTCCAATAATTTTAAACGAAAGTAAATACTTCTATTTTATTATTTCCTGTCTCTGAATTATAAACCAATTCCTAACATTAAGAGAATACACCTTAATTTGACTCGAAATCAACAAGAAATAGGCTTATTTACTATACAGTGTCAACTTCTTATCAAGTACATGTCTCATTGTATAGCATATTTGACTTTTACTTTAAGGTTTGTGATGTCATAATCAATTTACGTACATCACAATAACAACCCACAGTTGTAATTATGAAGCTATAATATATATATATAGAAACACGCCTAATGTACTTCGCATGACTCTACGCTTAATAGTAAAATTAACTATTCTAAAAAAAAATAACGACTGAAGACTAGTACCATACTCCACAGATATATTTATTTTAAAAAGAAAATTATAAAACTGAAACAGAAAAAAATGACAGCTTTAAGAATGCAAAACAATAACGAGAAACGAGAAGTTACAGAAATCGAAAGACTGAAAAAGCTCGTAAAGAAATGGCGCATTCAAGTTGCATGATAAAGTAAACACATTGCTTGGAAAAAGGAATGAGTAAAGCATACCGTTGATGCCAGTGGCAGAAGCGGATAAAAAGAAAAACGCATGCTGTGTCGTCACTAATTTCAAAAAGGAAGTAAATACCAACCGGAAGAAGAAATTAGAGAGAAAGTAATTTATTAGGAAAGAGTAACCTAACGGAAGATTAGCAGCTAATTTTGAGGTAAAAAGATATAAAAAAGCAAATATCTCAACAACTTGACCTGATGAGAAAAATATTTTCGAAATCAGCACCCTCAAATTAGTCTAAATCTGATCAGAATCTTTGGACACCAAAAATGTGTTGACCTATGTAATCGATAATCGAAAAAAAATCTGATGAAAAACATATACAGGCGATTTTGAAAAAAACTTAACGTCTTATACAACCTAACAAGACCAGTGCAGTTAAGAACTTTTATTACCGCACAATCGGAAATGTCCGGCATATAAAATTAACACTAATTCATTTAATATGATAGGGACACGTTGAGAATGAATGTTTCTGTTTAGGGCACAACTGAACGATAATTATTGAATTTGCAATTTAAATCTTAATTCAAGCTATTATATAAAAATAATTGTACACAATTAATAGTAAGTTCTCTACCAAAAATGTGACTATAATGCATTGTGGAATAAATCACTGCAGGAAGGCATGTAAAACGTCCTTCCGGTGTACCGTGTTAATTCCCGAACTACAACAGGTAATCAATCGATTTAAATTTAAAAAAATGGAAAGCTTTCTTCAATAAAGATTTGTTTTTAACACTTTTAGGTTTTAGCATTGCCTTTCTCTTTTGTGTGTAATTGTTGTAGACCAATCGTTACTTAACTTCACATTAAGTTGTCCCTGGCATTATGCTATGTAATGCGGATGTCGTTTAAGATCGCCTCGAGATGAGAATGCAGGAAGAAACCGGTTTAGCATTTAAAAATAGTTTCATGATGTTTTTGTTAAATATTATTAAATGAGGCACAATTTCAAGTAAAATCGATTTAGTATAACGCAGGTGAATTTAAGAAAATCCCACTTAAATGCGAATAATCGGAAGTACATGATATCAGGTCAAATTCTGTTACGATCTTGTTATTTCTCCCGCTGATTAACATACTATTACTATATTTAGAGTGAATTTTTCTTAAATTTACATGCGTCATACTAATTCAATTTTAACTCGACATGATTATCCATTAATACTAAACAAGAGCATTATAAAATCATTTGTAATGTTTATTCAGATATTTTCGGGCATTCTGCTCCGGACGCGACCATTATTGTTTACCCATAAGTCACAGTAATCCATTACGCCTTAGTTACAATTTGCTTTTTATGAGTGATTATGATGAGAAATATTATGCAGTTTTCCCATCTCAATAAAAGCATATACGAAAAACATAAACGCATGTAATATTGACAATATTTATTAAAATTTTAATATTTCGTACGGTTCTTTGCTCTTTATCAAAAATGTATTATTGCCTAAGAAAAAGCGTGAATAGCAAACCGTTGTAAATAAATTGGATATTTTAAGCCTCTCTCTCTCTCTCTCTTGTCTTCCTCGTTCGTTTTGATCGTTGTCTGAGATTAAACCGGCGCATTCTCATCACTAAATAGAAGAAAATGAACGAAGATTCAAGTTAATAAATGTATACAGAGTTTCATAATTTCTCCCCAGGAGCATTGATTGCATTTGCATCATCCATAAATTAGAAACTGGAACATAAGAAATAAAACAAACGATAAATGACTTGAGGTAAATTATTACATGTCTTAGCTTCCATCTCGACTATTATTCATAACTATGTTAACAAGTGCGTACCCCAGGGAATTTCTCCTTTTTTCCTGTTGACTTATTTACGCCTCGACAGTTTCTCATTCGCGCTTCGCGTTTTTAAAACTATAGACTGCGGAGATGTACGCCGTTTATTTTCATTGCAAAAGCAACAGATGATTAACCAATGAAAGCGCTCTGTTTGTTATTAATTCCAGTTTTTACAAATGGCTGCCGAATTGTAATTTTCCACGTTTGCAATTATTCACGTATTTCATTAAATTTTAATATTATTAAATATACGATTAAAAAATACTGCGTTATTTTCATTAATCGGCTCAATGACTCCGGAATGTATTTTTGTAATATGTAATGTGACTAAATTCTTCTTCTTCTCTTCTCTTCTCTATTCTATCTTCTATCTATCTTCTTCTATTCTATTCTATATAAATAAAATGAACTCATTTTTTCCCGTCGGATTTTGACCTTAATAGGATTAAAAATCAAGATATTTCATGCAAATATAATATGCACAAACGGCAGAACAATATCTGAGGTGTGTTATAGGCTTATTATTTCTCAAATTCCTCGATAATCTTAGATTTCTATACTTTTTCTGCTGAGAAGTCACGGCCAAAATCAATGGAAGTGGTAAAATATTTTCTCTCTAATAAATTCCTCCTCCCCCTGCCACCATTTAACACCGTTTGGGGATCGTTCACAAGGAACAGTTGAGAAGAGAACACCGGTTTGGCTTCGTAGTTCTTTCATGTGAAGTTATTTAAAATCACCAAACTAAGCTGCAGTGCTCTGTGGCGTAGTGGTTAGCGTGCTGGACAATTCACATTATATTTTCACGTTCGCGCCGACCTACCGTAGTCTTTTTTTTTTTCCTAAACAACTGGAATGGACTTTTCTTGGTGGCCGAACTGTTAACGTTGCAAATGTTTTTTTTCTTTTTTTTTCACACTTTATTTTCCTACTTTTACTCATGACTCCAGGTTTGATCCTTCCTACTTACCTACCATAACATTTTATAAAACTCCCCCCCCGTCCCGGAAACAAACACTCGGGCAACGCCGGGTACCCCCGCTAGTATTACATATTATCAATATAAAATATTACAAATTTAAAATGTTACTAATAGAAGGTGTTTCTAATATTAAATATTGCTAATATTACATGACAGTAATATTAAATGTTACTAATATAAAAATTTTCTAATATTAACTATTATAAATATTACAGGATATTAATAGTAAATGTTTTTAATAATGAATGTTACTAATGTTAAATTTTACTAATATAAAATGTTACTAATATTAAATATTACATGTTAATAATATTAAATGTTACTAATAATCAATGTTTCTAATATCACATGTTACTAATATAAAATGTTACTAATATTACATCTTTTTAATATTAAATATTACTAATATAACATATTACTAATATTAGATATTACTAATATTAAATGTTACTAATATTTAATATTACTACTAATAAAAGTCACCAATATTAAATATTACTAATATCAAATATTACAAATATTACATATTACTGATAATACATGTTCCTAATAAAAATATTACTAATATTACATGTTACTAATATAAAATATTACTTATATTAAATGTTCCTATATTAAATATTACAAATGTTACATGTTAGTAATTTTATATATTACTAATATTTCATAGAAGCAGTTCAGAACGGTTTTGCTGTTCATAATTTTATGTGCATGTTTATATATATATTAAAAAGTTTCACTCATGTACAGGTAAACTACGTCTAAAATTTAGTGTTTAGACCCAAAATTGGCGTAGGAGTTTAGTAGCGTCAACTCTTTCAACTTTTCCATCTTGCCAGCAAAGGTGATGCAAAAGCTTGTTGCATGTCTGAATACTCTTTATGTAAAATTTCAAATGTTTTAACCAAAAATTGGCTGAGTAATTTAGTAGAGACTGCAGAGGTTCCTTTTTTAAAACTTTGACCCCAAATCTGTTAAACTTTGACCCCTTGGAAGCAAAATTCTCAGTGAAAAAACGAGTAAAACCCTTACCCTACGTCTGAATACCTTTTAGCTAAAATTTCAAATGTTTTAACCAAAAATTAGCTGAGTAATTTGGTAGAGACTGCAGACGTTCCTTTTTTAAAACTTTGACCCCAAATCTGTTAAACTTTGACCCCTTGGAAGCAAAATTCTCAGTGAAAAAACGAGTAAAACCCTTACCCTACGTCTGAATACCTTTTAGCTAAAATTTCAAATGTTTTAACCAAAAATTAGCTGAGTAATTTGGTAGAGACTGCAGACGTTCCTTTTTTAAAACTTTGACCCCAAATCTGTTAAACTTTGACCCCTTGGAAGCAAAATTCTCAGTGAAAAAAACGAGTAAAACCCTTACCCTACGTCTAAATACCTTTTAGGTAAAATTTCAAATGTTTAGACGAAAAATTGGCTGAGGTTTTTGTTAGAGACCGCAGAGATAATCTTTTTTAATTTGACCCCAATTTTGACCACTAAAAATACTGTTTTGGGGTCAAACGAAGTATAAAGTTATATTCATGTCAAAGTAACCGATATGTAAAATTTCAGGTGTTTAGACTTAAAATTGGCGGAGGAGTTTGGTAGAGTTTTCAAAGGTCAAATTTTTTAATTTTGCAACCTTAACAGTAAAATTGTTCGCCGAAACCCGATTAAAAAGATTTTCCCAAATCACATTACCCCGTATGTCAAATATTGAGTCTGTAGACCGAAAATTGACAGAGTTATTTGTTAGGGAAATTTACAAACACACACAAACACACACATTTTCACTTTTATAGATATATAGACTTATGTTAAATGATACTAATATTAAATGTTACTAATATTAAATATTACTAATATTAACTATTACTAATATTAAGTAATCATAATCTTAGAATTCTCATCAACCAGGAAAACACGCGGAAGGAGAAATGGTGTTACTGTTTTCTCACTTTGCGCCAATCTATCCATATATCTATAACAGTTAAAATGTCTGTGTATGTGTGTCTGTGTACCTTTCCCTTTCAAATAACTGTGTCAATTTTCGTTCCAAAGACTCTGGATGTGAGATAAGGATTATTGAGAATTGGGAAAAACTTTTTCATCGGTTTTCGGACAGAAATTTGGCTGCTAAAAGGTCAAAGTTGAAAGAGTTGACCTTTGCAGATTCTACCAAATTCCTCCGCCAATTTTGGGTCTAAAGACTTGAAAATTTAGATGTAGGTTACTTGCCAATGGGTGATACTTTCTATTTTAATTAGAAACCAAATAATCTGAAGGCTCAAAATTAAGGTCAAAGTTAAAAAAAAAATGCCCTCTGCGGTTACTACGAAATTACTCAGACAAATGTTGGTCTAACCGTTTGAAATCTTACGTAAGGTGTATTCACACGTAGGGCAAGTTATGAACAGTACATAGGATCCGAGAAATACCAGGATGAACTGCTAGTATATCTATAAAAGTGAAATTGTTTGTCTGTGTGTCTGTGTGTGTGTGTACATTTCCCTACCAAATTAGTCTGTCAACTTTTAATGTATAGACTTGAGATTTGACATAAGTGATATTGAGATTTGAAAAAAATATTTTTATATGGTTTTCGGACAGAAATTTGGCTGTCAAGGTGTCAAAGTTAAAAAATTTGACCTGAGAAAACTCTACCAAACTCTTGCACCAATTTTGGGTCTAAACACTTGAAATTTTAGATTTAGGTTACTTGGAAATGGATGAAACTTGATTAGAGCACAAAACAATAAATGTTAAGGGTTCAAAATTGAGTCAAAGTTAAGAAAAAATTGACCTCTTAGCAAAGTTTTGGTTTAAACATTTGAAATTTTACTAAAAGTGTATTCAGAAATAAGGCAAGCTTTTTGGTCGGTTTTTGGCCGAAAATTTGTCAAAGTTCAAAAGACTTTACCAAACTCCTCCGCCAATTTTGGATCAGAACACTTGTAATTTAAGATGTAGGTTACCTGAACATTAGTCAAACTTTTTAATATATATATATACATATATACATATGCACATAAAGTTATGAACAGTGCATAGGACCCATGCAAAGCTGGGCTGAACTGCTGCTTGAGAATAAAACCCTCGTGTGAAAATTTATGTTTACGTTTTCTTATGTTTCTCTGCGTTTTAGTAAAATTGGTCGAATACTCTTGGAAACTGAATGTTTTTTTTTAATTTAGTTCTTTTAATCACTCATTTTGAGTTAGGAAGAGAAAATAAGGAATCACACTAAATGACACCAAATATTGAAACAAAGATGAAAGCAAAAAATGTTGACACGGTGTTTCATTTTGTATTTTGCTAAGTTGTAATCAATTTCATCTATTATTATAAAGTCGTTGTTTTGTTAGTTTATTTGTTCAAAATTTCATTAATAAACAAATTGATTTTCATACTGAAAACACATTTTTATATACTTTATTTCAGATGCAGTGATCTGTATCTACCGTATTCCTGTTTATAATAAATATGAAATCTATTTAATTAAAATATAATATTTTGCGCATTTTACGAACGGGCAATGCCCGGCGACCTGCTAGTTAATAATAAAAGACAAAAAAAATAGTGAACGAGAGATAGGAGTTTGCCAAACGTGAATCTACGGTTCAATTTCTACTCTCCCTTTCAAATATACACACATTATTCTTTATTATTGAGCAGAGTAATATATTATTTGAATATTTGAATATGAAATCGCTATAAACAAATGGCCATCGAGCCCTCCTCTGTTGTTGTTGTTGTCGCCTCATTTGATCGTCGTGTCAGAAGAGATTGGATGTGTCACCACCCGAAAGTTGAGATGAAAATCAAGTCAATGGATGTACACTGAGTTTCTTCTTTTCTCCCCAAGAGCATTGCTTGCATTTGCATCAGACATGGATGCATAAGTAAACCGTAAAAAAATGATTAAAAAGAAAACATGTATAAAATTAGAACGGGTATAACTCGCCAAAACTATTCAAGTTGATATCAACAAGTGCGTCCACTGGGAAGTTTCTTCTTTGTTTCTGTCTTTTTCCTTCTGATTTATATTCGCTTTCCCAATTTCTTATGTTTTCTTTATTATGTAGAATTGATGATCGCTAAGTGGTTAACGACACGGGCGCAAGAAATTGGTGTGCCAAGTTCGAATCTAGTTCGTTCCGCAACAACATTTTTATTTGAGCGACACCATGTATCTCACCTTCACGAAAACAGTTATTAAAAACACTCGGAATACGTTTCTTTTATATAGTGCGCATATCGCTATTTGTTATACGCGTTCGTCATATTGTCTATCCATCTACAATGTTAAATCTATATTAATAAAGCAGTTGATGTATGTATGTGTGTATGTGTGTATGTCTGTGAAAATATAAAACAAGTAAACTTTCAAAGTACTAATTACATAACAATGAAGTGAACAGGAAACAGGAAACATACACCAAGGATTGTTTATGAGTCAAATCTTTGTTAGGATGGATGAATAATACGTAAAGATATATATCAGCAGGTTCAAATGCAAAATGTTCATTTAAACCGACATATTTTTATTACTTCTGCGCATGCATAAATTAATTCATGCCTTGAACTGATTTAATATTTAATATTCTTTATATATCTCTCGATAGCCCGAACAGAAGGAAATGTGGTTCGGAAACTAAATGTTTCGGTTTCGAATCAAGCTGATGGCACCAAGTCATTTTATGTTTAAATTTTGAACTCAGTAATTGGGTCTATACAAATAAATACTAAATTTGTATGAATTAAAATATCTTTAAACGTATTTTACTATAAGACAAGACCGGACGCCCACGCGTAAATTAAAACACACACACACACACACACACACACACACACCATTTTCTATGCTCGGTCACGATTGAATCTGATTTTTTATTTGAATCAAGATTTTGCCATGGTCCGATGAGCACGGATGAACAAATTTCAAACGATTCGCAACAAATAATATCGACAGAGCAGCACTTAAATCAACTTCCACGTTAGCTGTGATTATTTTTATAGCGTCTCTACAGAACCGAGCTATAAATATGCTAAAGTGTAACACTTCGCAAGCAGAGTTTTCACACTATATTTCCCCACAAATCATCTTGTTAACAATAATTTCAAGTCGTTTCCTGTTTTTGTTGTTGTTGATTTGATAAAAATCACCAGGAAATTGATTCTTGGCTCAAAAGCTTAATCTGATAACCGAAATAACAAATCAATATCTGTTCTATCGAAACATTTGTTTTTCTGTGATTTGATTTCCCTATTGCGTAATTCTGGTTAATCGATGGCGTAATGGAGCTTAATCAGAGAATAACATGTCCCCAGTCTCTTCAATCAATGCTTGAAACATTTGACACAGAATCAAAGTACAAAACCAATCGCCCCTTTCGACAATACGTGTCTATCGCTGAAATGTCACCGCCGTCTTGAATTGCAGATTCATTGCATGACATGCTTCTCGAATGACGATGCTTAAAAGTTGTTCTGTAAGGTTTACAAAATGATGATGACGACACCCGGTAATTTTCAAGTGGGGTTTTACTCTCGATTACAGTTTTCTCATATGCATGCGCATATGAGAAAACTGATGGAACTTCGCCGATCAAATATAAACACAATATTGCCTTTTTTACTCTTCTTTTTTCATTTTCTTCATCTTTTTCTTCTAGGGGGTGGAACATCCAGCCAGATTTCTAACATTTAACCCTATTTTAGTGAGTCCAACTAAGAGATCTTTTCAGAATTCTAGCCGTCCCTTTCAGTGTAATCGTTTGTATTTCACTTGCACTTGGTTCACCGGGTATGCTTGCTATGTACTTTTTAAAGTTCTTTTTCATAAGCCCAGTTGATCCTATGATGATTGGTATAATTGAAACCTCTTTTAATTTCTAATTTCGTTTCTTATCATACATAAGTCCTTGATACTTTGTTATCTTTTCCCTCTCAGCTCTGTTGAGCCCTGTATCATTGGGTATACTGACCTCTATTATGGTCGCTTTTTTATTTGCTCTGTCCCAAATCACTATATCTGGTTTAACAGCTGCGTTTTCTAGATATGTACCGGTAGAGATTATGTAGTCATAGTGAATGGTGTAGTTGTCATTCCCAACTGTTCGTTCGGGTATATGTTCCCAGGAATTTTTATTATACTGAAGGTTTATTTTCTTACATATCTTCCAATGAACGTATTTGCAAACTCTGTTATGGCGATCCGTATAATAACCATCTCCAAGTAGGACCTTGCAACTAGAAATCAGGTGGCCCACACTCTCAACCTCAGTGCTACAGAACCTACATTTATTATTATTGCTTAGACCACTCACCTTTTTAAAGGCGTTCGCCGTGAGGCCCTGATCTTTTGCAACCAATATCAACCTCTCTGTTAATCTTCTTTTTTTTTCTTCCTTTGAAGATTGTAATGCTGGGTATGGGGCAGCCAAACCAGCTGCCAACATTGCCGCGCTTTTTTATTGAAACCAACCGAGAACTCTTTTTAGTATCCTCGATGTTCCCTTAAGTGCAATTGTCTGAATCTCTTTTGCACTTGGTTCACCAGGAATATTAGTTAGGTAGGACTTAAGGTTCTTCTTCATAAGTCCTGTGGCACCTATGATAACTGGTATGATTGATATCCCCTTTAGATTCCAGTTTCTTTTCATATCATACATGAGACCTTGGTATTTGGTCTGTTTCTTTCTTTCAGCTCTGTTCAGACCGCCATCATTAGGAACACTCACTTCAATCAAGGTTGCAACTCTCTCTGAATTCCCAGTCTGGTTCTTTATATGCTCAATAAATCTCATCATATGACGTGGCTTATCACATTTCTCTCCATATTTTATCCCTCTTGCGTTTTTTATTGTTCTTCTTCAGTTTCAAAATGTACAGAGAGCGCACCTTCTGTTTATTCGAAGTAACATTGTTTGCGACATCACAATCACATGGTTTATGGTTTAAAATACTGAAGATTTTAACGCATTTTCCAGTGGAAACTGACAAAAAGAAATTCAACGTTAGCAAATATGCAGGATTTTCAACGAAATGTTTGCACTTTTGTTAATTTTGTAGAGTAGCACTTGCCATTATCATTGGATACCACGCTTAATTGTAAAGTGACTTTTTATAAAAATATTTTCAACCATTCAATTTTGATAGTCATAGAACTGTTATATGCAAAAATTACTATTTTTAACTCTTAACCCTGATTTAGATGTCAATTCTCAATGCTAATGGGTTACTTACTTGAAAAGATGCATGTTATTATTCGGTACATACGATACTAAGAATACAATATGCCTTACTTAATATGTCTATCCGGCCATGGCTGAAAGAACAAGAACAACCTGCCTCCTAAGATTAATTAAAATGCTCAATTCCAAATTTTGTACAGATTACTGAATTTAACACGAATATTTCTTAGGTTGATACGATGCACTTGAAGATGGTCAGTAGTTTTATCGGTCGAAATATTGTGAGAATAACACCCAACAATAAAACATAATAAACATATACAAAAATGTAAACTTGTACGTATGTAACCCCCTATAAAGTCACCCCTGTGAAAAGTCAAGCCGATGTCAAGAAGTTCGTACACAATATAAATTACGAAGGTCCTTCCAAAACTAATACATTCTATATTTCAATTAAGAAAAGTTAAAGACCGAATAGGAGGAGAGTATTATCATTAAAATGAGCGACATTTTATGCTCCCGGAATTATTTTTTTACATAGTCACAGCCGTTTCCAATGCAATTTTGCCAGCGATGGTGTGCTGGGATGTGCATGGACGCCTGAGATAACTTTGTCACTCACATTGGTTTGAAATCGACGAACTTATCTCCTAACTGTGCTGACATCAACCACATCGTTCAACTGAGGCTGATGAATGTTGATCGGTTATTTTTTATGAATGGTGAAATTTAATAACACATCTCTGCTTTTAATACACGCCCATGGTATGGGTTTCCTTTTTAGTCTTACACTGTCAATATCTGCAACAGAGAGATTAAACTTTCAAGTTTAGTATCTATTAGTTCAGCCATCATAACAATGCGATATATAATTCTCTCGGATCAATTCGGACAGATTATAAAATAGGAGGCATTACGATTTGGACGCTCCTTGTATATAAATTAAATAGACACATGTTAATTAAAATTAAAACGTTCTTGGTGATATGACGTAACATTGTTTTAATCTTTTATATAATAAAATTCCCCTCTGGACAAAAGTATCGTAGGTTTTCAACAGCAGATGCCACATACAAATTCGATAAATCTAGCATGATAGCTACTGTTTTATTCAACATTCGAACACCATTTAAGACTCATGCAGTAGTGCTTATTAAATAGTGCATTTCATCCAACGAGCAATACCATCGACGTTATTTTTCACTCTTAATATTTAGTCTTACAGCCGCTACAAGTTGTCACCGAGAAAAATTCTACATGTTCCACAGATTCTGTGCTTAAACCTATCGTAATTGGCTTATTATAACATAGAGATAACATAACATTTTATTTTTCCGGTCCATAAATAACAAACTATTCCTCGCAAATTCCGTCTTTTCTGGTATTGCTGAGCTCTTAAAATTCTTATATTCCGGAATCCTTCATAAGCGAACGCTTAGTAACATTACAATATATCGTCGCTGCTATTTAGGACAACGGAGTCTTAAAACGGATTTATTTTAGCATAAAACACACTGCTTGTGTACTGACGATGTTTTACAACTACGCATTACATATATATTTATACATTAAAGAGTCTAGCTCCAAAATATTCTTTACTTTTATGTTAAGATTTTTCCTAAAAACTTAAAATAAACAAACACCGTCGTCTTCTTCTTCGACAACGACGACAACGACCACGTTGCTTTTTTATTCTGACGAAAGTAAAATACAGAAATTTATTGAACGAACTATAACATTTTTTTTTACAACCTGATTGAAAAGGTTAGCTCACACATACATGCGTTTTGTTAAATTATGACCAAAGAATAATACGGAAATTTATTAAACGGAATAAAACAAACTTATTTTTTGCCAAAATTGTATTTACGGTACATACTTCCTATAATAATATTCCTTTATATTTTTTCTTGGAACAAATCATTAGGTAATATTATAACTTGTTTGGAAATTAAACTCTTCAATATATGAATTTATTTTGGCTATAAGCGGCAGTGCCCGCTATTATGCTAGGCCGGCAGTGGCTCCCACTAAGAACCGCAGTGGCGGGGCATTCGGAGACAACGTTGCGTTTCAACGATGGCCATCAATTGTATTTACGCTACATACTTCATTTATTAATATTCCTTAATAATTTTTTTATCGGAACTAATTATTAGAAAGTATACTTGATTATCTGGAAGCTACAATGTATAAATATATTTGAAATGCCTTGGTACTTCGCCACGGTACATTCATGTTGGCTACAGGCGCCTGTTCCTGCTATTATTATATATGAGAAAATGTATGTTTTATTTATTTTTCGAGGTGATGTTGGAAACCATTTTTGTTCAGGCATTTAAAATTATCGTAAACTCTTAAAAATTCAGTATGTTATTGCTATACACCTTATGAGACGACTGACTAATTTTTATGATTCCAGGTCAAACTGAATAGTCAGAAGGATCTGGAATACACTCTACTAAAGCCATACTAAATCCTGATTGTCAAGCTAAATTTCATGTTAAAATGTTAAATTTCAAAAACGCCATCTGGACGCGAGGACACTTTAGAAGAACGACATCCAATAAAATTCAAAGAAGGCAGGGATTCTGTGAAGCATGATGAGAGGCGTGAGAAAAGTAAGGAAGTCAGACCACCAAAGTTGATTGGCCAAATAAAGAATTTCATGAATAAAGACGGTCATGTGTCTGTAGAGAAAATAATTGCACAGTTTGATGCCAGTGTTGGAACAGTGTACACAATTATTTGGGAGGTACTGAAGATGCTGAAAATTGGCGCGAAGTTTGTCCCAAGGCTGCTCCATCCTTGCCACATATTATTTGTGTCAAGATGGGCATCACCCTCACCATTGTTAGGACCATGCTCCCTGTGACTTTTGGTTATCCTCTAACCCCAGGGAAAACCTAAGAGGTTGTCCTTATGAGACAATTGAGAAGATGAAAGAGGCTGTGATGAGGGTCATTGACACGCTCACACAAGAGGACTTCGGTGGAGCCTTTTAAAAACTGTGGGAACGCTACGGTAACTGCATTGCAGTCAGAGAAGATTACTTTGAAGGGAACTAGTGTTTTATACGTGGATTATCAAGAAAATGCCTATTGAAAACAATTCTGGAATCTTATGTAAGGCACCCAGTACTTTTCAGTAGTCCAAACAATTCTAATGATAACAAGTACGGATTCTGCATCTCATACTTTTCGAAACAGTAAAACTATTTCTGAATGTTCGTTCTGTTCACCATAAATATAAGAGAGTGATGGTGCTTCAGCGAATAAAGACCCGGGTCGATGACCTGAGTGTCCCAAATTCGAATCCAGTTCGTTCCATTAAAATAACTTTAACTTAGGATATTGGCAACCTTTACGTGACTCCTCTCGTGTGTACCTGATGTCTTTCTAGAAGGTATCTGGATTATTAAAATATCGCGTAATCTAATGGCAACAATAGAATCTTCGGATTCATAGAACATGATGATGAACATAAATATAGCAACGTACAACGCAACAAAAATAGAACTTGGACAGTACATTTGACATCGAAGTCTCATACAGAGCGCTGTTTGACGTAGTGGGATATTTTAATTACGCAGATGATTTGGTCGAGGTACCAAAGATTGATTTCTCGCTCAAAAATATTCATTCGAAACTCGGAATGACAAATCAATTTGTATTCGTTGGCATTTGACTGGATCGACTTCCCCATTGCATAATTTTAATTCGGCGAGGTTATAATCATGTTAAATCAGAGACAAACGTATCCCCGGGCCTCGCAATCAATGCAGAAAACATTTGACCCCGAATTTGTACACAGCCTCTTGCCCTGTTTGTCGATGCGTGTCTATTGATATAATATCATACTCGTCATAGGATTGCATATTTATGAAGCCTTTTGCCTCAAATGCCAATGGTTAAGGTTTTGTATTTGTTTTAATTAACGAGGATTGTCTATAGAAATGTACGGACAAAACATAACGCCACTTGATATAAAGAGCTTAAAAAACAAAATATTTTAATCCCAAAGCAGCCGATGATTTTGGCCTTAGTTCTGAAAGGAAAAGAATTATTAGGAAGAGAGTCTCATACTTTTCAAGTTCTTGCAAACCAAATACTAAAATAGGAAGTTCTATTAATATTAATGATCAAACCATCGAAGTGATGAGGATTACTAGACTCAAACGAGCAGAGGCAGAAGAAGCAGCAGATAAACAAGAATATATAGAAAATGCATCTCTGCAGTTAAGGTTAAGAGGTAGAGTCCACCATATTGCATATAAGTTTATGAAGCTTATTAAGAACCCACAGTGAAACAAAAGTTACATTAACACAAATATGACAAGGCTACTTTAGTTTGATTGTGGATTTGTAGAAGTGCTGAAGAGTCTGTATTTAAAGCGATAGAAAAAAAAGAGAGAAAGAAAAAAATCTTTAGAGTAAACTTCTGATCAAGAACTACGACTACGATTAATTAACAGAATTAAACGGAATTTAGTTATTTCGTACTGTAATAAACAGCTTCCTCATTATCTTTCGACCGTAGTCGAGATGATAGACTTCACACACACAAAGCAAGATTTCGCGACTCCGCATGACCTCTACGTCTCTACACGTTGGCATCTCTTGCAATGACATCTGCGTATGTGTGCATTCTACTTCTTGAGTGGATAGTAGGACTCCACAGAAGTGGAGAAGGAATAACTTCATTAAATCGCCTATAACAATGGCCTTCTTACTTTGACAGTAGATGATGCAAATCAAAGGTCGCCATAGATTGAGAAATTTGGGGCTGTCATGAGACGGCAGGTATATGCAAAAATCAGGCGTTCCAAAATTTCGGAAATTCTTTATGTCTCCGAATCATAGAGAAGGGGTTGTATTGTAACGTTGAAAGGGGACCAACACGCTGTAGGCTCAGTCGCAAAGGATAGAAAAATAAGAAAAGAAATGAATTCCTATTTCAAGTTTCAAGAAAACACCTTTATTCCGCCACGCATGACTTCTAGTAACGGCGGTGACCTTCATCACGTCTGTGATGTGATCGTTTTTCATGGCATTGTTGGTTTATACACACGTTCTGTTTTATAAATTTTCCTTTCCTTGCCATGACGTCACTCCGCACACGGCTCAGTATTTTCATACAACCGTCATACCGGCGTCTGCCCTCTGATACAGTATAATCGATTTTAGAAAAAGTTCAGTTTGGTATTTTTGCTTGTATGTGATGTTAATAGTTTGCTCAAATCATTAGAAGTAGACAATACTATCCTTTTTGATGCTGAAATTTTTGAATAAGAATGGGATCAATATAATAATCAATCTGTTTTATTGGCGTTTGATTGAATCATTTGATTCCATGATTCACAGCTTCATCTAAGTCTTCTCTATTAGCTTCACATTTAAACAGATTCGAACTATTTTACGAGTGCAAAACGAAAAACTGACCTTCTTGCCACAAAAGGTTATTAAATCCACAAAGCGTTCTAAAAAGCATTTTATATTTTTCTGGCAGTTAATTGACTAGTTTTGACCCTACTGTTTGAAGGTAAATTTACTTGTAAAGAAACATGAAAATCATCTGCATGTCGCATTTTGTTACGATTCCATTTTACTTCATAAGCTCGTAATTCTCGGCCTTTTCGCTAATTTTCAAATGTAATGTCTTGACATGAAAATGTATTGCCTTCAAATTAAAACAGACCTTTAATCTTACTGATGAATAAAAGTATATAATTTCTTTAATATTCTTATTTCCGATCCTTCAAAAGAAACTTTAAATATTGAGTTTTTCATATATATGCAAGCGGTATCCCGAAACTGATATCATTATATTACACGCAAAGTGTAAATACCAGGTATCCAGCCCATTAAGTTCAGCACTTAACGAAACAAGAGAAAAAAAATAATCAAATTAAATAAATAGAGTTAACCTAAGCTAATGTAATTTTGCAATTATTATCGATCTATCTATCTATCTATTCAGTGATATTCTTAAAATACTTTATATTGGGAGTTATTTATTTTTTATAGAATAAAGCGTAGCAATGGGTTTTAGCTGAAGATATTTACATAAATTAGTTAGGTTAAATAAACAGAATGAGCTTGGGCAAGCAGACGTGGGAAAGTCACACGTTAAATACATGTGCTTTTTGAATGATGACGTAAAGTCAGGCAGTGGAAAAGTTTAGAGTCGGGATTTGGAATTTAGTCACGCTAGTTAACAGACCTACGTGAAGCCAGGAAGCGAGGCTGTAAAGAATAAGCATGTAGACGAACTGCAGACCCCCTGGCACCATTTGAGAGAACTGAAATAACGTTATATTTTAAAAATATACAGTGGTGTTCTGTGTTTTCACAAAAGAAGAAAGAACAGAGGTCTCAGTTATGGTTGATCATTTCATGTTATATCACGGAGTTGAGCAGTGAAGATAGAAGATCGTTTGAAGAAAGAAATGTATGAAGCATATATTATTCTTCTTATACAAAATTATACCTTAAGTAAATATGAACTGTAATATATATCGTGTGGTATCTCTCTGATACAACATGACTCAGTTTATACGTCGATATCATATCCGTCTGGCAAACAAACATACATACCATTTATACGTTTATAACTTGTGTTATATAAACAAACTCTCCCACCTCACTATTTAATATGACAATTTTGGGTACCAATCCACCTTCCTATATAACATATCTAGATTTTTTTGATCGACTTCTTTAACATTCACGCTATTCCATCCTCTCACGTATTTGTGTTTTTCGTATAAAAGCGAAAATGAATGGAAAGGGGACGTCATCCGCCGGATTTTACGGCCGGTACCTTCAGAAAAACAATTAGCTTTGATCAATATGTGGAAAACCCTTCATTTAAAACAATTGCTATTCATTTTGAAAGCTTTCCCTTCGTAGGGGGGAGCTGGTTTTCCCCCAGCATCATGGGGAGTCAAATAAATGAAACGGTGGAAAGGTGAACTGCCCTTCAGCCAACATTCATTTCTGCATTCATTAGCAAGTCAACTTTTTGATTGACATCGCTAAATTTAAACGCATTCCACTTCCTATGGCTTCGTAACGTAGCGGTAAAAGTTCACGTTTTCTTTCACGTTCTTTCCCGCCTTCCTGTCACGGGTTTGTCACGTGTCGAAAACGCTTGCCAACTAACACGTTTTTTTTCAAACACCCGGGCAACGCGCGTCATGTGATCAATATACACCTCCAAACACCAGCTAGCAAAGCGTGACCCAATAAAAACGGGCCCCACCTCTAATTAGACCCCGTTTCTTAGTGTTTTGTCCGAATGAAATTAAACTTTTGTCATAACTAATTTATTATATTAAAAAGATAACATCAAGACACTAGGGTCTTTGGCCTTTTTTCTCCGTTCTACAGCATATCTTCTAGATGGCATCCATTTAGCTTTTGTTTTTGGGGGGTCACCCTGTATATACCTAAAACAAGAACACACACACATATGTTGTTTTCGCAAAATATGTTTTTCAATTATATTTCACTATTTGCGTATATCAATCCTTTTGGTTTAGAAGCTAAGTGCATGTTAACAACAACAACAGAGCAAATATAACAGTAAAACGGTTATATTCCAAGATCCGAACTGCAAAACAGTTCATCAAGAAATTTCTTTTTCTCACTGCATTATATTGTCATGCATTTTTCTATCGAAGCAAAAAAAAAATTCTATTTTTTCTGAAGGGTCTATGCACGAAAAGAGATGGTATCGACATAATATTAATGACACAGATCTGTAAAAAATATATCTGGATATGTTTTCTATTCGGCTATTTCATATTATTATACATCGACAATCTATTGACTTGGATGCTCTTATGTTTTCGATTAATATTCCAACTAGTGTAAAAATGTAGGGCAGTCCAATATTTTACGTGTGAACGCATGAATTGAACGATAATAAAAACAATCGTCATTTTCTGGTGTCTTCTACGCTCCTTCTCTGCAAGAAAAACGACCCATTTCTCGAGCGGATTGTGACGTATGATGAGAAGTGAATCCTCTACCACAACAACTCGCGATGTTCAGCATAGTGGTTGGATGTCTGAAAAGCTTCAGAACACTCCCCGAAGCCGAATTTGCACCTAAAAAATGTATTGTGACTGTTTGACTGTCTGCGGTCAGTCTCATACATCATAGCTTCTTGAATCCGGGCGAAACGATTACTACGGTGAAGTACTTCCAACAGATTGACGAAATGCACCAGAAGCTCCAACGTATGTGACTGAGATTAGTACAATATGAAGGGACCATCTTGCTACACTGACCCTGCAGAAGTTGAATGTATTGGAATACAAGACTCTTGCTCACAGATTATTACTTTTTCAAGCATCTTTGCAACTTCCTGCGCGAAAAATGCTTCAAAAGATGAAGTGATGCCGAATCGGCCTTCAAGAACTTCCAAACTCTGGATTTCTATACAAATATGACGAATGAAATTGTTCCTTGTTGGAAAAAATGTGTCCATTCTAATGGTTTATATTTCGATTAATAAATGAAGAAAGGAATTATGATGTTTGAAGTTGATCGTCAAAAAACGACATTGTTTTTGCACCAACCTAATATACAATCGATAACGTCGCACAACATACTTAGTGTAAGAAAGCTTCCACTTACATTTAGAAGCTGTTACTACTTTTACATTACATAAGATTGTGCAGTATTCTTTTCACAAAAGTTTATTCCCGATAGGAGACGGTTCTCAAAATAAGCTTCAGTTTGCAAACAAAAGTAAAAGAACAAAAGCGTGTCGCTAGTTTTTTTTGTGTTGTTTCGGTCAAATATCAATATAAAGTATCAATAAATCAACAAAGTATCAATATAAAACTGGGGGTCCCCGTTTTCAATTTCCTAAATTTTATTTAAGGTTTTCTCTTTTCATCTTTATATAGTTAAATACCCTTGTAAAATTAAAAACCTTTGAGAAATCGGCTTATGCAAGTGCTAAGTCTATTTCTCTTTAACAATTAGTTAAGGCTTTTTTTCTCCTCTCCTTATAAACATGAATTCTCTTTTGCATTATAAACTTTTTAGAATTCAGATTATGTAGGTGCTAAGTCTGAGATAGGTTAAAATTAGTTGTCCTTTTCCGGGAATTTAAACTGCATTCTTCATTTTTATTTTTACATTTTTTTTATTCAAACTAGTTTTGTCTTGGCGGCATTGAACGTGACCATCCATTTTTGTCCCCATTCAACTACAGATTGGAGGTCATCTTCTAGTGTTTCTGCCATTTCTTTAGATGTGTGTTCATTTGTTTTCCTGTCGTGTCTGTTATAGAGTGTGGTCTCATCAGCATATATACCCATCTCAGAGGAAGTTTTGTCGGGGAGGTCATTTATGAATATCAGGAACAGTAGAGGTCCAAGGATAGACCCATGAGGTGATTTGTAGATAGTCTAGCGTGGCGTCTGTCTGCATAGGAAAGTCAGGTAGAGGGTGGTTGGAAGGGTCCAGGGTGGAGTTTGAGGCAAATCGACTGGCAAGCATGTTAGCCTTTTCGGTTGCTGAGCAAACAACTTCATGATTGTTGGTTAGTGGGGGAATTGATGATTGCCCATTATTTACTTTATATCATATTTCTTCAAACTGAAACATAATTATCAAAGTATGCTTAGTCTTAGCACGTTAAAAATATAAATGTCGGTGATAATAAAATTCTACTGCGTTTGATAGAAGTTTTTGTTTCTTTTTAAAATAATTTTCGACTGTAACTTTATTA